>NW_021703767.1:3161583-3333293 GCF_005190385.1 Monodon monoceros
GGGCGCTGCGGACCCCAGGAAGGCACAGGGCGCTGGGGACCCCAGGAAGGCAGAGGGCGCTGGGGACCCCAGGGAGGCACAGGGCACCGGGGACCCCAGGAAAGCACAGGGTGCCTGGAGGCTGGGTGCTCAGAACGCAGAGAGGTGGGCAAACACCAAAGGCAGAGTGAGCCTATTAAACATCTTCTCCTGGGCCCTCCTCCTACTTGGCAGACAGGGAGGCAGTCCCATCTCTGGCTCCTGTAGTTTTCCTCCCATCTGCACCTCTGATCCTGTGACCCAGGATTCCTGAGGCCTCAGTGGCTCAGCCCCACGTCGGGGCTCTTGTGGGCTGGTTGTCCTGCATGGGAACACACACTCTGAAATCTAGACAAGCCCCTGACAGGTGAACTTGGAAATGCAACCTATTTAGAGTGCTAGGTCAGCTTGTCCTCGAGCTTCTGACCTTCGTACAAAGTCTGACTGTATTTGTTTTTCCCATTTGTATTCAGAGTATAGAGTGACGTAGTCAGGATGACAAACTGAGCATATTTGAAACTTTGATCTCTTGGTGTCAGAGAGTGAACTGTTAAATTTATGCTGAGAAAAACAGTGTAAAGACTTGTGCTTCCAGGAATACTGACCTAAGCAACTTGGACCAACCCTCCCTCTGAGGACAGCAAGATATATTTGAACAAAATATCTGAAAAAATTCTTGACTATTGATGGACTAATAAGATAGTGAAAACCACAAGGCCAACGTCAGGGAGAAGATCAAAATTTGGAAAGATGAACCCAGCTTCTGGGGCAATTTTTCCACTAAGAGTGTTTGCCAATCATGGAAGAGGCCACTGAGAAGTCGAGCAGTGCCTTCTACCATCCCATAGTAAGAGAGGATGACATTTAGAGTTCAAGGTCCTTCAAGTTTGGGGGTCTTATCAAGCCTTCTTCTTTGGGTTGGGACCCCAAAGTGTTACACCTAAGGGGAAAAAAGTGAATTGGAAATAAACAAGCCTTCATGAAAAGTTCAGTCCAGTTTTCAGACATAGGATGTCTCAGAAAATCTCACTTATTACAATTAGATTAAAATGATTCCAGATTGCTAATATAACCAGGAGCCTGGCAGTCACAAAAAGTTCTCAGAGAAAAATATTTTCATCAATTATTTCTATAAAATCTTTTTGCTCCAAGTGCATTGTCCAGTACAAAATCTAGAATAACCGAACACACTAAGAGAAAAGATAGTATTGACAAGAACCAGCAGAAACAAAGGACAATGAAATTAGACAGACCCTCAGGAGCTGTAGATATTGGAATTAACCAGGCAAAATGTTAAAGTGAGTGAGAATTGAAAACTATAAAAAATGATATAACATAAATGAAAATAACCAAATACAAATTTGAGAATAGCAATATACAATTATTGAAATAAAAACTCAGTGGATTGGTTTAACAGAATGTTCCATTACCTCATGAGAAAACGAGTGAATCTGAAACAGGTTAAAAGCAAACATCCAGAATAAAGCAAGGAGAGACACAGGACCGAACATACAAAATAGGGGGGAAAAGACATAAAGGCTACTGTGAGAAGGTTTTATAATATTTACAGGAGTCTGAAAAGGAAAGGGAAAAAAAGAATTGGCAGAAGCAATATCGAAGAAATATCGGTTAAGAATTTTTCTCATTGAAGAAAGGCATTCAAGACCCAAAATGTTTCTCTAGACACTGCTTTGTTGCATCCCACAGTATCTAAAAAGTAAGGATAAAGATGGCTTAAAACAAAATAATGAAAAAAAAAACATGCCAGGCAAATACTCACAAAAAGAAAACTAGTGTATATATACTAATTTCAGACAAAATTGACTTCAAGATTAAAATCACTAGAAACACACATTTTCGAATGACAAAGGGGGATACTTTGATTCACCAGGAAGATATAGCAATTCTAAATTTGTATGCGGTTAATAACATGTTACCAAAATATATTTTAAAAATTGACAGAATGAAAATAAGTAGAAAAATCTACAAATGCAACGATAGCGGGAGATGTTAACACACCTGGCTGGAATGCGTAAACTGTGTGAGCCCCAAACCTACGAGATGCTTCTTTTCCTTGGGAAGTCCTGCAGGTCACACCGTTGACAATAGGCACATGAAATGCATCGGTGAGACGAGAACCAGCCTCACGAAGAAGTCAGTAGTGGCCTCGTCTGTGGAACAGGCTCACCGGAGGAGGGGCCATGATAACCAGGCTCACCAAGAGCCCCAGAGACAAAGACATGAAAACCGTAGGATCAGGTGTGGGTGAGGACCCGTCAGAACACAGCTGGACAGAATCACTGCAGAGAGCAGAAGGGTCAGTATGGCAACCTGCAGACCTCTGAAATGGTTAATAGAGCATAGCATCCTCAGGGGCAAAATGTACATGCAGCCAACAAGGGGACCACTCAACGCAGACCATGAGACAAAAGCAAGGATGGATATCTGGAGGGTAAAAACAGCTGCCCCATTAAAGAGTCATGATCCTTTGCCCTCTTTCCAGACCTGAGAAGCCTGGGTCCCTAGGAGAATGGTCCACGTAACACGCGAGCTTGTTACAATGGCTTGCAGCCATTCCCTTGTGTATGGGGGGGTCTCCAAACATTTTAAGGATCGCTAGACATAGGTTAGAGTTTACTTTGGTACCTAAGGACCCAGAGCTCCACAGTGGCCCCCTGTTGGGGAGGGTATATAGAAGCCAGGCAGTAATTATAGGTGGTCATGGCCAAGGACTGGCCTGCAGTGGGCCCACTGGGTCTCTGACCCCCTATGGTCACGTCCCCCAACCCCAGATTATAATTAGGACAAAACTGGAGCAAGCTCGCTCTGGGTCTTTAGTCTCTGGGGGGTAAAAACAATCACAGTGGGACATGACAGGTGGAAGCCTCTGGAAATGCCCCTGACCCTGGTCAAGATCCGGTGAGCAGATACAGGAGGAGAAGCCCCGTCCAGTTCAGGGATGGGTCCATTCCAGCCAAGGCAGCACGGCTGCCAAACGACAGCCTCTCTCATGTTGCTGCAGGGAGAGGGAAAGTTCTCCCCGTGGGCAGAGCTTTGGGCCCACCTGGTCCTCCGCTCTGTGTGGAAGGAGAGGCAGCCCCAATCTTAGAAGGTACTGGAATTCACGAGCGATGGGGATGGACTTGGCCAGCTGAACAGAGGTGGGGAGGGGGGACGTGAGGGCAGGAACAAGGAGGTGTAAGTGGGGGCCTTGGTGGGTAGACACGAGTGAGCAGAAAGAGAGGCTCTCTGGGCAGCAGGGGGCATTGGCAGCAGGGAGGCAGCCAGCAGGCCAGCAGGAGGACCGGCCCGCCGTCCCGGACCTGAGGGCCATTTTTGCTCAGATCTCCGCCCGGGGACCCAAGGCTGTGGTCTGGTCTGCACAGCAGCTCCACAGCGCCCTTTGCCACGTCCTTCTCTGCCCCTCCTTTCCACCACGGCTTCGATCCCAAGGGAACTCCTGATAAATGTCCTACGTGCTCAGCTCCATCTCAGAGTCTGCTCCCTGGGAGCCCGGCTGGGCGCCTAGTGGAGAGAACCGAGGCCATTGTGAGTAGCACTGATGCCCACGCATCCGCTCCACTGCCCAAGGTTCCCTCTCCTCACATTGGAAATAGCTCTGCCCGCACCACCCCCAGCTCCTGTTCAGTCCTGCACAAAACTCTCTGGCTCTCTGGGTAGTGTGTGTGTGTGTGTGTGTGTCTCTGCATTGGGGGTGATGCCCAGCGGTTCCCATGGGGTCAGAGATCTGGGTGAAAAGGCAAATTAGCCCCTCCACATTCCATATAAAATGTCGGAACTGGGCTTGGATGACAGAGATCCTCACACCCATTGGACAGGGCCAGGAGGACAGGCACACAGGAGTCCCAGATCTGTGCCATCCTGGAATCCCGGTGGGGTGGGAAGAGCCCCGTCCACCGTGCTCTGGCTGTGGCTCTGCCCCTTGGGTGTTTTCCCTTTGCTGTTGCTGTCTTCGGTCACGTCTGAACTGGACATGGGGGAACCGCCCTGCTGGGGGGCTGAGCTGCTTTCCTAGCCTGTCTGCTCCTATGAGAACAGGGTATGTTTAGGTTCCCATCAGTCTCAACCACAGCTGGTCCTCGTTATTTGCAGATTCTGTTTTTAAATTCATCTACTCGAGAAAATTTATTTGTAACCTCGAATCAATACTCGAGGAATTTAGGGGCCTTTTCTGACATGCACAGGGAGGCAAAGGATCTGAGTGGCCGGATGTGCAAGCCCCCAGCTGAGGGTGACAGGGCGGCTCCGCCTGCTTGTTTCAGCTCGTGCTGCAACCAGCATTCTTTCCAGGGCCTATTTAGCGCCATGTTTTTCACATTTTTGTGCTTTTTGCTGGTGATTTTGCTTTTTCAATGGCCCCAAGCACAGCGGGAAGGGCTGTCTAGTGTCCTAAGTGCAGGAAGGCTGGGACGTGCCTCCCCGGAGAAAACACGTGTCAGATGAGCTTCGCTACAGGAGTGAGTTATGGGGCTGCTGGCATGGGCTCAGTGTTAAAGAATCAACAACATGTATGAAATTAGCTGTCTAGTCACCAAAGAGGCTCATTGACTGATGAAAGGCTCGCAGGACCCTGACCCTGTGTTTTTCCCCTTTGGAGCAACGGTTCAGATTTCACTAATTCTGGGTTCACAGCGACTTCGTGCAGTGTAGCTACTGCAAATGATGGGCAATGGCTGTTTTACTCCTGGTTTGTAGTCTCTTGGGGGGATCGTCCTCTTACCCCGATGGTGCAGAGATGGCTGTGGTCTCTGAGCCTACGAGCCGACGTGGGGGACACGACCTTCTCTTTGCTTGTGTCCACCTGGAATGGAATGACTCCCTGGGAGTCGCCTTGATCCACGGAGAGGTTTTAGGGACGGACGCGAGGCCATGCCCTGATCTCACCCTTGGAAATGGCTAAGGTTCATGCAGCTGTTGCTTCAGGCATTTCTCGGTTTCACCACTTTGCCGTTGGGGTTTGAGAATCAGTAGCTTCTCTCCAGCCCTGCGAGTTCCTAAATGTGTTGACTCTCTGCCTTTCATCCCGCTTACAAACCAGAGAATTATTTTCTGAGCTCATCTTTTTGTATAATGTCTTTCCAACAGCAACTAAACCCACACACGCTAAAACCCAATTTCCAACCGTGTCCCCTAGAGCTACGGTGTCCTAAGGTGGAGGACCTGCTTCCCAGGGGCCACAGGTGACAGTTTTACTAAATGAGTGACCAAGCCCACCAAGAATGACCCTCTTCTCGCCTCTGATGATGGTCTCTGCACGGCCCTTCTGCTAGCCCCTCAGCTGTGTAGGTTTCGCAGCGGGGACCCCGCCCCTGGGCCTGTCAGGGGCTCTGCTCACATCTAAGCCAGGCTCACAGAGCAGCCAGCATCTCAACGTCACCAGCCACAAGGGCAGAGGGAAAACTGCTCTGGAGGGTCACACTCGGGCAGTTAAATGCTTCAGCCCAGAAGGGACACGTGTCACCCCTCTCACAACACGTTGGCCGAACAGGCAGGGGGCTGGCATCACAACGGCTGCGTGTGCTTGGAAGGCGCGAGAATACTTGGCAGAAAATGCGAATAACTGCCACAGAGGACTAAAGAAGCAGGAGGACTTTTAGGGACTCCAGGGGAACAGACGCATTACAAGCCTGCTTGATGTAGCTTCAGGGCTGGGAGGATGAGCCCTGCGGGTGGGCTCGCCAGCGTGGTCAGGGTGAGCACACACGGTTTCATGGTCCAGCCCCTGCTCCGGGTCGTGCTGGCCGCACACAGGGTGGTGTCTGAGGTGTGGTGACTCAGCTCTCGGGGTTGGGTAAACCCTGGCACACACCCGGCCATATACCTGAAAGCCCTTTGGGGGTCTCTCCACGGGTAGCTCAGGGAACAGGCCTGAAGTTTTTCTTTTTTTTTTTTTTTTTTTTGTGGTACGCGGGCCTCTCACTGCTGTGGCCTCTCCCGTTGTGGAGCACAGGCTCCGGATGTGCAGGCTCAGCGGCCATGGCTCACGGGCCCAGCTGCTCGGCGGCACGTGGGATCTTCCCGGACCGGGGCACGAACCCGCGTCCCCTGCATCGGCAGGCGGACTCTCAACCACTGCGCCACCAGGGAAGCCCAGGCCTGAAGTTTTGTTCCCACTTGACTCGGGAGCCCTAGAAGTGCTGAGCCACCACTGTTCCTTGTGCTGCATTTGCTTTGGTGGAGAGAGAGCTGATCTTCCCCGGAGGGTGTCGTTAACACCATCGATTGTTTGCTGAGTTGCAACAAGCCCTGCAGTGGTTCACGGTCCCATCAAACCCCGCCCCTAGGCCCCTCTGAGTCACGGGTACTTGGACGGTTTCCTGGCATTTCGTATGATTTGGAGGTATCGGTTTATCATTTCCCCTACTTGGTATTCTAGAGACACTCATTTCTCATTTCATGCTGCAGTTTCTAAAAATGAACTTAGTGGTATCTTGAGTTTCTTACTCATTTCTCTTCCTTTTCAACCCCAGGCGATTGGATTTTTGAAATCTTGTGGCCGAGGTGAGTGGAGGACCTAGTTACTCGGCACGTGTGTCGTCACCCTTCTGCTTCGGTCCAGGTGGCACATGTGTGGTCACCTGCAGAGGTGACACCACCACGTCGGTGGGGCTCGCTCCTTGCCCTTGGGGTCAGGTCACCAGCAGGACCCGTGTCCCCAGGGCTCCCAGCTCTGAATCTTGTGGACGTGCTGTGGGAAGTTGCTCAGGCTCTCGGGCCGTCAGTGACTTTGTCTGGACAGTGGAGATCAGCGTCTGGTCTTTGCTCCTACAGAAGAGAGCTGAGCAAATGGCTGGTGAAGCCAGTGAAGGTGTTTGCGTGCAATGATATGATTCCAGATTTTACCTAAAGATACGTAACGTTATAAGAGGAAAATGAAAATGCACAGGTGGAGAGGAAACAGGAAACGTGCCGGGATGGCTGTTGAGGCCGGGGACGGGAGTGTGGAGCTTATTACGTTATCTTGTCAATTTCATGTAGACATGAAAATGCCCTTAATAAGAAGTATTAAAAAAAAAAAAGACCATAAAACAAAATCACAAGGATTTTGCTGGTTTGTTCCAGCCTCTCTGGGGAAGGACGGACGGACGGTGAGCTGCGGGCAGAAACGTGGATGCTAACCTGGCTCAGGGAGCTTTGAGCAGTCAACCTGTCTAGACCTCGGGCCCTTCGTTATTTTATTAAACGAAGGGGAAGACGGGGCCTCACGAGTGTTGGGAGGAGGGGCTAGTGACTGAACGTGACGGAGCTTCCCCCCCGCGGTGGAGCTGAGCTTGACAAGGTCGGTGCCTCCCCTGGCCCCATCCCCCTGCCTCCCAGGCCCCCCTCCGCACCCCTCCCCCGGCTGCACTGGGCCCACCCCCTCCCCACCGCCTGCAGGTCCAACTTTCCCCTTGCCAGGCTGGCCATCTGACACCTGCCCTTCGGTTTCCTGTACCACATTAAATGTGACAGCGAAGCAAAGGGACCCTCTGAAAACCCAGCCCTGAGGGAAGCCTGGGGGCTTGGCTGGGGGCCCAGGGAGCCCCTGCAGAGGAGCCCCCCAGGGACGTGGCCGTACTTCCACAGGTCCTTCTGTGACTCAGCGCAGGGAGGCCCTCTGGTGGCAGCAAAAGATCTGGGTTCTATTAAATCAGAACAAAAGAAAACACATAACAGGGGTCTTGGCCTTTCAGACCCTCAGGCTTGCAGGTCCCGTGAGCCCTCCAGCCCCTTGGCTGAGGGGGGGAGCCCCTGGTGGTCTGTCAGTGGCCGGGACCCCTGGAGCGTGGGCGGTCCCATGGGTTGGGAGGCATGAGTCACGGTAGCTGGAAGGAGTGCTGTAAAGACAAGGGCGTCTCCAGGGGTACTGGCCATCAGAGGTCTGCTGGACTCGGCATTTATAAGGGATGGTGGGCAAAGCTCAGACCAGTGGCCGGCAGGCCTGGGCTGGTCTCCACTGGGCCTCTCTTTGGGTCTCAGGGTCCTCCATCGTCAAGTGACGTCTGTCAGCTCCGAGCTTGTGATTTGTGCCCACATCGAGCCTCTGCTACGCTTCACCCAGCTCGGCCCGCCCCCCCCCAAGTCAGCCCCCACTTCCGCCATCACAGCCTCAGCCTTGCTGTGGCCAGGATCGGCAGGCCTCCCGAGTCTCTGCTCTGAGGCCCGCTGACCACCTCCTCTGCCCGTCCGGACCGTGCAGCACTGTCCTTCCATCAGGCCCTCAGTCCCCCTACCACCCGCCCCTTCACCCACCGGGGATCCCGTCCCCCTTCCCCGCCTCCCCCTGCACCTCCCTCCCTCCTTCCCTGGCCCTGCCAGTCCTGGTTAAGGCAGTGCCCACTGTGGATGGTGCCCACTGACCATCCTGCCAGCTTGCCCGGGTCCCTGGACGGCTCACTCCATCCTGTCACTGAGTCCTCTGCTCAACTACCCCTTCCTCAAACACGACCATCCGATGTAAAATAACCTCTTCCCTCCTGTCCCCTCGCGCTGGTTTAGTTTCTCCTAGAACTGGCCCCCCGACGCAGCACTGCTGGTCTATCTGCTGCTCTGGTCTATGTCCCACAGAATCAACCCCACAAGGCAGGGGCTGCACTCACCCTACTTGTCGCTGGTTTTCTCCAGCACCGGGAGACACGTGTGTTGGATGAAAGAATGACACCGGTCTACTGATCGGGTTTGAAGTCATGACTCCAGGCACCCGAGAGGTGTCTTCACGGGTGTGGCTACCCGGCCGGGGGTTCTGAACGCAGCACTTGTGCAGTTGGTGACATCTGATGTCCCTGAGGTTGTGGCAGGGTCCTAGGCTCCACAGCCCTGCTGCCGCTGCTGCAGCCCCTGGGAGGACGTGCTGAAACACAGCTGGCCCGGGAGACCACAACCCACAACAGTGGTCTTTACTTTCTCTCTAGTGTTACCCCTACTTTCAAAATTAACTTTATTACTTGTTCTGATTATAAAAATAAGACATGTCTCCTTAAAACCTGAAGACAAGAGAGGAAGACATTGTACAGGTCAGGGTTCCAACAGACACACAGAACCAGTAGGGGACTACACATGCACACCCACACACGACACACACAGACACACACCAGCCAAGCGGAAAACCAGCCATCAGAGACGGGGACCAGCTCCAGGAGGTACTCTGCCGGGCAGAAAGAAAGAGGCCAGCAGCCCAACAGGAAAACGGGCAAAAGCTCTCAAGAGGCCAGCGCAGGTGCCCGGGGGCCACCGACACATGACAGGAAACACCCCCCCCGCTTGCTGCAGTACAGGGAAACTGGTGAAAGGTCAGAATAATGTTGACTTTGAAGGGCAGGGAGGCCCGGGGCCCTCTCCAGGATAGGAGTAACCTTCTACCTTTTGCCCTGGATCCCTGCTACATGGCTGTGAAGTTACAATCATTGATCACTTGTACATGAAGGGGTGAGGGGCTCCCCTGGAACGGGGCTGGTTCTCGCTTAGGGGGTAGAGGGAAGGCAGTACTGGCCTCAGCCTTTTGGGGTCAGACACGTTGTGGAGAGAATGCTGTAGCCCTCGTCCTCTGGAGCAAGCCACCTGCTTCTCCTGTGGCCCCCAAAGCACCTGGCTTTTCTGGTGCAAATGCAACCCACGCGGGGACCTCAGTCACGTCGACTACGACACACAAAGATATGTTTTGGCCAGGGTTATCTGTTTTTGGTTGTAGGTTTAGTTTGACTCAAAGTAGTAAAAATAGTCTAAATCGATCTATTTTAAACACTGGTGGACCCGTGCACACTTAACACACATGTGTGATGTGTCCCGGCCGGACAGTAAGCCATTTGGTGCTGTTGGGAAATCATCAATAAGTAAAACCAATGGGAAGAGGAGAGGAAATGGTGTTTAGGACACAGGTACCCAGACATCCGACTGAAAAGGAAAGGGGGGATGAGCCCATCTAAAGGGGCAAACCTCTAGCAGCCTGCCCGCCTTCTGAGCTGCGGGACACGGCCCGGCTCTGCCCGCGGGGTACCCCCTGCAATGGCTCAGTGGGGCCAGGACCCTCCGTCAAGATGTCACAAGGTCCCCATTTGGTTCGCAGTGAGTTTGGAGGTGACGCCCCTGCCTTGTCACGGAAGCATCTCAGCTGGGATGGTGACTCACCAGTGTCAGGGTCAGGCTTTGTGTGGGTCTAGGGTGCCAGCTCCTGTGCTTTATTTGGGGTGTGGGGGAGTCCGGCTCCTGGCGTGGAACCCCTTCCCCGTGGCGGTGTCACTGCCCTCGGGGCCCCGCTCCCATGGGCCTTGGTAAAGTGGCCCCAGTCAGTTAGCGCCCTCGGCAGCGGCCAGGTGGGAACAGGCCGGGGATGGGGACACTTAACCACGCTTCCTTAGAAGCATATCAGGAAGTCTGAGCCTTCAGGGGACAGTGACACCAGGCTGACTGGTGAAAGGGTGACTTGAAAGGAACTGACTGGCTCAGCTGGAGAGGCAGGCCAGCCCAGCACCTGGAAGGACTGAGACAGGCTGGGACTCGGGACCCTTTGCTGCGGGGCTTGCACCTGGACAAACGTCTTCTCAAGCAACAAAATACAAAGAAAGTATAAGGGACTAAAAATAACCGCGTGCACGCACAGCTGGGGCAAATTAATGACAGCAAGATATAAAAAGACCAAAACCCAAGTGCCACTTCTGCAGAGCCAAGAGCAAAGGTGGGGCACTGCGCGTGCCCCCTGCACACACCGCCACCTAAGGGGTGGGCAGACCACCTAAGTTGCCCCTCCGGCCTGACCCCTGGACACACCCCTCCCCTCACCCCATGTAAGGAACAGCTCGCCCCGCCCTCGGGGAGCAGGCAAGCAAGGGAACCTGGGGTTTGTTGCCGATCCCGCCTGCTGCAGCAGGGGCCCCAGTAAAGCCCTGCCTGAATTTCTTGTCTGGCCTCTGATCAACTTCTATTGGTTAAGGAGGCCAAGAACGCTGATCGGTAACAGGATGAGCCCAGAACCCGTGTCCATTCCTGGCGGGGGGCGGTGGGACCTTTTAGACACCCTAGAGGAGGACGCCCACAGGCCACCCTAACCCGAACGGGCTGCACGACGTGCAGGGGCCACACAGTGGCAGGGAGAGCACGCGAGCCCCCTCCGGCTGACTCTGGCCCCGGGCTCCCCGTCTGGCCTGCAGGTCCTGTCTAAGCCTGGGTGGGGTCGCGGCGTCGCCGTGATGGCTTCACGGGCCACGGCCGCCGCAGCCACGGGCCCTGTGCTTGGGTTTACTGCTCTGCCGTTGCTGTGTTGAGTCCTGCAGGGTGTTCTCTCTGGATCTGTGGTCTGTAGTGAAGCCCGGTGGGGCAGTGTTAAGGGGCTGTAGGACTGGATCCTCAGCGGTCCCGTGATCCTGTCTCCTACCGCCCCTTCCCAGGGAAGAGGGAAAACGTTTCATATTCTAGTACTTTGAACAGCACTTTCTTCTGACTTTTGAACAAGGGGCCCATGTGTTCGTTTGACACTGGGCTCTGGTTGGAGAAACAGAAGCCTGCCAGCCCGGCCAGTGAGCAGAGGAGCTGCCGGCACTTCCCAGCCTGGCAGACCTGGGGCGCCCCGGAAGCCAGGCTGCTGAGGCTCCTTGGGGACACTCCACGTGACGCACAGTGTGGGTCACTCACAGCAGCCCCTGCACCCCCACAGCCGGCCTCCAAGCCATCCACCCTGGAGCCCCCATCCCCGGCGGGGGGGGTGGGGGGGGGTAGGCAGCCACGCAGCTCCCTGCCCTGCAAGTTTCCCTCCTATTACCGGGTGTGTCTGGTGGGTCACTGGTTACAGGTCACGATAAGATGAGCAGTTTTCGAAAACAAATGGATGGTTACTGAAGGGGAAACGTGGGTTGCGGGGGTGGGGGGAGGGATGAATTAGGAGTTTGGGATTCACATACACACACGACTATATATAAAATAGACAGCCAACAAGATCCTACTGTAGAGCACAGGGAGCTCTACTCAATATTCTGTAATGACCTATATGGGAAAAGAACCTGAAGAATGAATGTATGTGCATGTATAACTGAATCACTTTGCTGTACACCTGCAACTAACGCGATGTTGTAAATCAACTCTACTCCAATAAAATTTTTTAAAAAGGGTGAGCAGAGAGGGGAGTCAGCATTCACAAACTCCTACAGCAATGTGGCAGAGTGCTTGTATGTGTATTGAATCTAATGATAAAAAATTATGACATGTTCTTTTTCCAGTTCATTTTTTCCAATAATTTATTTTTATTGGATTTTACAAGCTGGTGATCTGAGGGGGTTCTGGTTTTTGACTTTGAGGGGGCTCTTTATTATGGCGAGTTTCTAGGACCAGTTTCTCTTTCATTTGTGATCGGAGGGCTGTAGCCCTGCCCCTGGCTCCTTCACTGCCCCTGTCACAAGCTTGCATTTCAATCATCCTGGGCATTTTTTATGGATTTGAATAGGAAAATCGTACCGACATATAAATTCAAGAAGGGCGGAGTTATATTTCCACACGAATACAAGCATGTAGGCACCACGGCTGGCTACTTGCAGAAGGATATTATCCCAGCTACTGCGCGGAATGAAACGATGTATTTTTATACTGAAATCATAGACTTTTTTCCTTAAAAGTCAGGATGAAATCTTCCATTCATGGATAGAGAATGCTTCAGCCAAGCTGCTTTAGAAAATAGCCGTGTGTGAGCCTCCTTTTCTAAAGGGGTCCACTCTCCCCTCCAAGGGCGTTGTTTGCTGTCCCTTTGCAGGCTCAGGACGGCCGCCCCTCTTCCTCTGTGGGTTGTGGAAGATTTTCTTCTAATACCTTAGTGCCCTGGGTTGGGAAAAACAATGATCGCCTCCTAAAAAGCTTTCTGTTGCTGAACCACAACAGAGGGTAGCTATTCTTCGGGGAAGGTGCAAAATTGAATTGGGTCAACTCAAGATCTCACCTGGGCATCTGAGTAGCTCAGGCCCCAGACAGAACTGTGCTCTGAGGCGGGAGCTCTGAGTCTTTTCCTGCCCTTGTTGATGCAATTTAGTAACGAGAAAAGGACAGAGGCTGTATGGTAGCAAGGGGGCCGCAGCCTGCAGGGCACAGAAAAACTCAGGCCACCACGATCCCTGGAGGCCGGCGAGAAGGATGCTTATAGCCAAGGGCAGGGAGGGAGAATGAGAAGGACGGTGGGCCAGAGGCAGAGGGTGAAACACGGGATGCCGGGGGGACAGAAGGATGAGGCTGAGTGAACCGTGTGTGCGAAGCTGTATGGAATCCACTTAGTGTTGATGGAAATTTTATCTTTAGTAGGAGGAAACTTTCTAAGTGTGTAAATAACTTTGGTTAATAAAAAAGCAAGCTCCCTGTGAGGACCAGTGTGTTCAGAAGGGCCCTCACCTCGCCTGCCCGCCACTGGAGAGTGGGGACAACAAGACGGCCGTGATCTATGGCCAGACCCTGACCACGGCCCCAGGGACAGCCTGCCTTTCAGCGCACAGGTGTTAACACTCGGCACCCTGTCTGACAAAGACGTGTGTCACCTTAGAAGATGCCTGTTCTGAGAAGGACATCTGAAAGCCTGCCCTGAACTGTACAGTTTTCAAGTGCAGCCCTGATCCTGCCGGTGTGACAGTTCATGGTCAAGGACAAACCTTGGGGTATTCCTTGCATCACATGATTTACAAAATACCCAGCCGCTGGGTTTGCTGGGGCCTGGGCACGACCTTCTGTGTAGACTGGGGACTTGTCCGCAAGCAGGTGACCCCCTCTCTGCTGGAAACGGTCTCTGCTTCCAGCTGCAAAACCACGGACTGTGTCCGACCCTGAGAAAACCAAGAGCACGAAGCTCTATTTGGAAGTTTTCTTTTTTGAATGTAATGGAGACGTGAGCAGAAATAACCAACATTCTGCCTGAGTTGGTTTTTCTTTTAAACATTTTATTTCAAAGGTCAACAACCGAGAGGCAACACCCGAGGAAACAAGCGGTTAGAGAACAATCGGAGCTTGTCTGAATCAATGACAAGATGCCACGTATGTTCCCTAAGCTTCTGTAACACATCACCCATTTCAATAAATAAATCCGCTCCAGTGCTGTGTCACCAAGGACAGGCCCAGGTCTGTGCGTGGCGTCATGGGGGGAGACAGAGGGCTGGGCTGGGGGCCCGGCCTCGCCGCGTCCTCCCCGCGACCCCACCCGGGGCCAGTGGCTTCGGGGCCCTTGGGGCTCCGGTGACGGGAACCCCCGGGGTTCCGGGGCGGCCGTCTGTCCTCCAGTCTGTCCACAGGCTTTGACGGCTTCACCGCAGTCCACCCTGGACCGTTTCCGGGTGGGTGCAGAGCAGGAGGAAGTGCTGGGGACATCTTTTGGGTGACATGATGGGTTTGAGCTCTGTCTTGGTTTTGATGCAGATGTCAGCTCTGTCCTTGCAGAGGCGTCTCTGCTGTCCACACCCCGACTGCCTGCAGCATCCTGACTGTCCCCCGGCACGTTCCTGCCATCTGAGCTCCACCCACTCCGACATCCCGCGCTGAAATACCTGAGAGAGACCGAGGCTGCCCTGGGTGCCGCACACCAGTCCCGGCCGCTGCCACTCAGGATGTGGAGGGGCCACCCGGCGCCCCGAGGTGCCAGCTCATGGGGCTCAGCGGGCGGCAGCCAGCACCGCCCACGAGCTGCTCCACCACTGCCGGGGAGCTCCACGGCCCGGCTGACGCAGTACCAGGATTTCTCAAAGTGGCTTGTGTGTCTTTCCCAGGTGAATGTGCAAAAGGCAAGGGTAAATCACTCTTTTCAACACAGGATCCTTTATTTGAACTCTTCCTTGAAAGACAGTTTGTGAAGGACTGGCCCAGCCTCCCTCCACGGGACTCGAGGGGTCAGTGCTCCTTAAACCTGCAAGAGGAGGGTGAAACAGCAGCTGGTCTCCCAGCCTGCAGCGCTCAATTCACGCCCAAAGCGCAGAGCCTGGAGCTTCTCCCTTCCTGTCCTGAGGCCTTGGGGACAGAAAAGGGGAGAGGACACAGGAAGGGGGAGCAGAGCCAGGCTGAGCCTGGGAGCTGCTATGTTTGTCCGAAAGCTGAAGCTCAAAGAGCAGAAAAGAGGTAAATTTCCCTCACATTTTTTCACTCCATTTTGAGGAAAGGTTGCCGGGATCGTACCCACACCAGGTGTTGATTAGGAAAGGAAAAATGAGCGTGAATGAGGCGTGCAGTGCCAGGGACCACGGGTGAGGTGTGGTCTCTTAGGAGAAGCAGGTGTGGCGGCAGACAGGCCGGGCTGGCGCTCAGAGGCTGAGGGGCGCAGGGGGCAGGGCGCACTTACAGAGCTTGGTTTCCCGTCGCCGACCCCGGGCAGCTCAGCTCCTTGTGTATGAGGCGGAGAAGGAACTGCACCCAGAGCAAAGACAAGGCCACGGTTACTGCTGGGAGACCCTGCGGGTGGTGCCCTGCTGGCAGCGGGAAGGTGCCAGGGCAGCCCCGCCGCCCGGGAGCCCAACCCAGCGGGCGCTCAAGTTCACCGTGTCTGCGGCTCTCCCGTGGGGCGCTGGGGACCAGCTGCCCACGGAGGGGCCTCTTCCTCAGAACGTAAAGAACTTAAAAGCCTCAAGCAGAGTGGTGGGAGTGCCCCGCACAGCTGCCCACGGGCCGGGTCCCAGGGCAGGGCTGCTGGGCACCGAGTCCCGTGTGTCACTGCGGAGGCCGTGCTCCTGGGAATAACGCCCTTAGGACAGATTCCAGCCAGAAGGAATCTGGTTTAAAATGAAACCAGTCCAGTCATAAAGTGTCCAAATGGGAAAAAGACAGTGAGGACAAGGTGACCCATGGTCACGGTGACACTGGGGGAGACCAGGGTAACGGAGGACCAGGCGAGGGTCCGCAGCCAGCAGCACCGGAGGGCTGCCCGGCCATCCTTGGAGCAGCCCTGTTTCGTGGGGTAGCTTCTGCGAGAGCCCCGGCCCTGCCGCCTCAGGGCCTGCTGGTCGCCCCACCAACTTCTCAGACGTGACAAAAGCAGCCGTCTGTGTACACTGCCCAGCAGGGAGAGGGCCTCTTGGCCCCAGAGCCCGCCCAGGTGGCTGCAGCCCCGTGTGACGGGGGTCAGAGGGAGAGGGGAAGGCCCGGGGCTCGGAGAGCAGGGCCCCAGGTGTGATCACAGCCAGACAGTCCGCAGGCCCCCAGGGTCACCTGCCGGGTTCGTGGAGGTCCAGCCTCAGACGTGGAAGGAGGTGAAACTGGCCTACTGACCCCAGAAGAGAAGAGGCATGTCTGGTCTTTTTTTTTTTTTTTTTTTGCGGTACGCGGGCCTCTCACTGCCGTGGCCTCTCCCGTTGTGGAGCACAGGCTCCGGACGCGCAGGCTCAGCGGCCATGGCTCACGGGCCCAGCCGCTCCGCGGCATGTGGGATCTTCCCCGACCGGGGCACGAACCCGTGTCCCCTGCATCGGCAGGCGGACTCTCAACCACTGCGCCACCAGGGAATCCCGTCTGATCTTTAAGGCTGAAAAGACTGTCCTCAGTGGAACCACCGAGCCGTCTGCTGGCTGTCCTTCTCGCTCTCTCTCCTGCAGCGATTTTGGCTGTAGTCCCTCATCTAACCTAGCCGGTGCCTCGGCCTCGCAGTTATTGTTTGCCTGTTATGTGTTTTCCCTTTCGTCCTTTCTGACATTTCAGGTGTGTTTCCTGTAAGTAACTGGAGTCGGGGTTTCCAAGCCAGTCTGCCGTCTGCTGGTGACCGCAGACCCGCTGGGATCCTCTCCCACATCCCTCACTCCCAGCTCTTTTCTCTTCAACGACTGCCTCGACCTCAGGTTCTCCAGTTTCTTCCTCTGGGACTCCTGCTGGACGGTGCCGGGCCGTCTCCTCTGAGCCTCCAATCTCTATCTGCTCCCTAGTATTTTCCATCTTCCCCTTTCTGGGCTCATCCTGGATGATTTCCTTATACCTGTATGTCACCAGCTCCGTCTTTTTTAGTTCTTGTTCTTTGCACATGAATTCAGTTCCTTCTTTGCCATCTTTAGTAATTTTTTTTTCATCTTTTTTAAATTGGAGTCTAGTTGATTTACAGTGTGGTGCCAATCTCTGCTGTACAGCAAAGTGACTCAGTTATGCACATATATACCTTCTTTTTTCATATTCTTTTCCATTATGGTTTATCCCTGGAGGTTGGATATAGTTCCCTGTGCGCTACAGTAGGTCCTTGTTGCTTATCCATCCTCTGTATAATCGTTGGCATCTGCTGACCCCAAACTCCCGACCCTTCCCTCCCCCACTCCCCCTTCCCCTTGGCCACCACAATCTGTTCTCTATGTCTGTGAGTTTGTTTCTGTTTTGCAGATAGGTTCATTTGTGCCATATTCTAGATTCCACATACAGGTGATATCATATGGTATTTGCCTTTCCCTTTCTGACTTACTTCACTCAGTATGATCATCTTAGTAATGTTACAAGTGTTTATTTTTACGGTTTATGCGATAACCCTTTTACCTGCCGTTTGGGGGTCTGTTTGTTGTGCCTGTCACTGCATCGCAGCGGGCCGTTCCCTACTGTTTCCTGATTTCGGAGTGTGAGCTCACGTGCAGCTGGGTGTTAGAGGCCCCACGCGGCGGGGGGTGAACTTTGTTCCTCTCACATGGTTTGGGATTTGCTTCTGCCGAAGAACCAGGTACATCACCACCCTAGAACCAACTTTACTTAATTTTTGGTAGGTGTTACATAATATTTACATAATGCTAAGTTAAAAACTGGAAGGTGACTGTAAGCAGGTCCATGGCTAAAAGTTCTCAGGGAGGACTTCCCCCCAGTCTGGCGTGTGGGCTGAGACGGCACACATCCTGGCTGTCTTCTGTACCAGTGTGCAAACGTGCATGCTTTCACTACACGCAGGGACCCCCGACGGTCTGGGCTTGATGAGGGGTCTCCACTTCCAGCTCCGCATCGTGGGCCGGCCCAGCACCGCGCCTCTTAGTCCCAGGGCTGTGGGAGGGGAGGCATAACCACCCAGCCCCTCAATTCCTGAGACCGACGACTCACCCTGGCTGCTCCAGCATCAGCCTGGGTACTTATGTTAGTTATCTTTACATTCTGGGGTCCTGGGGATATCCTTTCCTTTCTTACGAGTTTAGCTGTGCTTTAAAAGGAAGTTTAGTGTATATATTACCTGGTATTTCTGAAATTGAAGTGTTTTCAGCCTTAAACAGCCATAACGATGGAAGTTTCACTGCTACTTGGCGGAAATGATCTGGGGACTTAATTGAAGAGCTGCTTTTAACACCTAACACGTTCATAAGTTGAGAGTCGGTATTTGATTCTGTATGAAATGGGGGGAGCCGTGTCTTAGGGCTTCCGGGAATGAAAACATAAAGGTTTCATTTAATTGATGGAGCTGATATTTCCAAGATCCTCAACTCATTTGTAATGGGATCAACATTCGGTTTTCCGGGTGACATGAGAGGAGACGGTGGCTTCAGGTCTGGGCCCCTGCGCGGGGTGACCAGTCGGGGAGGCGCGGTGGCCACTCCTGCAGGTGGCCGCTGCAGGGCTGTGCCGTCGGGACCGGCCTTCTCCATCCAGGGGAAAGCCTCCGACCTTCGCGTGCAGGAGGGGACAGACGCGGGGCGCAGAGACCGCGGTGCTCAGCGCTGCATGGGCGGCCCCGGCTCCTGTTCTGAACTCTAGAACAGTTTGGGTGCGGGAACCAGCTGCTTCCCCAGTGCGGCCGACTGGGGGCAGGAGGGGTGTGGGAGCAGTCATGGCACCGGGTAGGAGGCCAGCTAAGTGCACCGTCCCCTTTAACCCCCACAGTAAATCCCGTCCCTGGTGCCGTTATTCTGCCCACTTCACAGGTGGATGCTTCGGAGCAGAGGGGCTCAAGAACCCGCCCGAGGCACACACGAGCCCCCTCTCAGCCTCTTTCCCAACCTGCTGGAAACCACATGCTGCTGCTTCGGACATCTGTTTAAACCAGAGAAAGGGCCTAGGACCACGAACATTTAGGGGTCTGTCACCGGCCCAAACGCTGCCAAGAGCCGCAGGAAAAAGTGCCCCCGGTGTGTGGCTGACAGCCACAGAGACACTCGTGAAAGCTGCTTGGCTGAAAAGCAAGATGACTCACCACTAAAGCACAGGCATCTGCAAACACCAGCATGTAGAACACGTTGCTCCATCCCGACGGGGAGAGGAGCCCGGCCAGCAATGGGCCCAGCGCTGCTCCTGGAACGAGGCAAAGGGACACGCGTGGTGCTGTGCGCAGAAAACTCTGGAATGTGACTACCCAAAATACCCAGGCCCAGTAAATATACAGGAAGGTGCTCGACACCTTACTCCTAACTTAAAAAAGCACGTTAAGGGGACTTCCCTGGCGGTCCAGTGGTTAAGACGTCAAGCTTCCACTTCAGGGGGCGTGGGTTCGATCCCTGGTTGGGGAACTAAGATCCCGCAAGCCATGGAGCATGACCCCAAAAAAGAAAAACCACATTAAACGCTAAAATTTCACTCTCACCTGTCAGATTGATAAGGGATAAAAAAGCCTGGTACTTGTACTGGTGAAGGCAGGATTGGTCCAAGCTTTTTTTGGAGGCAAATCTAAAAATGTGTCTTCACTTTACAATATCCATTCTTTTGACCCAACAATCCCATTAAAAAATTATTATAAAGTAGTCAGAACCTAATGCACAACCTTAGACATTCTTATGCTATAAAAATATTTGGTTAAATATGAATAAGGTTGGTAGATGTTAATACTGTATCACTGTTAACTTCCTGATTCTCATCATTGTACTGTGGTTATACCAGGAATTCCTTGTTTTGGGGGAATACACGCTGAACACATAGCTATTGGTAAAAGGGGCAGCATGTCTGCGATTTACTCTTAAGTGGTTTGGGAAAAAACATGCACGTGTATATTCATAAGTATACACTCATGTGTGTATGCATATGCGCCCGTGTGTGGGTGTGTATGTACAGGGACAGAGAAAAGAGAGAGGGAGGGAGGGAGAGGGAATGATAAAGCAAATGTGATTTCTTTGTACTATTTTTGAAACCTTTTTGTAAGTCTCAAATTATGTCAAAATAATTTTTAAAAAAACGATAAAACGAAAGCAAATATTCCTCAAAATATCCAGAAATATCTGTTTAAGAATGTTTGTTGCCACAGCTGTTTACTTTCCTAAGAGAGACTGGAATAAGTTATGAAACGCGTGGAGGATGGCTCAGTGGCTCGGAACAGGAAGAAGCCTGGAGAATTCCCACCAAGTTACTGACTGAGCTTTAACCTCTGAGAGAGAGGTTGATGAGGGTCTTTCCTACGTTAGACGTGCTAGTGTTAAGTGTTCACAAAGAGTGCTTACTACTTTTATAATCGGAGAAGCAACTGTGTTTTTTGAAAGCCACAGAAGGACTCCAGGTCAACGTGGATTGTTCACACGTGTTTATCTCTTCCCTCCCGAACACCCCAGGATGAACCATAACTGAGTTAAAAAAAAATGAAAACCCACAAGGAGACGGGTGGATGAGAGAAGGCACTGCTTTTGAGGATGGGATTTAAAGGGCGTGACTGGCATGGTTTTCCTTGCTCACGAGAAGGGGCCGGGGACTCCCAGCTCAGAGCCAGACTGCCCAAGTGCACGAGGCAGGGGCGGAGGGGCGGTAGGAGAAAACGGGATCTGGCTGAGACTCTTCTATAATGAACGGTTAGATACGACCCTCCGGCCCCTCTGATCCCAGGTTTCTCCTCCTCAGCATCACTACTCAGTGATCACCCCCCCCCCCAAACCCACACCCCAGGAGAGCAGAAGCTTAACCTTGCCTCCCAGTGGCAAGAATGCTGGCCGTGAGGTCACACCCCTGTGGATCCTGGGGGGGCGGGTCTCCTCCTCCAGACCCCAGTCGGACCCCAAAGACCAGCAGTTGACATGCGCCCCGTGCAGAAGGGGCTTCTGACGAGTTCTTAGTGGCTCCGTCTTAAATATGAATATATGATGGGATGGCCGAGGTTCACCCGTGTAGAGGAAAAAGCCTCAACGTGAAAGCAGACAAGCCGGGAGGAGGGGGAATCTGGAGGAAATAAAGAAACCGTGGAGAAGAACATTCCCCGGAAAATGTCATACCCTCGGAGAACTAACAGAAAAAGCAGTTGAATCATGCGAAACTCCCACTTTTGTGTCTGAAAACCATCCAGCTTCAGCAATTTCACAGCATTCAATCTCACAACACTGCATCCAAGAAGAACAGGATGCACTGAAAGGGCAGGATGACACTAATGAATATAACATTGTGATGTCTGAAATAAAAAGTTCAGTACGGAAGTTGGAAAGGAAAGCCAAGAACATCTCGGAGAAAGCAGAGGAGAACAAAGACATCGTCAGGCAAAAGGAAAAAAGAAAATTGAAGGATGAATCCAGAAAGTTAAACATCCAACTAATGGGTTTTCTAGGAAGACAAAAACAGGAGAGGAGACTTGTCAAAGAGAAAACACAGCACACTTTCCCAGGGATGCAGGGCATGTGTTTCCAGACTGGGTGGGCCCCAGGTGCCCAGGGCATGGGGGATGCAAAGAGGCTGCAGAGGTAAAGTGAGCCTGGGGGCCTCCAAGAGGAAAGACCAGAGGTCAGAGGTGGAGGCCTGGGCTAAGGGTGACAACGGGCTTCTCTGTGGTGACAGCGGGAGCTAGAAGACACTAGAATTCTGGAGAAAAAGGACTCTCAGCTAGAATTCTATACCCAGACAGACTATCCACCAAGGGAGAGAACTGAATCCAGACCCCACAGACTCCCAAGCTCTCAAATCTGCCTCCTGCAAACTATTCCTTGGAAGCTACTAGGAGACGCTTTCCACCAAAGAGGAGAAGTAAACACGGGGTCTAGAAAACAGGGGTCCACCGTGGCCAAGACATGAAAGGGGCTTGCAGGAGGGCAGTACAAGCAGCTCTGGGATGGGAGCCGTGTCCTAGGCAGAGCACAGGGGTCACGTGGCTGCAGGGCCCCTCACAGGCTGCCGGCCATGCTGGAGAGGAAGGAACAGCCGAGACAGAAAAGTAAACAAAAGGGAAAACAAGACGTTTGTTACTTTGCGGAAAACCAAGAACGTGCATATTAAGGGTGTAATAGTTAAAGTTTATTTCTGGGCTCAAGAGTGAGCGAGCGAGGTTAAGCACTCAGGATGGCTGGGGAGGACGAGAGGAGGGGCCGTGGGGAGCAGGGTCCCCAGCTTCCTCACCAGGAGGACAGCAGAGAAGGTCAAAAGGTGACGGATCAAGAAACGTGTGAATGTGTACGTGGGGAAGACTGGAAAGAATGGTCGAAAGTGATGGCTTCTAGAAAGAGGGGGCGGAGGGGCGTGGGCAGGCGACGGTCATTTTGCATTATATACGTTTCTAAGACTACTGTCTGGTTTCTAAAGTAACACTGTGTGTTACTTTGAGAAAATAAAAATTAACTTGAAGCAATTCAGGGCTCTATCTAATCGCTCTGCATAAACATAAAGAAACAGCCAGCCTTGCAGCCCGCTGGGATGCAGTTCTCAACCCTGTGAACGCACCAAACACATGAGCTGGTGTCCCTGCAACCGTCTGGCTCTGGTGAATTGCGAGAAGGCACCAGCTTGTTCACAATTAGTCGAGCTCTGTCTCCGTTGGAACCAACATTTACAACATTTAATAAATACATCAGGGTAAACGCCCTTGTGAACAGAATTTCTGCTGGAACTGTGTGCATTTCTGCTTGAGCCTGGCTTTGCTTCCATCTACTTGGGCAGCACGTAAGCAGAGAAACAGTGGGGGAGACACAGTGGTGGACGTGCCTGCCTGCCGTTTCCATGGCGACCACCTCCTCTGTCCCGGTGCGCCGGGGTTGCCAGAGCCCCTGGAGTCCAAGGCTCAGCCAGACCCAGGATGCAGGACCTGCAGCGAGTGTAGAGGCCAGGGATGGTCTGAGTTAGCCTCTGCCCTCCTTCTGTGAGGGGTGACAGGTGTCCAGAGCTGGGCTTTGGCTCCTCCTGCAGCTCAGAGCCTGCCCCCGATTAGAGACGCAGAGTCTCTACCCGGGGCCAAGAACTTCTGCTTCCCTCTTGTTTTGAGAAGATCAAGAAAAATGTGTTCTTTAGGCTACTTCATAATTTCCTTCTTTTTAACCCCCCATCTTCTGCTTTAAAATGCAATCAGGGCTGCCGGCCAAGCTCCCAATTTGCTTTCAGAAAAGGGTGTCACGGTGGGCGCTGGACTGACTCAGACAGAGGCCTCTGTGGACAGAAGGTAGAGAGGATGTGGCCGGGTCACACAGCCCCTCAGAGCCGTGCTCAGCCCAGGAGTCTCCCGACAGCGCATCTTCCAGGCTGTGGGAAACTTCTCAGGGGCCATGTGAGCCCGGGGGGGCGTGCTGGCAGACCGCGGACACCCGTCACACGGCACGGCCCCCTGCCCTACCTCCCTAACCCCAGACCTGTACCCCGGCTCCCAAGAGGTGCCCCCGAGGGGATGTTCTCACCGAGAACATCAGAGTGGTGAGACCACTATCACAGTGCGGCAAGAGCAGGGACTGGGGAGGCCCCTGTCCCAGTGAGCCGTGCAGGTAGCCTCTGCTACCCGGCCCCTCATCTTCGAACCCGACAGCCTGGATGGGAGACTGCCCGGCCCACCTGCGATCTCCCGTCTTAGAGCCACCGGGCAATTCCTTCCTCACCCACTTACTGAGTGCCTGCTCCATCCCAGGCACCGTCCCGGGGCTCAGAGTACAACCGAGAACGAAACAAACTCCTGTCCTCCTGGGGCTTCCATTCAGGTGCAGGGAGAGAGGACAGTACAGAGCAGACAGGTGGACGGTGCTCCAGAGGAGGGCGGGCCAGCGGGGAGAGGCCCTGAGCCTGGGCAGGGAGGGGTCCGCACGCCCCAGACAGGGTGGACCGAGGAGGGCCGACCGAGAGGCCAGTATTGGGTGGAACTGTGCTTACAGAGCCGCTTTTGTCCGGCAAGCGCTTGGTTTACTGCTACAAGGGTGGTCCAGACCCCCCAGGGCCCCTCCCCACCTGGCCTGCCCTCTCTCTCATTGTCCCCCTACTTCAGGGGCCTGGGGCAGCAGGTGACACATCAGGATGCAACCGAGATCCTCTGCAGCAGCCATCGGGGCCACTCCAGCCCACCTCCCAGCTTCAGTTCCCGTGTCTCCAGCAAGGGGCCCTCACCGACGCAGGAGCCCGGGGCAGGCAGCTCTGGGGTCTTGGCGGAAGGGGTCCCGGTCTGTGTGCTCCTCCCAAGAGGCTCAACAAAGGTCATGGACTTTGCTGTCAGCCTTCTGACTCACGGATCAGGACAGGCTTGCTGTTTACCAGCTCCCATCGGCCCAGCTCAGAGTGGTGAGTTGCTCCTTTTTCCCTCCAGAATATGCTACTGCATTCTCTCCAAGATCCTTAACGGGGCTGGTAACACTCGGAGTCTTGTGTGCCACGGGACCCACCAGTTCACCTGTCATTTATATTGAAATAAGATCCTATCTCCCTTGAAACGACTGTGATAAACACTCAGTGGCCCAGAGGCCCGTGGGCCATAGTCTGCCCACCACTGGCTTGGAAGAAAACCTGGGTCCCCCTCCTTTCACACCGAGGAAATCTTGTTTTGCCAGGCACGTGCGCAGGTCTCCTCTGGAACCATCCGACCAAAGAGGATAGGCAGGGCCAGCCACCTGTTTGCTCTGGGTTTGCACGTGCTTTTGATCTGCTCACATTTTAAGAAGGCCAGCTGATCCTGATATCACCAAGGCAACTGGAATCCTGGGCGTCTGTTAACTAGGATGTGACGATGTGTCTCCCCGAGGGCCACAATGATGGGCTAAAAGCATCCACGTACCTACAGACCCAGTTCCGTCAATGATGGCGGTCACGGTGGCCAGGGCGTGGGAGTTTCCCTTCAGACTTTTATGAGTCCCCTAGAAGAGAGGGAAGCACAAACGTGAAACACGTCCCAGCAACAGCAGAGGCAGAAATAAACCTACACCTCCTCTATGACAATTCAACCAAATCACTTCGCAAAGCAAAACGGGTATTTCCATCAGAAAATTTAAGTTCTGTTCCATCCCAATCTCACCTTGGAAAAAGATGCAAAGTTTCAAGTGCTTTTAATAGTAAGAACTCATCAGAAATACTTGTCCAAGTATATTCTAGTTTGGAAAAGGTCTTAGAATTCTCTTCAGTAAGCAAATCTTTCCTCGGCACAATCACCGAGGCACCGTACCGGCCAGCGTGGAAAATGAAAAGATGAATGGTGTTCGTCCGGTCCCTAAGCTGTGCCAGTGCTAATGCCTGCGTCCACGAGTCTGCCTGGGGCTTTCTGTGCCGTGGGTGAGACACCTCTGCAGTGTCTACTTAGTGGCAAGTGCCCGGGGACGGGTAACAGGGCAGGACCCAAGAAACCAACGGAGGGGGCACAAGTCCTAAATGAAAAACCAACAGGACCTCTAGTTTTCAAAAAGCACACGTACAGGTTTGGGGGGAAAAAAATCACAAACTGAGGACAATAAAAGGAAAACATAAAGCAGGAAAAATAGTGCCTGGAAGCCTAAAACTGTACAAATAAACCAAAGCTTGTAAAATACAAGTGCTTGTGTGTGTACGCAACCATCTACAGTATAAAATAAAGCACACACACGACGAGTTAATCCCCCAGAATCCACGTCTTCTGGAATCTGCGAAAGTCCCTCCTCCGCCCTCTAACTCCATGAGGGCAAACACGCTGCTGGGCCGGTGTACACCCTTCCCGAATTTTCTGTGCTCACACAGACAGGAGCCTGAGCCCTCGTGGCGACGAGGAAGAGAAAAGCACCCCCTCCCTCCTCTTCTGCTCTCTGCTCCCCTGTCAGGACAGGACTTCTGGTTCTGCCTGGAAGAAAAGAGCCTGGGACGCTGAAGACAGTGCGTGAGGGCAGACTGGTGGCTCTACGAGGGCCGAGGGCCAGGCAGACACACCGCCCGCGGCCCTAAGAGAAGGGGACGCGGGAGCAGGCATGGGGACTGCAGAGACATGGGCTTGCTGTGGTTTCTAAACGGGAGAGTGAGCTGGAGGCTGGTGGGTTCTGGGTCTGATGCAGAAAGGACTTGAGAGACGCCGAAGTGAAGAGGGGGTCGCTGGAGCTGGCAGGAAAGTTCAAGGGCACCCGGGAGCTGGCTGGGGGAGGGGATGCAGGACCAGATGGCTGAGATGCCCGGCCGCCCTGCCCACAAGTCTGTAAACCACTTCTGGGGAACTGCTCGTGATTTTAAATACGCTTTTAATTTTAGAATAGTCCTAGAGTCACGGAAAATTTGCAAAGAGAGAGCAGATTGTGGCAAACCCTGCTCCCATTTTCCCGTGTTAACACCTTACACCTTTCGGCTGTGTTCATCATGATGAATGACCCACTGCCGATGCAGTGCTCATGAAAATCTACGCTGTATTCAGAGCCCCTGGGCTTTTACCTAGTGTCTAATTTAATCCCTCTCTGTCCCAGGATCCCACCCAGGACACTGAATAACATTTAGTCCTTGTGTCTCCTGGGGCTCCTCGTGGCTGTGACAGCTTCTCAGACTTTATTTCTGGGACTTTCCTTGTTTCTTGTGATTGGATAGGGTGTGGGTTCTGGGAGGGGGACCACAGAGGTGAAGGGCCGTGCTCATCACCTCTTACCCGGCATCCGTGCATCAACATGACGCATCCCTGCTGGTGTTGATGGTGACCCCTGGTGGAGGTGGGGCTGTCAGGTTTCTCCCCTGAGAAGTTACTCTATTTCCCCCTCCCCACGCTGCCCTCTGTGGGAGGACATCCCTGTGCACAGCCTGCCCCTTAGGAAAGGGGAGGTGTTCTCCCTCCCCCAGGGCAGAGGACCTGCATAAACCCTTCTGTGCAGGACACCTGCCTCTTCTCTCCCGTTTATTTATGGAAACTACCTTCTAACAGGAGATTTTGTATTTCAGTGCAGCGTGTCCTTCAGATGTCCGCACGTGGCCACTGCACGAAATTGACTCTTTCCTATCAGGTGGATGAGACAGCCCTGCTCTCTCAGGGCCCCTAAGGTCGACAGTCAAATGTTATCTGTAAGAAGCCTCCCCTCCAGGGAGAACTGGTCAGGAGCCCCCGTGGATTCCAAGGCCCTGGGTGGCCCTGCCGTGGCATTCACCACCCTGTACCGGAACCGTTTCTTTGCCATGTTGGCCTACTGCCTGGAGTATGTCCTCCCAGAGCTAGGACCCCACTGGGCTTGTCCCTAAAGTCCCCAAGACCAGCAGGGGGCTGGGCACAGAGGGGGCACCCGGGGTGGGCTGGACTCTGCTGAGGCCCCGAGGGGGGGCTCTGGGGCACACGGCCACCAGCCTCCGGGGCTGCCAGGGCAGCTCAGAGGAGCGAGCCAGTTGCTGGCTTCGGACCTCGGGCCTCAGACCATCTCAGCCCACTTGTTTATGGGACGGGACTGCCATGTCCCCTTATTTGCTTCAGAAGACTCTTGGCATCCTTACTGGTCATCTGCAAAAGAGTGCTTATAGAAACAGACCATTTTACTAACAGGGACCACTGCGTCACGATGGACAGGGCGGCCGCCCCGGGCAGCATCTGGCCCCGGCTCTGCGCTGAGCTGCCCTCACTCACCAGGTCGGCGGAGACGGCGGTCGTGATCAGTGCGTACGGCCCGCTGACCAGGGCCCCGCTGAGGAGCAGCATGGCTGCGGGAAACAGAAACCGGGAGGGGGGGGTTCAGCCAGCAGAACAGGGCCCTGCGGGAGAGCCTCTACCGTCTTAGCTACTCCTAGGTGGGCATCCCGGCATCACACACGGGTCGGGACGCAGGCCGGTGCGGGGAGTGGCCACTGCTGGGGCAAACGTCACAAACACCTTCCTTCAAACTTGCCCTGAGATGTCTCTAAGTCCAATCACACTTCCCAAAGATCCAAGCTCCGTTCAGAGGACCTGGTCCCCGCCTGCTCAAACATGATGGGCAGCAGTGTTGTCAAAAGCCAAGAGGAACTGAGAGCCCTGGCACCCGGGCACAGACGGGACCACAGACGTGACGCGGGTGAGCGCCTGGATGCCACCACCAGCCACAGCCTCGTCTGCAGCAGACAGGGCTTCCTCTCTGCACCCACAGCTGCACAGCCCAGCTCCGCATGGGCGGGACCACCGAGCTCATAACCTGTCCCCTGGGCTCACTTTCCCAGACCATCCCCTGGTTCACATTCCTCTGTGCGGAAGCTTCTGGACCGAGGGGTCCCAGGAAACTCCACGGTCTCCTTGAATCAGGAAGCTGCCCTGTGGATAACTTTTAACGGGATCCCTGCCAATCCCCACTGCTGTCACGTGACAACAGAAGAAGTAGTTACTCAGTGTCAGAGCCATAATTTGATAGCGCTCCTTGCAGGAAGTTAAAAATAGCAACTGTGCCCAGAATGGCAGCTGACAGAGCAGCTAGGAGGGGACGGTGCCCCTGGGCTGTGATGCTGGGGCTGCAGGTCTCTGCAGCCCCGCCTGCTGCCTTCCGGGGCACGTGCGGCTTCTCTGAGTGCCTCCTGCACTGGGCACCCAGAGCTTCTCACCGCCCCAGCCCAGGGGCCTGCACCCTCCCACGCTGGCCCTTAAACCTGAGGCCTCAGGTCCGGGAGCAGAAGTCTCTATGGGCCCCTCCCATCTGCCCCCCCCACCCCCCAAAGAGGGACACAGGGACAATTGTAGCTACATCGCACAAACCGCTTCTTTGTTGATTTTTAAGTTTCATTTCACAAGGCTGTGTGGACAAAAAAAAATGTGTGTGAAAGTAAAGAAAGGCCTCATAGACTCACCGATGGTGGCTTCTAGACCCATTGTGCTGATGGCAGAGAATACGTAGAGCTGTGAACGGTGTCAAAGCCAGAGAAAGACAAAGGTTTACTACGACTAGCTGAGAGATTACCCAGGAATGTGTATTTCTGAAAAGTGATTCTCAGGCAGCCAACCAGACAGTGGAAACCCCTAGAAAGGAAGGAAGGCCACGCCGCCCTGGCAGGCTACCCAGAGACAGGCAGCCAGAGTGCTCGGCCAACTGCCCCCAGGCTTGTGAGCTGGGAACCCAGGGGGGTGGCCCCACTCTGAGCTCCCAGGGGAGGCGCCTGGGTCTGGGGCAGCTCCCCCTGAGCTCCGTGTCCCCTCCCAGGCTGTCTGTCCCGAACACCAGGGCCCTGATTGGGGTTGAGGTGATGGCCGTTCCCAGAAACCAGAGCCCTGAGAGGAGGGGGCCCGGGAAGCTGGCGTGTGTGCTGCGGGGAAGACAGAGAAGCTGTTTCCAGAGGCGCAGGTGCCCTGACGAGGTTGGGGGCTGGTCTCACCGTCGGGGCTGCGAGTAGGAGCATGAGGCCGCAGGTGGAGGCCCTCTTCTCCAGTCGATCGGAGATCACACCTGCCAGGATCCCACCTGCAAGGGAGAGGGAGGGTCCTGAGGGGCGTGTGTGGCCAGGGCAGGACCCCGTGGAGAGGAAGCAGGACCCGTGTTGCAGCAGCGGCAAGAAGAGAACGACCTCCTCTCTAGACCCGTTTCCACAGCCCGTGAGCAGGAAGCCGCGTCAGCGCTGCTGACCCGTGACCCGAGGGCACCTAGGTCTAGGGGTCGGCTTTCAGGCGGGCCTCAAAGCCCCTTTGCCTGTGAGGGTCCTGACACCGCCCGTCTGTCGCCCACATGAGGCGTGCCCTGGTCCCCAGGGAGCACCGCTCACGGCCCAGGATGGGGAGGGACCTGCCCTCAGAGGCCCGGCTCGGGGGCCTCCCGGTTGGAAGTCCACTCCAAGAGCGCGCGGGCCACGGGTGTTCACGCGGCGCCGCGGCGGTGAAGGCTTCAGTCAAAGTAGAACAAAAATGAACTCACCGAAGATCCCGCCCACATCAAACAAGGTGGAGAGCTCCCCGGCCTTCTTGACATCGAGGTGATCTATTAACGTGACAGCAGAGCGTCACCGCAAGCACATCGCAGCAGCGTGCGAGCCTCACACGACACTCTTTTGTTTCAGAAGCATGATTTAAACCAGGTAGCAGTTAGATCCATTATCAGATTAGTGTCAAGGCAGTAATTACAGAGGAGAAGGAAGAAAGAGTCCACTCTGTGCGCAGACACACAGAAAGGATGGAAACCGAACACTCTTCACCGAAAGGGGAGGATTCCCCTGGCTCAGTCAAAGCAACACCCAGCCTTTGCTCTGGGTCCCCCTCGGGGCAGCCGTGAAGTCAGACACGGCCCGAAAGCGAGGCAGGGCCTGTGGGGCACCACCTGGGGAAGGGGCTGGCCGCAAGAGCGCCCTGGACATGGACCATAGGACCCCCAGCTTTCAGGCCAGGGGCGGCTGGAACCTTCTCCTCCAGAGGAGGAGGAGACCGAGGTGTCCTCACGCTTGGCTCGGGATCTGTCGCTGGACTTAGCACAAAGCCTGAGCTTCAAGCTGGATTCTGGCTGGTCAGCGCCTGGAGGTTTGGGAGCCTCCGGACTGTGAATCAGGTCCTGCCCTTCCTAGAGGCCCAAACGGCACATACCGGGAACTCTGCTCTTTTCAAACAATCCCTCGGACGGTAAACGCCGGTAACTCATGATGTGAGCCCTTCGCAGTCACAGGAGACCGCTGGGGTGGAAGGTGCAGGGCCGGCCTATCAGGCACCCACGTGTCTACACCGTGTGCGCCTTGCCTGCGGTAACGAGTGGAGGTCGCTGGCCCGGGAAGGAAGCTCCGAAGCCCCGCCTTGACGGGGTCCCTGCTAACACAGGGTGGTCCCCTCGCCGCCTCCACAACCTCCATCCCCGAGAAACTCAGCCCTCCGGCCTCGGGCTCACATCCACCTCTGCTGGTCCTACGACACTGCCAGGAGTTACTGGTCTGTACTCTGGAGCCCCCATGTCCCAAATGTCTCCTCTTTTCACGTTCGCTAGAGCCCGCTCCTCCGGGGGACCCTGGTTTCTTCGCTTTGTCCTCACACTCCCTGACCCCGGGGCCCAGAGCGTGGGGCCCTCCTTGACCATCCCTGTCCCCATTTAGCCGCGGCTGCGGCCCCTGCACAGGACCTCTCCCCGGAGGAGCTGCTGGTCCCTGCCCATCTTCCCGTGTGGTCGCGCACGGGACAGGGAGTGGGCGTCACTGCGGGGCGAGTCTGCTCTGTCAGAATCTCCGGCTTCAGTCCCTGCTGGACTGGAAATGCGAGACAAACTGTCTGCTCCCCAGAATTAGAGCTCCTCTCCAGGAAGCAATTTCCAGGCCAGTTACTCAGCCTTTCTTATCTCAGATCCCTCAGGCCTCTGCTCCTGTTCACCAGCTGCTGTGACCCAAAGTCCGATGCAGCCTACATTAAAAGTATGCTGCCCCAGACAGGAAGAACCCCATGGAATTTGTAGCCACAGCCGGGACATACCCTGTCAACCCTTTAAACCCCATACAGGTTATCATTATGGCAATGGAACGTTGCTGTCTGAATTCTTTTTGTCTGTACATTTCTACTAATCATGTTGTTTGATTCAAAAGCATCATGCATCCCTTTCCTTTCCAAGACTGTAGACAGACACCAATGGACAAAAGGGAGTCCCGATCACAGACCCTGCACAGAACTTCCCAGCTGTGATGCTAGCAACAGGTACTCACCTACATTTGTGATGTACAGTGGAAGCCAGAAGAGGAAAGTATAGCTGACCAACTTGGCAAACAGTAGACACAGAGAGAACTCTATCACGCCCTGAAAGAGGGAGAGAGCAGGGGTTCACCCCGAAAGTGCGCTCGGCAGGTTTGCTGCAGTAGAATTACACAGCACTTCATTCCCATAAACGCAGCCCGCATCCTGGGTCCGCTTTTAGCACCTCCAGATGCACGGATACTGTACTGCTGTGGAGGGTGTGAGGTAACTGGAGAACTGACCGATACGGACTCTTACCTTTTAAGGCTGCAATTCAATGTCTTTACGTCAGATCGGAGTCAATAAAAATGCTACTGGTTTAATTCTCACGCCATCTCTCTGAAACTTAGCTATTAAAGGGGTTCTCAAAGGGCACAGATGTCGTGCAGGGCCATCTAGTTACTATTTACTGGCTACTTCTTTTCCCCCTAAAACTGACATCACTGCAAAGGACAGAGATCTGGAAACACACAGCACAAACGATTCCGACCATCCTGTAAGATACACAGGCTACCTCCGCCTGCCTGGCACTAAGCAAGCCAGTGGGTGTTGGGGAAACACCCTGCAACCCTGGGTGCCAGAACCCTGCAACGCCCCCTCCCCGTCCAAGTACAAAGGCCCCTCCATGCCCCTGCCTCTTGTCTGTAGAGAAGCTGAAGTCTCCCAGGCCTCCCTGAGTCACACGGGAATAGGCTTGAGCCGTTAGTAACCAGGATAACAGAGTCACAGAATCTTTCAGTGTCTGACGCACATTCCCGAGTTGTTTTACAGATACTGTAACTGCCACCAGAGGAAAAAGCTGACTGCGTGAGGAGCAGACGGTAGCCATGACAAAGCTGCTTCACCTTCAGCAGTACTGGATCTACGGTTAGCACAGTTCCGAGGACTGGCCTCAAGAGAACGGCATTAACACTGTTGCACATAATAATCTCTGTCTTTGTGGGCATCAAAATATTGGGTTGACCAAAAAATTCATTTGGGTCTTTCCATAAGGTGTCATGGAAAATCCTGAACGAACTTTTGGGCCAACCCAATAACTGTAGCTTGTTCTGCCCACGCACATAAGCAGGCAACTAAAATTGTCAGCAAGGAGGTGCCCCATGTCAACTTCTCCCACTCTGAGAATATGGCATCCTATGTCAGCATGAAGAAGTTATAGAAGATGGACCTTCCCCCATGAACCCACAGAAATGGGATGATGTTCTGACAAGGGGGATCTGTCAGCAGCTTTTGGAAGGAAAGAGCTCTCTGCGGGAGATGCCCCTTCTCTCGTCACTTTAGCAGAGCTGTACTGTAACTAACCTTAAACCAGGCACCCCCATGGTCTACGCGTCTCTGGCCTAAGCACACCTGTCAAATCTTTTGATTACACGATACCTTGCCTAACCTGTTGGTTCTTTCCTAGATCAAAGAAGTAAAAATGAAGAATAAGTAATTAACATCAATGGATGACCAGATCTCTTCCTTAGCTTCCCTGTCCGTAAGCCTGTGAACAAATTGTGTGAACAAGATAGCATCTAAAGAAAGATCACAAGAAGTCAACAAGCCTGCACACACTGGGGGATGGTGACAACTCTGACCCCTTATCTCAATGAGTAACTGAGATTTCTTCTCCTTTTCTCTTTAAAAACGTTCACGGCCGAGCAGAATCTTTGGAGGTGGTTTTGGGGACATGAGTCCGCCTTCTCCCCGGTTGTCAGCTTTTCTGGTTAAAGCGACTTTCCGTTCTAACCAACACTTGCCTCTCGAGTATTGATTTTCGAGGGCAAGCAGCAGAACTGGAGTTTGGTTAACACCCAAAAGGGAGACGTAGATCTCAGTGAGGACACTGAGGTTTGGAGTCTCACGGCTACTGTGAAATGCTTGTTTGTGTTCCATCTTATGTCTGCGTTTACAAAGAGGTGGCCCTTGTGAGACAGTAAGTCCAGATATCACTTGGGAAATCTGAGTGAGAAATCGGGTAACACTAAGGTACTGACTCCCTCCCCTGCTCCTCCCAGGTTATACTGCATAGTTACGAACATCCCTCGAAACTAGGCAAAGCACACAATATGCAATTCATGGCAGTGCCTTTGAAATTAAGCAAGCTATGCTTTCACAGTCAGACCCAGTATGAGGGTGTGTGTGGGTGGGGTACTGCATGCTTACCATGTGCCTGGCATTGTGCTTACTGTGTAGTTGATGATCTCATTTGATCCCCAGAACAGCACTGAGTAGTAATTCAGGTCCTGAGCCTGTATTACAGTGAGGAAATGGAGGCCCAGAGTGGTTAACACCCTTGCCAGGCACACCCAGCTCATCTGCAGCGGGGCCAGGCCAGGCCAGGCCAGGGCTCTGAAGCCTGTTCTCTCCACCACCCCACTTCTATTTACAGCGTGCACCCTACTTTTTAGCAGAAGTATTTGAGGTGGCTACACAATAAGGTACAACAGAAAAGTTACTTGTTGTTATTAGCAACATTTAAAAAATAACTTTTTAAGTTAGAACCAGCATGTCCTCTGGCCAGCCCACAGAGATGTCCAGGCCTGGCCTTCAACATTCTCTTCTGGCAGGAGAACGGCAACAGGGTCCTCCACAGCCCAGTTTCATCTGGGCGCTGGCAGAAGTTTCTGTTCTAAAGCCGAAGTTCTCAGTTCTTTCATTTCTGGGCCATGATTCTAAGGCTCTGGGTGTACTCTTTAGTTTCCAGCTCCCACACGGTCACTACGGAGCTTCTGGTTCTCTCTGCTGGTTTTCCCCGAGGCCAGCGTGAGGGAAGCGCTCTTGCTGTATGAGACCCATGTCTGTTCCCCTGAATAGGACCCAAGGGCAGGAGCCCAGGTGTTTCTGAGTGTGGCCCATGGGGTCGTCCATGCCGGCCCCCAGGGGCAGGGTGGGGTGTGCTCTCTCCTCTCATCCTGCCTCTGTTCCTGGCTCTGTCTTCAGCACCCTCCACGGCTCCCCGTTAGCAGAACACAGCTCCTCAGAGTCCTCTGCATGGCTCCCCAGATGCTCTGCTGAGGGAGCCCATGAATTTCGTATACATAATATACATATATAATATATTTTATAACTATTAAGAGGCTAACACAACTCTGCAGCCTTATTCATTCCTGAGCTGACCTGTCTGCAACTTCTGATTCATGCTATGGATTTCTAATTTATGGATTACGTGATCCAGAGAATCACGGATTTCTCTTTTTAAGCTTGGTTATCAACAGGCCAGTTTCTGTTCATAGTAAGCATAAATGCCCCCTTTTGAAACTCTCCTGGACGGGTGTACTCACAGGAATTTTCAAGGCCCCTACGAAGCTGATGGCCGCGATGCCGCCGCCGCCACCGTCTGCAGGGAGAATGACCACGTGGTTCTGGTGGCCGGAGCGCTTTCCATCCGACAGCAGTAAGCACTGCATCTCTGGGTCCTGGAGACAGATCCCGTTGAAAAGATAAAAGAAAAGAAAAGAAAAGAAAAGAAAAGGTGTCACCAGGTAGTCTATTTGGTTGAGGTGTGGTAAGCTGCTCCACTAAAGGTCTTGGGGAACGCCTTGGATAACACCCGCACTGTGGCCATTGCTTTATGACCATTAACATTCACGTGGTTTTGGGAAATACTAACTAAAAACACACAAAATCCTATCCTTTGACCCAACAATTCTAGGACTCTGTGAAAAATAATTTGGGAAGTGGAAAAATACTTATATGATAAAATTAATGTCACACCATCATTGAGAAAAATTGCTAAAGTACATCCATATAAATATCTTGCACTTGTAAAAAAGAAAGTTTGTGAGATTTGATGACATAGGAAGGTGCTTACGATACATTAAGTAATAAGACATCATTCAAAAGCACATTTTCATTATGATCTCAAAGAATGTTTAAATATGTACCTATGTAAGTAGGTAACTAAAGGATTTATTTATAGGAAGAAAGAAGCTAAATTCTAAACCGACAATGGTAATCACTGAATGGTAGAATTACATGTAATTTGTGTGAAATGTCGATAAATTCTTTCCATGATCCTGTATTTTTTTAAGGAGTTCACAAAGGACATACATGATCAAAAACAATATTATTTTAAAATTCATAAACCAATCCCACTATTTCATAAATTCTAATTCCAGACATCCCTAAAGGACAAAGTTTATCTTCATTAGGGCTTCCCTGGTGGCGCAGTGGTTCAGAGTCCGCCTGCCGATGCAGGGGACGTGGGTTCATGCCCCGGTCTGGGAAGATCCCACATGCCGCGGAGCGGCTGGGCCCGTGAGTCATGCCCGCTGAGCCTACGCGTCCAGAGCCTGTGCTCCGCAACGGGAGAGGCCACAACAGTGAGAGGCCCGCGTACCGCGAAAAAAAAATAGAAAAAAAAAAAAGGTTATCTTCATTAAAACAAAGAACTGTGGTCCTCAACTCTGGGGGGGATATCAAGTCAGAGCAAGGATGATCTAAAAGTGTCCTTCATGAGGGCACTATACAGGTCAAGGATTGAAAAAGCAATGTTTTTATGTATATTGGACTTACCACAAAACCAAATAGGTTTTATTGTACTTATCTCACTATAATCTACACGAGTTAGATTAAAAAATGCAGTTAAATTAAAAAAAAATGACAATGCATTGCGGTATCCCACTCTTGATATTAGAATTCTCTTCCGGTGAAAGACAGAAATTGGGAAACGGGCTGGCAGGTTACAGCAAACGCAGCCCTATGGGCACTGAGCACGCAGCACCTCAGCTCTCGGGCAGCAAGGGCTGCATCACCGAGAAGCCCGGCGCCCACCATGACTCAGGCATTGAGAACCGGCCTTTGGTGAACATGGTCGCAGGTAACCACGTGCTCTGATGTTTCGGGATGCAGAACATCCTCCTGACGACCATTCCGCAAAAGTATATGAAAACAGAGAATTATGATTTGCGTTTGGAAATAAAGTTTTCTCTCGTGAATTACGCCGGCTGTCCAGTGTAGGAGACGAAATCTGTAGTTCTCAACCCTGGCATCTCCTGGGGGCTCTGGGAGACCCCAGTGCCCAGGCTGCACCCCAGACCGAATACAGCAGTCTCAGGGGCAGGCCCCAGGAGAGTCCGATGTGTAGTCAAGGCTGAGAACCACAGGACAGAGTTTTTTAACACTAAGTGGTCTGACTGGTAGACCATGAAATACAGCCAGATAAAGGGAAAAAATAAAGTGAAAAGACTCTGCTCAGCCAGGACAGTAGTAATTGCAGGTCCAGCACAGAAACCCACCAGGTCACAGCCCTGGGTCAGCACCTGGCCCTTCCTTGCTCTGTAAACTGGGCTGGTTTAAAGCCTTGGTCCAGCCCCTCTGCTCTAAGCCACGAGCAGCCCCTCAGGCAGGCAGGGAAGGCCCTGTCTTCGTTGAGGATGGGCCTCCTGCCCACACCTGCTCATCCTTTATGCACAGTCTGGGGGGCGGGGGCCGTCCCAGCCACCCAAGTCCAGTCTTTTGCAGTGTCTGGAGGAGACGGTGGGATGCGTGAGGTCATGGCGGGTTTTCCAAAGCAAATCAGGAGAGCAAGGCTGCCTCTTCCTCGGAGCCAACAGAGACCTGCTGGGAGGACAGGGCAGGGGAAGCGGTGTGCCTGGAGCCCCCGGGGCATCTGCTGGGATGGGGAGCCCTCAGTGGGCTGGGGGCTTATTCAGCTGGGGACCCTCCTCTGAGGTTTATACATGCACAGAGTGAAAGGGCTCCGTGTGATGAGAGCAAAGGCACACGGGGAGTTTGCACGAATGACGGCTTAGCCCTGCCTCACCACGTGCTGGCCTCAGATGGAGTCGCACTGGCGCACTGGGTGGAGAAACCTTCAGCATCAAAACACCCACTCAGCGGTCTTGAAGTGGCCGCTGAGCCACAGCCAATCAGAAAGGCCCTCAGAGGGGTGGGAGAGGGGTGGACTGGGAGGTTGGGGTTAGCAGGTGGAAACTGGTATATAGAGAATGGATAAACGACAAGGTCCTCCTGTAGAGCACAGGGTACTCTGGTCAATATCCTGTGATAAACCATAATAGAAAAGAAAATGAAAAAGAATGTATATGTATGTATAACTGAGTCACTTTGCTGTACAGCAGAAACTAACACGACGTCGTAATTCAACTATATGTCAATGAAAATAAAATTTTAAAAAAGATAAACAAAAATAAAAAATAAGAACACAAAATGGAAAGAATTTAAAAAGAAAAAAATAAAGACCCTCAGAGAAGCCAAGGATGACATGGAGGACATGTGACTACAAAGACGACAGAGGTCGACATCCCCAAGATGACATGATAAACACCCACGAAGGCTGGACGCAGGTCTGCCGCGTGGCAAGAGACCCCGGAGCCTCTTTCTCTTTGTTCACATTCTCTTCCTTGCCCACCCCCTTCTTTACGTATCTCCCCACGAAGTCTAAGAACCATGCCTGGCATAGAAGAGAATTAAGCAGTCCCAGGTGAAAAGCAGTGGTGATCAGGGTCCTGGGTTAAGGCTCCACTCCGAGCCCGTGGATCTGAGCCAGGTCACTCTGGGAAAGGTGACACCAGTGTGTCTTGCCAAACGTGTAGGACATCCTGCCTGCTGACCCAAGAGCCACCTCCAGCATGTGAGCTCTCCATGCTACGGAAGGGTGGGGACCAAATAAAGCCTGGTTAGCACGCAGGGGCCAGCTGAAAGGGGACACCCGTCCACTGCGGCCAACACCTGCCCGGTCATGTCCATATCAAAGTCAGCCTGTGGCGTGGCCGGGCCTGAAACAGGACCTACGGGGGCCTCTAAATATGTAACTGTCTCTTTGGTGACATGTTAGTAAATAGACTTTAATAGAAGGAACAGAAAAAAGGAAGAGGGAAGTTATGCTCAGAAGACAGAGCTAGCTTTACTGGTCAGTAACTACATGAGAACACAGGGCCTGGCTCTTGCCTCAGGGAAAAGATAAGTCTTCAGTAACAAGCGGGGACGAATTATAGCCATTTGGACATTGATTAAGACCTGATGCTATGGACTGACATTTGTGTTCCCCCAAAATCTGTATGTTGAACCCCCATCTCTAATATGATGGTATTAGGAGGTGGGGTCTTTGGGAGGTAATGAGGCCATGTGGGTGGAGCCCGCATGATGGGATCAATACCCTTATAGGAAGAGACCGCAGAGGACTTGCTTCTCTCCCTGCTCTTTCACCTGAGGATCCACAGAGAAGGCGGCTGCCTACCAGCCAGGAAGAAGCCTCTCACCAGACATCAGACCTGCTGGTGCCTTGATCTGGGACTTCCCAGCCTCCAGAAACAAATGTTTGAAATGCGAGAAATAAATGTTTACTGTTTAAGCCACCCAGTCTAGGGTATTTTTGTTACAGCAGCCCAATCTAAGACGCCTGCTTCTGATGCAAACTCAGAAGTGAGTAGAGATTTTAAAGCATTTCAGTTGAATTTCACTAAGATCTAAGAACCAAGATGTATGAGACACCATTTTCCCCTCTTCCATTATTTCAACCACCAGAAATAACTTCCTTGGGCACTAAAGAAAAAAAAGTAAGAAGTCTGTTTAGTACATTTATCCTTTAAGCTAACTGATTTAAAAGGAAAAGAGGATATCTTATACTTTCAAGAATTAAAACCAAACCTAAAATGCCCTTGCGGCTCCATGTGGTCAGCTAGGCAGAAGCAATGGGAGGAATTTCTTGGAAGGACAGTCATCCCTTGGTACCCGGGATCTGTAGGGGGTTGGTCCCAGGGATCCCCCGCGGAGACCAAAATCTGGCTCAAGTCCCTCACGTACAATGGCCTAGTACAGTCAGCCCTTGCATGGGCGGGTTCGCATCTGTGGATACGGAGGCTGACTGCATCTTGAAAGGAGAGGGTAGGGTGAGCCCAGCGCTGGGGAAGAGCCCTGGACTGCATCCTGGCCTCCCCACTTGTGAAGGGGACCAGGCAGGGAACTGAGCATCTCCGTGCCTCAGCTTCCCCTTCTGTATAACAGAGGGGCAGTGGAGGGGCGGAGGGCTGGAAGTCGACTTCCTATGTTGCCTTCGGGTCACTCTTATTATTCCCAGACCACCTACGCTCTCTCCACCTGAAACCCCCTTGGGCCACGTGTGTGCAGACTCACTCCTCACCTCCTTGACAGCTCCACGCAAAGCCACCAGCTTCGGGAAGCTCCCAACACCAGGCCTGAATTAGTGCCTGCTCAGTCCTCTGGGTGGCTCTGTCTGCTGCTAGTTTTCTCTCTACCCCACACTCGTCCCACCCCAGGATGTGAGTTCCACAGGACACTGGGACTGATGTCCATGGCACCGGTGCTGCAGCCCTGAATGCTGCAGACAGCTGTCGGATGAATGAATCGCTTACAAATTGGATTCACAAACTAACAAAGGCAAACTGAAGAAATACAAGCCCCTGGATGTCTGTGACAGATGTCGCTGAGGCAGGACTCTGCCTTCCTGCCAAGCGGCCTCACGTGCAACTCACCAGAGGTTTGTTCCTCTCCTCGGTTAGCGCTTGCTTCTGCAGCCGAACTCTGTGCGTGCCGTTCTCGTAGCTTTTTGGATGCTGGGAGGAAAAAAATGTAATTAGAGCAATTACCGAATCAATGGACAGAAATTACACCTAAACTCACTGCAGCAAGGACACGAAATATCTTCACAAAAATGCTATCAAGGGAAAATAAGACAAATGATTAAAACAAAACAAAGGCTAATCAGTTTAATCTCAAGGCTCCAGACCCTCAGATAACGGAGGGTGAAAATCAAATCCTTTCCTGAAGAATAATCCAAGACCGAGGAATAAAGAAACGTAAAACTGCCGATGAAGGCAACTTAACTCTCCTTAACGGCTTTGACATTTCTAAACGACTTTTCCTCTAACCAGTGAAAAACAGAGTCCCTTCCTACAACAGCAGATCGATTCAGAAGGAAGAAAACACCCTCCATATAGAAGGAGAGCATGGCTTGCCGGACAAGACAGAGCTCGACCACTGGGGCCACGGGGGTGTGTGTGTGTGCGTGTGTGTGTGTCTGTACAATGAACGTATGTTTTAATTTCTCTTGGATATACCGAGGAGTGAAATTGCTGGGTCATATGGTGACTCTATGCTTAACCTTTTGAGGAATTGCCAGACTGTTTTCCAAAGTGGTTGCACCATTTTAACAGCCCCGCCAGCAGTGCATGAGGGTTCCGGTTTATTATTATCTCTTTTTGATTCTAGCCATCTTAGTGGGTCTGAAGTGGTATCTCATTGTGATTTTGATACACTTCCCTGATGGCCAATGATGCTAAACACCTTTTCATGTGCTTACTGGCCATTTATTTATCTTCTCTGGCAAAATGTCTCTTCAGATCCTTTGCCCCTTTTTAAACTAGCTTGTCTTTTTATTACCGAGTTCTAAGTGTTCTTTATGCATTCTAGTTACAAGTCTTTCCTCAGATATATGATTTGCACATATTGTCTCCCATTCTTTGGGTTGTATTTTCACTTTCTTGATGGTACCCTTTGAAGCATAAAAGTTTTAAATTCAGTGAAGTCCAATTTATCTATTTTTCCTTCCACCCCTTGTGCTTTTGGTGTCATATCTAAGAAGGCTTTGCTTAATCCAAGGTCATGAAGATGTCCTCCTATATTTTCTTCTAGGAGTTTTATAGTTTTAGCTCTCACATTTAGGTCTTTGATGCATTTAAATGTTGCGTACGCCGTGACAAACAGTTCCCAATTCACTCTTTGCCTGTGGATACCCAGCTGTCCCAGCACCACATGTTAAAAAGATTATCCTTTCCCCACTGAATGGTCCTAGCGCCTTGTCAAAAAACTGACCATAAGTATGAGGGTTTAATTTCTGAATTCAGTTCTATTCCATTGATCTGTATGTCTGCCCTTACGATAGGAATACAGAGTCTTGAATACTGCAGCTTTGTAATAAGTTTTGAAATTGGGAACTTTGTTCTTTTTCAGGATTCCTTTGGCCTCTCTGGATTCCTTAAATTTTCATATGAAATCAAGGATCGGCTTGTCAATTTCTGCCAAGAAGCCAGCTGGGGTTTTGATATAGATTACACTGAATCCGTAGATCAATTTTGGGCAACACTGCCATCTTGACAGTATTAAATCTTCCTGTCAGTGAACACAGGGTGCCTGTTCGTTTATTTAGGTCTTCTTTAACTTCTTTCAACAATGTTTTGTATTTTGCAGTGTATCAGTCTTGTACTTCCTTGGTTAAATTTATTCCTGAGTATTTTATTCCTTTTGATGCTGCTGTTAATGAAGTTTTTTTATTTTCATTTTTGGATTGTTCATGGCTAATGTATAGAAATAGAATTGATTTTTATATACTGATCTTGTATCCTGCAACCTTGCTAATTTTTTAATTAGCTCGAATAGGTTTTTGGTGGATTCCTTGGGATTTTCTATATACAAGATCATGTCATCTGCAAAAAGAGACACATTTACTTCTTCTTGTCCAATCTGCATGTCTTTTATTTCACTTTCTTGCCTAATGCTCTGGCTAGAACCTCCTGTACAACGTTAAGTAGAAATGGTGAGAGCAGGTATCTTTTGTCTTGTGCCTGACGTTACGGGGAAAGCATCCAAGCTTTCACCATTAAGTATGACGTTAGCGGTGGCTTTTAATAGTCTTTATCTGGTTGAGGCAGTTCCTTTCTATTCCTAGTTTGTTGAGTGTTTCATTACGAAGGGGTGTTGGATTTTGTCGAATGCTTTTTCTGCTTCTACTGAAAGGACCCTATGGTTTTTGTCCTGTATTCTATTCGTGTGGAGTATTACATTAATTGATTTTCAGATGCTAAACCAACTATATATTCCTGGAATACATCCCATTTGATTGTGATATTTAATCCTTTTTATACGTTGCTGGATTCGTATTTTGTTGTGTTTTGCATGTACATTCATAAGAGAGCTTGGTCTCTAGTTTTCTTGTGATGTCTCCTTACGTTATCAGGATAATACCTCAGAGAGTGAATGGGGAGTGTTCTCTTATTTTTTGGAAGAGTTTGTGAATAGTTGGTGCTAATTTTTCTTTAAGTGTCTGATAGAATTCACCAATGAAGCCATCTAGTCCTGGGATTTTCTTTGCAGTCAATTTTTAAATTAATAATTCAGTTTCTTTCCTTGTTATAGGTGTATTCAGATTTTCTATCTCTTGAGTCAGTTTTGGTAGTTTACATCTTTCTAGGAATTTTCCCATTTATTCTAAGTTATCTAACTTGTTACCATACACTTGTTCATAGTATTCCTTTATAATTCTTTTTCTTTCTGTGAAGTTGGCAGTAACGTCCCCTCTCTCATTCCAGAGTTTGGTAATTTGAATCTTTTTTTCCTGGTCAGTCTAAAGGATTGTCAATTTTGTTGATCTTTTCGAAGAACAAATTTTGGCTTGTGGACAAAAAATGTGGTCTGCCGTTTCAGTAAACAAAGAATGTTGCTGCCACCAAGCTATCAGCCACTGCAGTCCCCACCTCAGCCCCTCCCAACTGTGTGCCCTGAGGGGAATTCAGGAAGGAGAGAAACTGGATACTGGCCCTAGATCCTTAAGATGCATATCTAAGGAATAATTTCAATGAGCCCAGACCCCTGCATCTTCCCATACAGAGACAAGCAATAAAATCATTAACTTGAGATGTCTGTTTTTTGTGATTAACAGTAATCTTTCGATGTCTGACTACATGGCTTTTTTTCCAGCAAAAGCTCCCGTATATCCTGGCTCCTACCTTACCTCTTTGGAACAGTTCCTCAGAGCTACGGAGAGGCTGTCTCCTGGGCTACAGTCCTCAGTAAGGTCCCTGAATAAACATTACTCACAACTTTTAGGTTGTGTGTTTTTTCAGTTGTCAGGCTTAATTGATTATCTCTATTTTTTTTTTTTTCTATTCTTTACTGTTGGTCTCTAGGTGTGCTAATGGTATAGTAATCTTTTTTTTTTTTTTTGCGGTACGTGGGCCTCTCACTGTTGTGGCCTCTCCCGTTGCAGAGCACAGGCTCTGGACGTGCAGGCTCAGTGGCCATGGCTCACGGGCCCAGCCGCTCCACGGCATGTGGGATCTTCCCGGACCGGGGCACGAACCCGTGTCCCCTGCATCGGCAGGCAGCCTCTCAACCACTGCGCCACCAGGGAAGCCCCAGTAATGTTTTTTGATGCTTGTTTGTTTTTAATAAAAGAGTCCTTAGAGTTTAGAAACATATACTGAAATAGTTGGAGACAAAATAATATGACGATTGGTATTTGCTTACAAAATAAATCATGAGGAGACGGAGGGAGTATTAGAAGGGGTACTGATGAAATAAGACTGGTAGGGTGATGGGCACATGCGGGTTCATGATACTATTCTTTTTACCTTTTTACGTGTTTTAAAATTTCCATAATGAAAACTTTAAAGAACTGGGAAGGAGAAGAACTTGATGCTGAAAATAACACTTTCAGATGAGAAATCCCCAGGACACGGCTCTACTTAGAAGTCAGCGCCTGTGAGATGTCTTGCAAGTGCATCCGGCTTTGCACAGAAGCTCTGCTTATGATAAGGGGGAGGTGCAAAGGGACAGAGCAGACAGAGAACCAGCCCAGCCTGCCCTCACTTCCCCAGGCCCTGGGGCCCCTCGAGAAGGCCCTGTGACACCGGTCTCTCCAGGGCCCCACAGGAAGTGAGGAGAGTTCCTGTGGGAAAGAGAACTTCGGGGCTGTGGCAGAAGCTGATGAAACGCCCCCAGAAATCAGTCCAATCTCTCCTTCTGACTGACCCCTGAGAGGAAGAAAGAGGAAGAGGAACCCCAGCTCCGTGGGCCACCCTGCCCCATGCACCCTGGGGAGGCTCAGTGAGCTGTCAGGGAGGATTCAGCGGGGGAAGATGACACAGCTTGGGCCCCAGGTCACACACACAAGTGCAGGAACGCCTCTAGCACAGGTATGCTTTCCCGTACGTCTGAAGCTGTGCACAAGGATGACTCCATACACACGTGCACGTGCGCGCGCGCGCACACACACACACACACACACACACACACACACACACAGAGCTGGCGGGCCTGGTGATGGATGGGCCACGGGGCTGATGGAAGGAGGAGTTGGGACGAGTCCTCTGGATCCAGCCTGTCCAACAGGCGGACAGCGGTTCTCTGACTGACACGGGGAATGCCAGGGGCCTAGCAAGTTTATGGGGTGAAATAAAGAGAACATTCTGGTCGTGTTAAGTCTGGGAAGACACCCAGAGGCCTCTGTGGGGATGTCGGGTGGGCAGTGTGTCCTATGACCACGGAGCTCAGGGCAGAGGACCATGCTGGGGACTGCACACCAACGCACACAGAGGTGCCGTGAGGATGCTGAAAGCCCCAGGCCTGCACAGGATCTCCTACGGCGAGAGCAGGAACGAGGGGAGAAGGGGCCAAGGACCGGGCCGGGGGGCTCCCACGTTTGGGGGTCTGGCAGAGTAGGGCCAGCAAAGCGCTCTGCATGTTACCAGAGAAGCAGGAGAGCGTGTTACAAGCCCCCAAAGGGAGCATTTCATGGAGGCAGGAGACCACCGCATCACACGCTGGTGACAGGTCAGGGGTGAGGCCAGAGCGCTGACCACATGTGGCCAGACCGTGCTGCTGGGGGCCCTGGCGGGTGGCTTTGGCAGAGCGGTGGAGGCCAGAGGACAGGAGGGGAGCCGGGAGAGGGAAGTCAGGGAGCACGACTCGGGGGGTCTACTCTAAGGTTAAGCAGGAAACCGGGTGCGAGCGCGACACCTCTGCTGGGAGCGACAGAGGAGAGAGGGCAAGCCGAAGGCCAGGGGCGGGGAGCTGGCCTGGGCAGCTCCCAGAGTTACAGTTACCTGGGGGTAGGCAGAGACCTCTGCGGACGCCGGCGGGGCAAGCGCCCTTCCAGGGCCGCGAAGACGTCGCTCACCAGCTGGGCGTGAGCAGGTCAGGGGCGGTGAGCAGTGACAATGACCCAGGGAACGTGGTCCTGGTGCTGGGCGGTCCTAACGGGCCACCTGCCAGGTGTGGACGCCAGGTTCAAGTGACCTCAGCCAGCTTAGCTTTGCGTCAGCCTGTAGTCACACCCGCCCAGGAAAAGTATGATGTCCCCGCTCCTCGTGAGGCCCGGCCGGTCCCCAGCTCCCGGTTGCTCTCTGAGTCCCTAACCCAGACCGCACCAAGCTTCTCGTCTGGTTTTGGTTGTTATCATTATGATTAATCTTTTTCTAAAACTGCCTGTATTTTGAGGGCAGGACCTCTGTCCATACTTTGCTACCCACTGACAGGACAGACAGGGCCAGGCTGGCGACAGTCATCATCACAGCACACTGAAGACACGAGAAACAGGGAGCACGTCCTTACCATGGCCGGGGAGGAAGAGCAGGCGACGTCCTTCGGATCTGAAACACCAAACACGGAACAGGGTGAACCAGGGCTGGCTGCTTCCTCCGACACGAGAACGTAAACCAAAGCAAGGCACCCTCTGATGCTTTTACTACATTAGCAACAATTTCAGAAAAAAGACAATGCACGAGGCAGCACGTTTGGTGGGGTGAGGGCGCAGCTCAGCCACCCCCGCAAGAACCCACAAGCGCCCCTTCCCTCACTCGGGCCCCGTGACTGCCTGATCCCCACGCCCTGAAGCCGGGAGAGTACGAAACCAGCACCGACAAATGCAAATCGTCACGAATATGAAGGCTGCTTTACAATATGGAAAATAGTTTACAAATAAAAATAAACAGACCTTAAATACACTATGGTGACGAGCCGTGTAAGGTACATGTAAAGGACATAAGTATCAGAAGGAACTAGAAAAACATGACCAGCAGATCAGAGTAGCGGGGTTCTGAATAACGTTTGGGATGAGTCATTTAATGTTATGGAATTAACTAGAAGGAAAATTAGCGGGCACAGAACATCTACCTTGAAATAGAACAAAATGCCTTTTACCTAAATGCAAGGAGGTGTGAAATAAAATTCACGTTTTACGGCAGGACAAGAAACACGTACACATCAAAATGCTTCTCTGCCCTTTGGCGTCCTCTGCCCCCGCACCGTGCACCATGTATCCACATGAGGCATCAAGCAAACCTCCCCCATGAGCAGGAATACCTGTGCAGCCTAGAGGAGCAACATTCTCCCAGCATCCACAGGACAACTCCTTAAAGATAACTTTCCTTACTGATCCTGTAAGGGACCACATGACCCACCACGATGCCACTTAGACCTGGATTATGTAAACTGTCAATAATCCCTCTGTCTCAAAAACCTTACATAACCGTGTCTTGACTTCTAATGGGCAGAACAGTCCTCAGAGCTTTCTGAGATGCTCTTCCTGGGTTACAATCCTCAAATTTGGCTTGAATAAAGTGTCCCATTTTTTTCTTAGATCCACTGCTTAACTTTTTGTCGACAGAGGGAAGGACATGTGGAAGTGAACAGAACCAGAAGCGAGGCTTTTTTCATCTTCTACTTTAAGATCACGCTGGTGTGACCCGGGAAGGAAAGCCGGGCTTAGGGCCACGAGTAGCCCTGGCAAGCAAACTCCACTCCTTGAGAATCTAGACAGCTGTCTTTTAACAGCTTTGCTCCTTCCCCATCACCCAGAACCCGGGTCTTCTTTTATAATTTTTGGTGAGACAGTTTAACCGCCCTGAAACACAAACCGAGCCACAGGGCTTTAAACTTCCCACAGCGGCGTTCCCTCCCGCGAGATGCAGAGGGTGACACCGCGGAGGGGCCCCTGGACCACATGTGCTCCTGGGCTGGAGGCTCCTCCCCGCTGCCCTCTGTGGAGGGTGGGCCTGGGGAGCCCTGATGGTCCCGATGGCCCTGGGGATGTGCAGTGACATCAGCAGTTCCCCAGCCCGTGGCTTTCCCCAGCTGTGCTGTGAGCCCCAGGGTCAGTCTCGATGGGGTGTGGCTGGTCCCCAGGACATGGCTTTTCCTGGGCTTTCACCCTGCAGGACATTAGTACCAGTGACCCTTGACTGGGACACATCTGAGGGCAGCTTCCCAGGCAGTCCTGGAGGGGCCTGTGGATGAGGTGCCCTGTCCCTTGGGCCCAGCCCCGGCAGGAAGGGGGAACAGGGCCAAGCCGGTCCCCAGCTGCTGGTCACGAGAAGGGGCGCTCCTGGGGCTTTCCCGCCCACCCTGCAGTAGGGGATTAGGGACCGGGAGGGAGCAGAAGTAAGCCACCGACATGCACGTGGATCCGGTCTCTCCTCTCTGCAGTGTTCTGCCCTTGGACACAGGACTTGCTGGTCACTGCTTGCAGCTGGCTTTCATCATCACTCATACGGACACCACCTCCTTGTTACCAAGGGGAGTACAGGTACCAATACTCTCAGCAGAGAGGGCCCGGCGGTCTGATTCTCGTTCCGCCGTGGAGGGTCTCTGTTAGAGCAACAGGCCTGTGCCTGCGGTGGACTCAGGCTGACAGGCGACGTCGGGCCCAGGAGGAGAGGCCTTGTTCACAAGGGCCCGGCTCGGGCTGCGCAAGGAGGAGTAAGGGTGTCCGAGACTGCGAACCGGCTTCTCTCGGTTCGCTGAGACTCTCGTGGACATGGGGCCCTGGGTGCCGGGTCCCAGCGTGGGAGGGTTAGGGGGCCACAGAAACGCCTCCTCCCGTGAGGCCGGCTGCAGGAGCTGCCCCCAGGGGGAAGTGTCAGAGGCACGGTCGGCGGGCGTCCTGTCCAAGTCGTGTGCGCAGAGCAGTGCCTCCAGAGCCCGAGCTCAAGAGGAAGACGTTCAGCGAGAAGGTGGAGAAACGCCAAGTCCGGAAGGTGCCCCCGGCCGCACAAGCTGGGCCCTGGTGAGCTGGGTGGAGGCCAGGCAAGGAAAGCAGCAGCCGCGGGCAGTCGGACAAAGCCGGCCAGTCCCGGTGACAGGTGACCGGCCCACGGCGGAGAGAGCGAGGACCAGGTGACTGAGCGATGCTCGCGGGACACCAGACAGCCCTGCCCCAGCCATGGGGACAGCGGGAGGGAAGCGCAGGGGTGAGGGCAGGAAAGGAGGCCCAGTGGGAGGAAATCTTTGGCGGCCTCATGAAGAACGGGGGCACGGAACTCAACGGACGATCCTGCACAACCCTGACCATGTTTACCTTGGACAACTAACAGCTAAAGGCTAAGACTCCAGGTGAAAAGAACCAACACGGCCCAGGGGAATGCGATGGGCTGAGGGAGGAGGGGAGAACGGCCTCTGTGGCCCGGACTTCAGCCCACAGTGCCCTCCCGGCGGCCCGTGGCCCCCCAGGGCCCCGTCCGTCCTCAGTGCCCGCTGGGGCCGCCTCCGCACAGGCCAAGGAGGGGGCACGAGTGCTCATCTGTCCCGAGTCAGTACCAGTACCTCTCCCAGGAACACCTTACGGGCCTGGGGGAAGCTGAGCGAGTGCATCTCATTCCAGAGTGGGCCGGGGCGGGGCGGGGGCGGGGGCGGGGTTGGGAGGGAGGGAGGCAGAGCCCCACGGTCACCATGGAAACAGGAGAGGGGGTGAGAGAATGGTCAGCGGTGGAAAGCAGCTCCAGGAGAGCCCCCCAGCCTCGCGCCCCCTTGGAAGCTACAGGAGCGGCGGCTCAGTGCGAGGATGCTCTCATTTTATTATAAACGACCAAACCAGGGCTTCCGTGTTCCTGGAAATCCTGCCCCGCCCAGGATGACTGAGCTGAATGGTGTTGGCGCTGAGAGCCCCGGCCGGGCCAGCAAACAAGTTCCCGTCCACTGCCATGCCCTCCGCTCCTTGTCACTCCGCCCCTTTCCCCAGAGCCGCCCCTTTATCAGTTGAGGAAGAGAATAAAAGCCACCGTGGACTCTCGACCTCGGGCCGAAGGCACGCAGGGGCGGGGTTGGGGGGTGTCCCTGCACTAACATAGAGGAAGCGCATCCTTGTCCAGGTGACAGTGTGGAAGCAGCCCCTGGAGAGTCCAGGTGACACGATGATCCTTCCTGGAACTCCGGTGACACACAAGCGACAGTTGGTGCCACAGGTCGGCATGTCGGCAATGAAGTCACAATACCCACCCTCCCCCCGCCCCCCGCGCCCCCATCTGTTTAACAATTCACTTGTTTGGGCCATTTCGAGATGTTGCTAAAAGCTTACTGGGCCCCTGGAGAAAACGGTGAAGATGGAAGCTGAGCAACCCCGTGCCCTCTGCTCACACCCAGGGGAGGGGGGCGTCTGATTCCTCATCTAACCTTGGCTTCCTTCTTCACTGACAGCACAACGCTGGCCTGAGAACCTCACGTGTGCTCCACTAAATGGCGGTTATTTTAAAAATGAAAAGGTTAGCATTAGCAACAAGCAAAAAGAGTGAGAGACTTCACAGCGCCTTAACCTTTTGGAAGATAAAACCGGCAACTCCGAACACAAAGCTGAAGCTACAGTTAGCGCTTCCCAGGGATGAGGTCATCTGACTCTGGAGCATCCCTACCTGGGAGCTGACAGTGGGAGCCATCTAGTGCCACACGATCTCATTTTGCTTTAAGACAAATCAAAGAGGCAAACGCGAAATACAACGCATCAGAATAGCTCGTGGGCCTAGAGCACCCTGACGGTACCAGCTAAAGCAGTACCTGCTTCTCTATCATTAGTGTAATTGTTAGCAATGCTCGTCCTGCCGATTTCTATTCAAAAAATTAATTGAAAATTCAGTCAAAACAAAAGCCTGGGATTGAGTCTAGGATGGAACAAAGGCTTGGATTTTCTGGTACAACACTACCTAATTAAGGTATATGATCTTAAGTCATGTCATGGTTTGAAAACATTGACAAGGCTATATCTTATCAGAAGGCAAACAAGCTGGTGAGGCCCATTTCAGTTTGTGGCAGCAGGACTGGCGTGAGCAGGTGCAGCCACGTGGGCTGGGCAGCGAGCAGCGTGGCAGAAGACCACGCATGCCCAGTGCCGTGGGGCCAGAGGACAGGGCGGGAGGAGTGTCAACACTGGTTACTCCAGAAATCAGGAAACAGCAGAAAATCCAGCAAGACCAGGAGAGCAACGGCTCATCAGGGAAGCCTATACCTAAGAAGGAAGTCTTCCTGGCAAAAGGAGAGCCGGACAACCCCATCCCCGCCTGGGATGAAGCAGTAGCAGCCTCTTCTCCTAAACTCGCCGCACCCCCCGCAACCCCGCAGAGCCCTCCCGGGGAGAGGTCATCACCCACCGGTACTTACGTTCAATGAGAAAGAGAAAGCACACTATCCCCATGGCTGCCACGATGGCCCCAGGCACGACGAAGGACAGGCCCCAGCACGTGGACACCCAGTAGCCAGCGATCAAGGACCCCAGAATGTTGCCCACAGACGTGTGGGAATTCCAGACCCCCATGATCAAACCTCGCCTGCAACACAGCGAAACACAAGGGGGCAAATGATGTCTCGGGGCTTACACGGATCAGTACGTGAGGTTACAACAGTGCCTGCACAGCGTAAGAGCTGGTGGAGAAGTAAACAGGCAGTGCGACACACCACCCCTGCAAGGCTTGGGACCAGGGGCGTTTACAGGAGGACAGTATCTTCACTTACCTCCGGCTGCATAATTACATGTCTCTGAGCTTATTCATTCTATGACTAAAAGAAGAAAGAGGCCTTTTCCTAGAATTCTTGGAAGGCCCCAAATTTAAATTTGTGCCTTTGCAATCTAAATACGATCATTTGATGAAATACCCCATTAACCAAAGTTCACGTTGAAGAACCTGCCAGATGAACGAGGCTAAGTAAGGCTGGAGGAGTGAGTTTCCTGCTTTAGTTTTTCCCCATCTTGTCCTGCATCTTCGACCACTTCCTAACCGTGGGCCCGGCCGTGCTGCCTGTCACACAGACGTTACGATGGAATCTGACCGCAGTGAGGTCACCGGAGGCTGGGTACAGCTCTGCTACCGGGCCCTGGGTGACCTGGACAGGTCACACTTCCCTGTGCCTTTCAGTCCTGTGAAAATGTAGCTTCTGCTTCGAAAGGCCTGGGGCAAGGCCCTGACTGCATTTCTCCCAGCTTCCCAGGAGGCCAGGTGAGGCCCGGGCTGCTGGCTGGCTGCGCAGATGACCCAGACTCCACCCTGCCCGCAACGGGGGTGGCATCTCCTGAAACAGAGGCCTGCCTGAATTTTAGACCCTCAAGACCCAGAGGTTTCAGTCATCTTATTTCATATAGTAGACTGACGTGTTTTTTTCTGTAATGAATCTAAAGAAAAACTAAACATAAAGCGGTCTGGTTTTCATCAGAATCTTCTGAAAATCAACGCTGCTGGAAGCAGGGCTGCCTTCCTTACCTCCCTTTTCCAAACCAGTTGCCGAGGCAGGTGACGACGCTGGGCCAGCCGGTGGTCTGTACCAGTCCGTTGACGATCTGTGACAGAGGGCAAAGGAAGAGCCCGCTGAGGGGGGACACCCACACCCGGGAGCCTGGCCTCAGGGGTTTGGGCGCCCAGCGGGGACTCTCACAAAAGGAAGGGGCAGAACCCGATTCGATGTGAGCCTCGACAGCCAGACGTGTATTTTAACAATATACGCGTATATCTTACCACGAGAGTCGTACGTGCCTATTGTGAAAATTTTAAAGTAGAGGAAAAAAAAAGAAAAGAAAATCTCTTGCTCGGAGATGAACTACCTCAACAGCTTGGGGCCGAGCTGTCCGTTCTCTTTCCAAGCTAAAACTTTATGCAAAGAGAAAACCCTCTCCTTTTTATAGAACTGTGATGATACCATAAGGGTGGCTTGTAAATTGCACGTTTTCCCTTCTTATATCACGAAGAAGGTACTGTTGCTAACCACCGAAGGGAGCAGAACCTTGACTAGTGCCTAGAGAAATGATTTCTCCAACTTGCCTAGAGCGCCCCGAGCTTTTGTTTGAAGAAGGGATTTAGGAAGTGTATCAGCAACTGGCTCTGCTTTAGTCTCAGGGGCCACCTCCTCCAACTGCCGCGGGGAAGGACCAGCTTCCAGAGGCCGACTGGGAGCCCCTGGTCTGGCCTCAGGGCCAGCCAGCTCAGCCTTCCCTCCAGGAACGTGCTGGGACTCTGGGAAATAGGTTTTTTCCTTCTCTCTGATTTTCTGTATCACCATAAAGTGGGCATCGCTTTGGTAATGAAAAGAGCCAAACTCTTTCAGGTCCTGTGGTGAAAATTTTAAAAGCAAATTACATACGATTTGCCCTGATGACCTTGCCACATCTCCCTGGGCTGTGTCTGGAGAGCCTCGGAAGCTGAGCATCATTGTTTCAAGTCATTTTCCATTTCTAGCCAATATTATCCACAGGGCTGTGGGGAGGGGCAGATCCAAGAGTTCCTGGAAGCACTGAGCCCCGCGGGAAGGGCTGGCCCTCACTCCCCTGCATCACCCTTAGGTCCTCGCCTTTCCCCCGCCCCCTCCACCCCCCGCCCCCCCGCTGACTGCCCCTGACAATCCCCAAGTCCCCTCAACCTCCTTCCCTCACCACGCCCCTCATCCCCCCAACCCCAGAGCGGTCAAGTCTGACACAAGACAGAACATCTCAAATGCACCTAAATTAAGGCAGAAGGACTCAGAAGGGCTTCATGCCTCAAGCCCCCTGCTGGGGTACCGAAAAACAGGATTCTTTAGGCGGCAACTCCTGAAACTAAGAAACACTTCACGGCTGCTGGAATTTCAGAGCAGAGGAGAGAAAAGGGGCTGGATGTGCCAGCGCTGACCCTGACCTCAGCCAGGACGCAGTTCTGCGCCCACTCCCACCACCTGCCATGTTCTCTCCTGGCAGAGCCTGGGACCCGTGACATTAACACCCCGTCTGGCTCATCATGGAAATCCCATACATGGTGAGCCGTGGACCAGACCTTACCTGGGTCACCACGTAGAATCCAAAACTGTGGATGTTGTAGAAATACCCTACCCCAAACAGGGCAGTAAAAGCACCACTGGCCACCATTCCGAAAGTCAGGTAATACCTAATGGGCAGGCGCTCCCCTATTATGCCACTGGGGACAGAGAAAAAAGAAAGACAAATGTGAGAAAAGAAACACACCCATAATGTAAATGACCCAGCGATTCCTTGCTGGATGCTTTCACGCTCTGAGCTTTTAGAACTTGAAGGCACTCCGATTTCCAGTAAATTTTAATCACAATCATTTTTCAATGGAGCATTTATTAACCAGAAACTGGCAACACCTTTTAAGACTTTCTATTTCTAACAAAAGTCACTGTCAAGGGCTTCCCTGGTGGCGCAGCGGTTGAGAGTCCGCCTGCCGATGCAGGGGACACGGGTTCGTGCCCCGGTCCGGGAAGATCCCACATGCGGAGCGGCTGGGCCCGTGAGCCATGGCCGCTGAGCCTGTGCGTCCGGAGCCTGTGCTCCGCAGCGGGAGAGGCCACAACAGTGAGAGGCCCGCGTACCTCAAGAAACAAAAAAAACCAAAACCAAAACAAAACAAAACAAAAAAGTCACTGTCAAATAATAAAACTGAAACACTCTGACATATATGATACCTGCCAATTAAAAAAACAAAACCAAAACCTTGTCCTGCTGGCTAATCCTGTTTTATATAAACAACAGCCAGTGAACGTATAGAGTATTTTTAAGATTTCAAGTGTCGAACTGTAGACAAATACGAAAAGGGGTCACCTGTGACCTTGAGCACGTCTCTTGGCCCCCGGGCTGGCATTTAGCCGCTGCATCAGTGGCCAGGCCAGAGGCGCTCTTGCCAACGACCCTCTGGCCACAAGCACCGTGATCTGGTTTAAGGACAGAGGCTTTTCCTTAAGGTAAAGTCTGAAACGTGGGGCAAAGCCTCCATGCTCCCTTTGAACAGCAACGTGACGCCATGAAGAGCTAGTCTCTCTGGAGAACTGCTTCCTAGAGCTGCCTGGGTGCTCAAACGAGATACATTCGGTTCAGTGCCTGGCAAGGTAGTGGGTGCTCAATCAAACAGCTCCAGTGCTGCCGGGGAGGGTGAAAATCTCCAGTTTCATACTGGGACATACATTCAACAGGCCTTTACCACCATCACACCTCACTACCCAATGCCATATGGAATACGTTCTTTACTGCCTTGTAGGACATGTCACTATGGAACAGCTTGACACTGTGACTTCTTAAGTGAATAAAGAGCTGGAGAACAATCACAAATGACTGTGAGCCTTTTGCAATCTTTACATACACTCTGTGGGTCTCGTTTTCTTCCCGGTAATCATTCTAGGAGTCAGATAAATATGAAACGTAATGAAGGATGACGCCTGCCTGCCTGCCTGCCTGTGAACAGTACCCTGGGAACCAGCTCCAAAATTCTGGTCTTTCATCTCAAGAACAAATACCCCAGAGAGATCTTCCTTCAGAATTTACCAAAGAAAAAAAAAAGATCAACCTAGTATCACACAGATGACCTATTAAACACTAAAGCAGAGGAAGTAATTTAAAATTGTAAACAGCATTCAGGTCAAATTTTAAGCTGAGTAGAAACTGATCACATACAAACTCGAGAGCATTCGAGAGCTAAAGGAATTATCCACTTCATCCTGCTCACTTCAGAGAAGAGGGAACATGTCCCAGAGGAGCTGGCTGACCTGCCCAAGGTCACAGAGTAGGTGCCAGAGTTAGATGGGCCTCCTGCAAGCTAGTGCCATCGGCCGGGGCTTACAAACATCCTCTAGTCTTGCTAGACCATACTGGGACTCAATTTGGTCTCTATTTTAAAGTTTTAAAGAAAAGGCCTAAGGGAATGGACAGCATTCCACGTCGTATCAGGCTCCTACAGGTAACAAAGGCCACGCCACACCTGCTTGAACCTGCCAGCAATGACCTGGGTTAGCGAAGGTGCCACCACGTCTGAGTTATCTGGTACACTAACACCATCCATCTCACTTGCAATGTCATGATGTCACTAAGAAGCCATGCGAGGAAGCATGCAAGGAAGCAGGGTACACCCTCATCCCCGTCGCGAGTCCACTGTGGGTTTCACATTAGGTTATTATGAAAATACATAATGCTATTTCACAATAAAATAAAATTATTTAATAAGAACCTTCGTTGGCGAGTTGCATGAAGAACGATCTTTGCCAATAAATAAGCAATAATGAAACCACTTTATTCAAACCAGGTTTCTTAGCCTCAGCACCCTCGGCATGTTGGGCCGGGTAATTCTTTGTGGCGAGGGGCTGTCTTGTGTCCTGTAGCACACTTAGCGGCACCCCCGGTCTCTGCCCACTAGATGCCAGTAGCACCCCCTTCTCCAGCTGAGACGACCAAAACTATCTCCAGATATTGCTAAATGCTTCCTAGCAGACAACATCACTCCCCGCTGAGAACCACCTTTAACTAGTGTTTTCTAGTAACTGAGAAAAACACACTCCAACCTTGGGGTCTTTTTATATTATTGATTATTGGTGTCCAGTAACACTGCGGTTTTTAGAACATAAATACTTGACCGCAGGATGGAATACGGCTGGCAGCCCGGCTGCAGCCCACGCCCTAAGGCGCCTGAGGCTTACACCGTCCTTCTCCGCAGCTGGGCTCCCGTTCCGTGCTGCATCCGTATTATTCTTTCCGCACTCGGACAAGCCCTGCAGCTCCATGCAGATGTGCAAGTTCAACAAAGGGGTGACAGCCACTCCATCAGCAGGAACCACCTGTCTGGGTACCAGACACCAGACGGTCCTGAGCTGGGGAGGGGGTCCAGGTCTCGGTGATAACACAGTCTGGGTGGATCTCAGGGAAGAAGGTAAACGTTTACAGGGATTCCAGAGATTCCCAAAGCTCTGAAACTCTGTGTCTCTGAACAAAGCCCTCTTTGGACTAAAGGCCTTAGTCCCTGTAAGTTTTGTTTTGTTTTTCCTGTTAAACCTGGCTGGACTGACACAGTAGCAGTTTTTAACCGGCCAACTGCATGTCCTGTTATTACCCACTAATGTTTACCACCTCCCTAGGCCAATTCAGAGCTGGATCAAGAATGGGTTAACGGGGCTTCCCTGGTGTCGCAGTGGTTGAGAGTCCGCCTGCCGATGCAGGGGACACGGGTTCGTGCCCCGGTCCGGGAAGATCCCACATGCCGCGGAGCGGCTGGGCCCGTGAGCCATGGCCGCTGAGCCTGCGCGTCCGGAGCCTGTGCTCCGCAACGGGAGAGGCCACAACAGTGAGAGGCCCGCGTACCGAAAAAAAAAAAAAAAAAAGAATGGGCTAACGATTGTTATGTAACAGGCACTGGGAACACAGCACGGGCCAGGCCCTGTTCTGAGCATTCTGCACATATTAACTCAGTTAAACCTCACCACACTCCTGTGAGTTAAGAACTACTGTTTCCCCCATTTTGCGAAGGGGAAACTGAGGCCCAAGGAGGTGCGGTAACTCGTCCAAAGCCACCCAAGCGGGCCGTCAAGCCGGATCGAATCCCAGCAACGTGCCTCTGGGGTCCACACCTCCCACCGCCAGGCAGGACGGCCTCTGGCACTCAGGGGAGGCTCTGTTCCGGCCTAGTGGGCCATCCAGGTGGACACGCCAAGCACCCGTTGTGTGAACTGCTCTGATGCCAGGCGGGGTTAGGAAAGAGACGGCGGCCCCTGAAACCAGAGGAGGCTCTGCCATGCTCACCGGGTGGGGAGCTGCCAGGGCCCTGCTCCTGAGAGACCGGGTCCCGGCAGGGCTCACGGTGCATCCAACCCCGGGGCCAGGAAAGCCGTCCGAGGACAGTCTGCCCGATCTGCAGGACACCCGGGCCGTGTGGTGGCTTCCACCTCACACTTGTCTCTGAGGAGAGACCGGAGGACCAGCCACCTGCGGGCGGGGCCGCGTCTTCAGCCGTACCTGAGCTGCGCTCTGCACCCAGCGGACCACCTGGGTCTTGCAGTCTTAGCCAGACCTACCTCAGGTACATGCCAACAGCGTACGCACACAGGAAGGAGTAGTCCAGGGCGCCGAGCAGCTGCTGGAAGTTGTCCTGATCTACGTGGGGCAAAAAGCAACAGGAAAAGGAGGGTATTGTTTACTTTTCACTAAACACCAATTTATGTCCGGGAGAGGTACAATGACGTACGAGACCTCTGCTCTCTACGTCTGGGCGGCGTCCTCAGAAGGGAACACAGAAAATACAGCAACTGGAAATCAAGTCACCATGTTTCCAATAATCGCTACATAAACGTTACTCCCATCAGGTCAAATCCCCATTGCTGGCGGTGAGCTTGTGGGTTCTGTTCTGTTTCACATGTTACCCTGGCTTTGGTTCGGGCCCCCCAGGACAGCCCCACACCACAGCTCTGAGATTGCTCTCTTCTCTCCACCCACAGCTTACGCTCTGTAAGTCCTAACTTCCAGCTTGGACAAATGCAACCTGCAGATGACCTGCAGCAGATCTGACCACTGAGCAACACCCCTGCACACGCGCACGGGAAACGTGCAGCAGCTGAAGGTGCAAGGCTGGTTTGCTGGGAGGAGAGGTTAGTTTGCACCTGGAGGCGCAGCTGCATCTGACAGCATCATCACCACTGCTGAGATCAGCCAGCCAGCTCGGGGACTGCCACCTGTGGAGGAGGCCCGCAGGGATGGCCAGCTTCAGCCACGGGACGAAAGCAAGGGCACAGACGGAGAACTCACCAAATGGGGCCCAGCCACAGTCGGTCCCGTTGTCTGGGAGCTGCTGAGCGGGGGTGTCCCCGGCTTTTGGGCTCTGGCTGTGGAATCCGACCTCCCCTTCATATGAAGCCGTGCAGTAGCTGTGCAGCTCACCCTGGGACATCCATGGGGAGGACAGAAGGCAGAGAGAGAGAGAGTGAGTGCACTCAGGTGGGGCTCAGCCACCCCTCTCCTTACAGCTGTCCTAGGGTGACTGCGTTCTAGGGGGATACGGCACCTCTGGGGCGGTGTGTCTAGGGGACCCACTGAGTGCCTGCCAATGAGGACGGTTCCTCCAGCTCCCTAGCGGCCGTCTCCTCCTGAGCACAGACACAGCCGACACAGCCTGTACCGGGCCACCCAGAGACGACTGCTCAGAGCAGCCGGGCAGCATGGGGGCCCACCTGCCCAGAACGGAAGAATGGATTCATCCTGCTGGATTGATATCATTGACTACAAGTTATAGGTCCACACAAGGACGAGGATGAATCTCGAAACATATTAAGCCTGACACAAAGGAGCACAAATGGGAGGACTCTGTTTACGAAGCTCTGGAGGAGGGAAATGAATAAGTCCAGGTGACATTCATCACCTAGGGAAGGGCAACAGTGACGGGGACCAGACCTTAACCTGGGTGATTTCCCGGGTGAGCATGTAAATATTTGCTAGGCTAGACACCGCAGATCTGTGCACTTTACTATGTGCAAATCACATGTCAACCCCCCACCCCCCGCCCAAAACTAGCTCAAGGTGCTCCTTAAGGAGGCATCCACACTTCCAGAAAAGTGCTGCAGGGCAGCCGGGGCCGTCCTGTTATGGGGACCTGAGTAACAGGTGACTTGTTCCTTAAAACACAAGGGGCAGCAGACAGGACTCCATGCGCCTGCGGTGCCACCACATGTCCCCTCCCAGGTGGCCCCCGGCTCCCACTTCTCCCTTGCTGTGTGCTTTCTGGGGTTTCCGCTACACGGGGCTCAGATGAACCAATCCATCAGGTGTGAGCGAGGGCAGAAAGGAGGCGTCCTCAAGGTCAAGGAGGTGGCCCTCAGGGGGAGCAGAGGTCCTGAAGGGGCGTCCTTTAGTGAGCTGTGACCTGAGAGAGGCTGGGCCTGGGGGGCTGTGAGGAAGCCTGGCCCCGGAAGGAGCATCTACCCCGGGGTCAAGACACAGGGCAGCGGGCAGGGAGCTGCACCCCAGTCCAAGAGGTGCGGGGGGCAGCCAGGAGGCCTGTCCACCACCTTCGCTTTGTGGGTACCCCGCCTCTTCAGGAGGGGTCACTAAAGAGGCTGATCTCCTTTAAAAGGCCACCTTGCTAGGGCTGTGGTCAGCCACGGTGGGACACCTGATTTTACACGGACACATGCCCCCGAGACCTGGCCTGGCACACGGGACCCAGCCACTCTGGTTACATGGCTTTGTCATCATCGCTGGGCTGCTCTGCTGTAATTTAAACACAAGGTTCCGCTAAAACTAGCCAAGGTTCCGCTTTCCAAACTCAAAGTAACACTTTGCAGACAGCTTTCCTCAGCCGAGCTCCCACTCCCCGGTGGTGGAGGCCGGGTGCTGTCATCCTGGGATCCTCGGAGCCCCTTCCCTGCCCGCCTGAGAAACTGTGGACGTGGCTGTGAATTTGGGACGGGGACACAGGGGAGCCCTGCCTCTCTGCATAAAGCTGGATTGTCAGCACTTCCCCACCCGCCTGATGTGATCATTTCCTTCTCCTCTTTGCCTTCAGAAGTCAGGTGTGTCCGCCCACCTTTCTCTGCTGCTTCTCTTGGAAGCCAGCCGGGCCTGCAGGCACCACTGATGCTGTCTATTCACCTTTCAATAAGGGAGCCACAGGCAGGATGCAAGGACCCCCATGGGCTGAGGGGGACCCTCGAGCGGGGCTGGCGTGGGGTTCCTAACACACGCCTTACATGGAAGCCCGGGAAGAGGACCGTTATGGACGTGGCTCCCACTGGCAGGTCCATATCCTCCTTCACCATGCACGGGGGATATAAAGGATTAGAAATCATCCCTTTTCGTTTCATTAACAAGCAGAAGAGGTTTTCTGTTTTGGTTTGTCCCGGGATGAGAGGTGCCGGTCACGGAGACGGGCTCCGAGCCGGGATCCTGGTGCAGCTGTCCCGGTTTCCAACCTCGGCCGACTCACGGGGACTCCCCACGGCCTCTTAAGAAGCCGGCACAGTGCGGCCCGTCGGCGCTGCTGTAAAGACGAGCATGTGGAGGTGTGTGCAGAGAGCTCCTCTCCGGGTCCCTCGCCCAGAAAGGCTCAGCGACTGGCAGCTGTGTGTTTGGGGTCCACCCACACAGGGGCACCCCAGGGCCTCCAGCTGGCCCTAATCTCATTCAGCTCCCTTCTCTCCCCAGCCCTCCTCCTTCATATGAGAAATGCAATCTCCAGCCCACCCCGCTGAGAAGCTGAAGCAAAAGCAATAAAAGGCTTGACATTACTTGAGCATAAAGAGTTCTGAGGATATTAAATGACCACATGTTAGCCTTCAGTAAGACGCTGTCATATTTTAACTTTCCAATGAGTTTCATTCCCCAAACCTGGTGTTTGCAGGAAAATGAAGGATTAACGAAACTAAGATAAACTTAGTTTGTCAGAAAGAAAACTCACCAGGTGAACTGATTCTTACCAGGTTATAAAATCATTTTGGGGGTGGGGAGCTAGTCCTTTGCTTTCATAAAAGCAGTCTCCTTTGCAAATTTCTTACACATGTGCCTTTCAACAGATAACACATAAAATTAATCAAAATACACCAGGCAGTGATTAAAAGTCGATCATTCAAAAGACAATGTGGCAGCCGAGAAATACGGCTGTGAAACGCCAAGGGGGAAGAGCAGAATGGAACATTCCAGGTGCATGGGGCTCATAAGTGTTTAGAAATGTCTGTGTAATACACAAAGGAACGGCAACAACACAATAAACCGCAAGACGCCATTGTGACTGGAAGGTGGGTGGGGGGGGTGGATGGGTGGGGAGTGAGAGAAGACAGGTGTGGACATGATGGAAGGATGCAGAAGACAGCCATGATGTCACGAAGCACCATGTGGGGGGCAGGGGCAGAGACACGGGGGTGTGCACTTGCCTCCCACCTACAGATTCCCCTCTCTAGCGCCCTCCACCCCCAGCACTGGGCAGCTGGAGCTGCAGCAGACATGTTCCCCGTAAGCTCCACACACACCGGCCCGTGCAGTCACTTAGGCACCAATGTATTTATATAAATGTACATTAATGAAGACTCTACGCGCTAAACTCTGAACTTGAGCAGCTTCACCCTGAGAAACTCTTTATGCGCTCATTCATTCCAAAAACATGGGCTCTTCGGTTCTCTGGCCAAGGCTACAGCGAGCTGCTCATTGCCTGTGGGAGTGGGGAAGGGGTCCAGAAGATGCTGAGAGGGGCAGGAGACTGAGAGCCGGGGATTCGGGCCTCATCAGGAGGAGGGGGGTTGCGTCAGCTTCACTTCACCTCTGAACGACACACGGAGTGTCCTGTGTGTGCACGTACGTGCACGCGTGTGTCCATGTGAGTGTGTACATAATCTATACAGAGTGTATATGTTTAGTAAATTTTCTAGGGTTCATTAGGTTGTGTGGGTCCATTTATTTTAACTAGTCCTTTAGACTCCTTTTATAAAGCTCTCGGTTAAAAGGACTCTCCACAGCATTATGCAAAAGAAGTCCTAGAAGCGAAATGAAAGCTCTGGTGCCTGCTATGCTCTGAATGCTGGTGTTCCCACCAAATTCACGTGTTGAAACCTAACCCCTGGGTGACGGTACTAGGAGGTAGGGCCTTTAGCAGGTGATTAGGTCATGAGGGTGGAGCCCTCATAAATGGGATTAGTGCTCTTTTAAACGGACCCCAGAGAGCTCCTCAACCTTCCACCAAGTGAAGCTACAGGGAAGCGGCCGTCTGCAAGCTGGAAGAGGGCCCTCACCAGAAACTGACCGCGCTGCACCCACCCTGATCTGGGACGTCCAGCCTTCAGAACTGTGAGCAACAAATGTCTGCTGGCTACAGCCACCCAGTCGATGGTATTCTGTTACAGCAGCAAGAGTGGATGAGACAGCGCTCAAAACAGGAAGAACAGACAACCTGGGCCCCAGCACCCAGGAGGTGGTCAGTGCACAGGAGCCACGTGAAAATGGACCAGACACACACACCTGCATATGCAAAGGTACACCCACTCACAAAGGTGTACAGAAATACATAGGGAAGCTTTTGGGTCACTGTCTTTTTTATTTTAAATGGGATCATTCTACACGGACTTATGTCCACCTTGACTCTTCTGACTCAAAAATACCTGCTGGGAATCTTTCTGAGTCAACTGGTTTGGCTCCAATTAATTCTTTGAAGTAGGTGCACATATCAGAATATGGATGCGCCATAATTTATTCAAACTTTCAGCTGCTGATTAAGTTCACATAATAGCCAGGTTTTTGTGGGGTTTTTTTCCTTTAAAAAAAAATTGCAGACAATGCTACAAAAAAGATGCAAATACTCCTAAGGGCTGGCGCTTTCATTCTTATGGACAAGGTTCCCAGACGCAGGACTGAAGGACGAGCATTTTTAATGTCAACAGGTGTTGCCCAGATGCTTTCCAAAAGGCCGTAACACTTCACATCTCTATCACCCGTACCTGGAAGTCTTCTCCCGCCATCACGGCCAGCAACAGGGGCTATTACTCTTTCAGGTGTTTTGCCACTTTGTGGGTATAAAGTGGTATATCCCTATATCCCTTGTCTGTGAACTGCCTCTTCACCCCCTCCGTCCGTCATTCCTTTGGATTTCCCAACCTCATACCCCTAAGAGGGACATCATCTTGTTCTTGGATTTTTACTTTTTACATTTAAATCTTTAACCCATCCATCTATTCTTTATAAGATAGGGGTTCAGCTTTATTTCTTCCAGATGAATCTGCAGTTGTGTCAACACCATTTATTAGATGAACTACACTTTTCCCATCACCTCTGTCAGCCATTCTACTGTATGTTTCCACAGTATTTTCTATATTTTTCTACTGGCCTCTTTGTCTATCCTCATGCAATACCATAATAATTGGATTATAGTGGCTTAAAAAATGTTCCCTTTTCCACACTTCCCTTGGTAATTAATTCTTGGTCATTCTTTTCACATAAACTCTAAGACTATTTTATTCAGTTAAAAAAGACATTGCTGAGATTTTCATTGGAGTTGTGTCCTATTTAAATACGAATACTGGGAACGGTAGAACTTTCCAGATAGCAAGTTTCCCACCCAAAGCCAAGGTGCGCACTTCCAGCCTTTCAGGCTTTGTTTTCTGTCCGCCACTGAGGATTTCACGGCTTTCTTTTCCTGGGTCCCGTGTGTGCAGAGAGGGCTGGACATTCACACTCAGACCGATCAATGTGATGGCTCCCCTCGGAGACCTTGGATCCCCTGCAGCTCAGGCTCTCCCCAAGAACCCTCTGCTTTCAGGCTTTTGTTCTGGCCCAGCCCGGGGGTGGGGGGCCAGGGAAGAGCCCCCCAGAGTGTCCCTCGGGCAGTGTGCAGGCCCCACCTGTCCATCGGCCTCCAGTTAAGAGGCAGGGCTAGCACTGGAGCAGCTCTCAGAAGACAGCGGGGTTGTAACCCCACCTCCTCCCAGCCCTGTTTTCATCACTATCACTTATTTTTCCTTTTTGCCATATACTAAAATCAGAGAAAAATGAAAGGTTTCATCAGTGGTTAAACTAAGTCTAAACAGAGTAGCCTCATGCCACCACGACATGTCATGTCCCTGTAAGTGACATTAAAGAATATGAATCATTTTATGATTCATCACCCCTGGTGATCAATTCCAGGTACGCAAATATATTTTAATTTTGTTTTGCTCATAATGTGCTAATAAATATAGGTTATAGATAATTCAGGCTGTTCCTTGGGTCAACAGCACCATTACTACTTCTAGTTTTATAAATAAGATGAGCTAAATAAAGCATATTTAGCTAAATAAAGGCATTGCAAAGTAAGTTATCGTATGTAGTGTGACATCTTATCTATCTCAGAAGGCAAAGAATCCCCGGGGTTCTGCGTTAGGCCAATCCACACATCCAGGCACGTCTAAGGTGCTGAGTCAGACAATCTGCGTGTTGAAGAAAATCTGGGCGTGATGCTGCGACTGTACCCAGCTTCTTACACCTGCCCTAGAGACCCTGTGGCAGGCAGGGTAAGGGCAGGGACCCTGGAGTCAGCCCGACCCCGTGGAATTCCCCTGAGGTGGCCCTGGCCTGCACAGAGGAATTAGGCTTCTGAGACTCAGTTTCCTCAAAAGGACACCCACAGGACTGCCGTGACGATGAGATTAAATAAGGGAGGCGCGCACCTTGTCAGGCGCGGGGTCAGCCAGTGGCAGTCACCGTGACTGATGAAAACTTAACTAAGAGCCGGACCCCTCATCACTAAGCCCCAAGCCCCCGACGGGGAAGCCGCGAGAGTGGCCTGGAACAATGCCGCATCCCTTCCTGGCTAAATGGGGACCCTCGTGGCCACCAGAAGGAGACCCTCCAGTGGCCAGCCCCCCTCAGCATGCTGCCTCGGTCCCAACACGGGCCCCGCGCCTGTCAGGCTGCTGCTGCACCGTGACGCCCCCAGCAGGCCAGGACTGGCCCCAGGATCCTCGCCCGGCCTTGCAGGATCCATCGGAGCCGCAGGAAGGCTCCCGACCCCGCTGGCTCCTTCAGTTCTAGGCACTCTCTAAGGTCCCTTCCACGGTCTCTTCCCTTTTCATAACTTGCCTTTCTCTTGAGCCATATGTGTATTTCCCTAACCAGGAAGACAGGAATTAGTAGTATTTAAGTTGACAGGGGCAGGTTGGTCCTTGGTACTGATATTAGAGACACTGGTCAAGTGGATGACGGCCCACCCTCTCCTGTCCCATCCTTTTCTCTGTTTTGAAAACTGCATTATAAAAGGTCTGCAAAGATTGCCATAGTTATTCAAACTTCGTACATTAAAAAAGGGAGAAGTTTGCAAGGGACCTGAAGGGCCGGGGAAATTCCTGCTTACTAGGGGTCAAGGAGGAATTTTAGGATCCTTGGAGTAGATGGATGATGTTTCACGCCCACTGGGAGTTGCTGGAGACCAGGGAACACAGAACCGTCCAGAGAAGCAACAGCTTCGGCACTGCCTCTGCCACCGGCCGGGAGCCCGAGAGGACAGCTGTCCAGCAGTCGGCCCCTCCTCCCCCCGACCCGGGGAGCAGAGGAGGCAGGACTACAAAGGTCAGTGGAATCACAGTCCTGGACCTGCGTCCCGGCCAATGAGGAGAAAGTGACGGAGGGGTAGTCGGGCTGTAAATGAACTACCTTTGGCCCTGGACGATTTCCTCGTCCCTTCTATAATAAAGGCTCAGCAGCCATTCAAGCCAGCTGACAGTCTGCAGGCAAAATGATGTCATTCCAGTGAGGGTAAGAAAACGACTCTGCTTTTTCCCAGGTTACAACTGGCTGCTACGCAGGACTGTCTCCTTTAATCTTCTTTTCCCCAAGTCGAGTTAAATGCCTGCTTAATGACTTCCTGCCCACCCACTCACACAGGAACTCGGTGTTCTAGGAATAATGGAGAAACACCACCACTGCCAGACTTAGGATCAAAGCCTAATGACCATAGAAGCAATTTGGGGAACATTTTTAGACTGGACCTATTCGGAGGGAAAGTTCACACGAGACAGAGCAGATACTTAATTAAGCTTTAGAATTCTGCGACTGTCAACGAATATAACCGGAAGTATACTACCTCTGAAATTATAAATCCCAAAACCATTTTAAAGCTATTCATTTCAGAAAAGAGAAACTAAAAACCAAAGCAGCAAAGTACCTTGCTTCTCAACAATCCATTTTCTCCATTTATCTTACTGCTCTCCCCCAAACTCCCCTTCCCCCCAACCGGCTCACTAGTTCCTTGCAGAGATTACAGGCAGGAAATGACATCGGGTGCTTTTAATGATTTCTTACCTTAACTATGCTGATAGGCTTTCGAGATAAGTGAAAACTTGCATACAGCAAAAATGTCAAAATAAAAATGAAGGCTCTGTACCTGAAACACAAAACAGTGGCAGGGATGACATAAAATAATAGAAGATGCCGTATGATCCAGCAACCCCACTCCTGGGCATACACCCAGACAAAACCGTAATTTGAAAAGATACATGCACCTTATGTTTGTTCATAGCAGCACTAGTTACAACAGCCAAGACGTGGAAACAGCCTCAACGCCCATCGACAGAGGAATGGATAAACGAGATGTGGTGCATGTATGCAATGGAATGTTACTCATCCGTAAGACAGAATGGAATAATGCCATTTGCAGCAACATGGATGGGCCTAGAGATTATCATACGAAGTGAAGTAAGTCAGAAAGAGAAAGACAAATACCATATGATATCACTTATATGTGGACTCTAAAATACGATACAAATGAACCTATCTGCAAAACAGAAACAGACTCACAGACATAGAGAACAGACTTGTGGTTGCCAAGGGGGAGGGAAGCTGACGGGAGGGCTGGACTGGGAGTTTGGGATCAGTAGATGCAAACTACTACATAGAGAATGGATAGACAACAAGGTCCTACTGTAGAGCACAGGCAACTATAGTCAATATCCTGTGATAATCCATAATGGAAAAGAATATGAAAACGAACATATATACGTATAACGAACATATACACGAATCACTTTGCTGTACAGCAGAAATTAAACACAACGTTGTAAATCAACCATACTTCAATTAAAAAAAAAAAGGTGCATTAAGAATCCATTACAACGGTAGTCTTAAATTTCCTTATGCTGTATGTTTTTTACTCAGTCCTACATCAAAGATCAATCCTGTTTAGAACAGCACTACAATATTTTAAAAATGTGCCACTTTTACTTTGTTAATTGAGACTATTTTAAACCATCATGAGAAAAACTAACCAAAGAGAAGCCTGGGACACAGCTGTACACATGGGTTTACAAAGCAGACAAAAAGGAAGGATGATTTAGTTTGTAATGAAACCAACTGCAAGCGACTTATAAGCCTGCTACCCTGGGCATTTAAGATCATATTTATTTTTTACTTTTTAGAAGGACACAGCAAGGCAGAAATATAACTATTTCACCGGCCTCAGTGAGAACAACTCAGTAACGCTGACAAGCTATGAATAAGGCCAATGGCATAAAAACTAGTGGCCCAAAGCCCTGCTGCTGTGCTTGGTTTATGAGAAAAGCAGTTCGAGAGGAAGTGCTGAGGTGTATGGAGACTACAGACAAGAAGATACTTTAGCAAGAAGACGAAAGTTCATTCAGGTCTAAATGTGGTTCTAAGTGTTTGAACCACCCTATAGAAAAGCGGCCCTTTAGGGAAGACAACGGGTCAGGAGGAAAAAGTTCTTGGGGCCCCTAACCCTGAAGAACCCGTCCTGTTCTGGTCTGCAAAGGCCAATGACCTTCCAACTGCATGCGGGCTTAAACCCGTAATGACCCAAGGCGGAGGCAGGGGCAACAGAACAGACAGGGGCTGCAGGGGGGCCACGGCCCCTGGGGAGGCGGCTCATTCAAGGCCCTCGATGAGGAGAGGACCTTCCTCCTGTCTCCCACCCACATTTCCAATGTTGTGATTTACTTCTCAAGGGTAGCTTTCTGGACTAACTAACACGAAGACTCCTGAGGGTGTCTGGCTCCCTGGCCACCAGAAAAGGCAGGAGTCAAACAAATATTGCCAGCTTTTAAACAAAAGGTCATATTTCAGGTGGGAAAAAAGGCTTGGTAGTACCGTGGGACTCAAACTGTCAACCTCTGGAACACCTGCGCTTAGCGAGGGCACACCACACCGACTTCATCAAGGAAACATTTACTGATGGTTTTCCTAGGATTCTTTGCTCTTTGAGCCCCTGCCAATGAGCAGGTAGGAAAAAAATGAAACTATAACCAAGTGAGTGTGTCGTCTATCGCAAAGAACACAGACTATGCAAGTACAGTGGACCTGTGACAAAAGTCTAGGCTTTTGTCCTTGTGTTTCTGAAAGTCATCCGTTTTGGTAGGGGCTGGAGGTCTCTCAATTCCTTGCTGGAACCTCTCCGCATCCCACCCCCTGCTCCTCTGCACCAGCTTATGGAGGTTCTAGGCCACTGGAACTTTCAACACCCGAATTTCCAGCCCATAGCTAGACTCATTGGTTGCTTGATGCCCACTTGCTAGGGCTAGTGTGGACTGTGGGGGACCCCGATCGGCCCCCATCTGGGTACAGAGCTCCCTTTTCCCATCTCCACAAGGAGTAAGAAAATATTCTCAGTCTGAGTTACCTCCAGCCCTTCCCAAATCAGAGTCTGAGAGGATTTGGAGCCCTCAAGGATGCTACATACAACCAGCTTACAGGTGTGCCATCGGCCAGGAGACTCTGAATTTCATCATCACCCAGCTCACAAGGATTTGGAAAGAGCAGGTCTACTTAAATGGGCCTTGGGGGGCTTCCCTGGTGGCACAGTGGTTAAGAATCCACCTGCCAATGCAGCGACACGGGTTCGAGCCCTGGTCCGGGAAGATCCCACATGTCGCGGAGCAACTGAGCCCGTGCGCCACAACTACTGAGCCTGTGCTCTAGAGCCCACGAGCCACAACTACTGAGCCCGTAAGCCACAACTACTGAGCCCTCGTGCCACAACTACTGAAGCCCGCGTGCCTAGAGCCCGTGCTCCACAACAAGAGAAGCCACCACAATGAGAAGCCCACACACCACAACGAAGAGTAGCCCCCACTCGCCGCAAATAGAGAAAGCCCGTGCACAGCAACAAAGACCCAACGCAGCCAAAAATAAAATAAATAAACTTAAAAAGAAAATGGGCCTCAGGTTCATGGTCTCCACTCTCTACCCAGAACATTCCACTTATAAATATTCTAGTTTTATTAAGTGCATTTAATATATTTATTAAATAGAATAAATAAACCCCGAAATAACAAGCTCGTCCATATGCCTCAATCAGGTCTGAAGACCCCTGGGGCCCTAACACACCTGCATTCATTCCTAGGCTGTCAAGCTGTCCAGGTTATTGGAACCCAGCAGCCATTCCCGGGTCCTCGCCTTCTTGTCTAGCGGGCGGTCTTACATGGGATGCTCACCTGCCCAGAGCCTGCAGGGGCGGAAGTAGTTCCCATGACCGCCCCGTGCTGGGGGATGCCACACGCTGGAGCACAGCCGTGGAAGCCCCGAGAACACCGAGGGCTACAGAGTGGAGAACCTGCCTCCAGACATTTTCAGTTCAGTTTTGGGTGGAGGTGAAACACCTTGATGAATCAGCCCCTTTGGGAAGAGTACCGGCCTGCCAGTTAGCAGGGTTCTTGGAGGGAACCTGCTCTGCAGAATCAGGGCAAAGGGTCAACCTACCCTGCAAACCGGGAGTTTCCTAGACACACACAGAATGTATGTCTCCTAAAGAGGAACCCGATCTTTCATTTCGCCAGTATCAGGCCAACTCTACTCCCTCTGTTTTCAAATCCTTCCTCTCTCTTTCCTCATCTTATTACGTAGGATTTGAGGAGAGGGGAAGACCCAGCAGCTAGAGGCTGAGCTTTCCACTTCTGGAAGGCCTAAACACAGCCCCACTGGTCACTTTTAAACCACTGTGGGGCTGGTGCCTTCCTAGCGGCCATGGCAATACCCCCGTCCGGGCGAGCGAGCAGACTTTTTACTTCTGCAGGGTTATCCTGGGTTATGGGGATTAAACAATCCTCCAGAAGCCCTTTCTCATTTTGTAATTCTATCCTCGTCCACCCTCTTCCTTTATCACTTGTGAAGCAAGGACTTTGGATAATATTTGTTTCCTTTTATCCATCTTGCAGTGGGTTGAATACTGTCCCCCCAAAAATTGATGTCCACCATAAATCTCAGAATGTGGCCTCATTTGGAAATCGGGTCTTGCAGATGTAATTAGTTACGTTGAGGTCATACTTAACTCACGTACGACCTAAAATCCACTAAGATCCTAAATCCAGCTCCGTGTACTTATAAAAGGCCAGGGGGAGACACAGAGACAGACAGGGAGGAAGGCCACGTGGTGATGCAGGTAGAGCTGGACAAGGAAAACTAGGACCGCCAGCAGCCGCCAGAAACGGGAAGAGGCAAGGAAGCGTGCTTCCCTTGAGCCTTCCATGGGAGTACAGCCCTACCGACACCTTGATCTCAGACGTCTGCCTTCCAGAACCACGAGAAAATTAATTTCTGTTCTTTTTTTTTTTTGCGGTACGCGAGCCTCACACTGCTGCGGCCTCTCCCGTTGCGGAGCACAGGCTCCGGACGCGCAGGCTCAGCGGCCATGGCTCACGGGCCCAGCCGCTCCGCGGCACGTGGGATCTTCCCGGACCGGGGCACGAAGCCGCGTCCCCTGCATCGGCAGGCGGACTCTCAACCACTGCGCCACCGGGGAAGCCCCAGTTTCTGTTCTTTTAAGCCACCCAGTTTGTGGACTTGTTATAGCAGTGCCAGGAAACGAATATAATCCGATACTTTAATTTCTGCTTTGCGTTACAGTTAGGCTTATGAATGTTAAGCAAATACAATTAAAAACGAATGATTTAAACCTTTACTTCATCAGTGTTCCACCTGCTTTCTGTAACAACAGATAGCATTCTCTGTATCCACCAATACTACAAGAATAGTGTTTGGGTTAACCCCAAGTTTCTAGCAAAAAAAGCCTATCTCAGCAAGGCACCTTCAAAGCTTCCTCAGCAATGCTCTAGAATGCCGCAGGCATTCCCAGACAATTCAGAGACTCAAGGGAGAATATTGTTTCCTTATCTGAGTGTTATTTATCTCGGTCATATGCAAATAAGTAAAAAGTTCTTTAGACGAGAGTCACTGAACAGTATCGTTTGGCACAGAAATTAGTAAGAAGACATCCCTAATTTAGGAACAAGGAAACGAGGCACACTGTGTCTCTCCAGAGCACCCTAAAGGAGGGCCACGACGTCAGTAATGTTATCACTGACCGCTTGGTTTAGGGGCTTTCTGCGTGGTCGCCCCTCAGAGGAGCTAGTTTTTCCCTCTAGTAGTCAATAAGGAGTTTGTGGGTACGTAGTTTGAGGTTACATAGATATCCTGTTCCTCCAACCTTCCCCCCGTCGTGTGTGTCCATTGATGATCCTTGCCTAAACCAAGCGGCCCTGATGGTTTCAGGTGGCGATGCTCCAGCTTGGACACTCCTGCTCTACTTAGCGGCTGGCATTGTACTGCAGGAAGGAGCTTTCCTTCCTCCCCTTTATGCGTTATTTAGTTATAGCAGAATGGACTCACCGGATGCTTGTTTTATTCAATGGGCTATAATCCATTACTGGTATCGTTTATTTCAAATCTCATCCCAGATTGGGCCAGTGGGCGCCCCTTCATTTTTAAGCACTTCCTTATTTCTTGGCAGGCACAAGATATTCGAGGCTCATCTCACTTTCCCTGCCCAGTGCTGACCCAGCCTCCAAGGATGCCTGACTGGCTCCTTCAGTGGAAAACGTTACAGAGAAACTGAGATCCAGCACCGGGTGTGCTCACTGCTGCCGGGGTGTTACTGTTCCCAGGGCCCCTCAGCGGGCAGAGAGAGGGCATTTTACATACACGCACACACGACCCCCCCCATACATACACAACACACCCACACACCCACTACATACACACACATCACACACACACACACACATTTCTCCCCCTACTTCCTCTCCAGTTCTTCTTGATATCTTTAATTCCAACCCAACACCACATGGTTCATTCTGTGCCTCCTCCCCCCCGCCACCAATATTCGTAACTCCTTTACCATCAGCGAGAAGCTGTCTCTCTTCTGTGTTATTCCTGACAAAGATGCATAATCTGAACCTAACCATGAAGAAATGCCAGACACACACAAAACAAGGGACAGTCTATAAAAGAAATGGCTTGTATCCTTCATAAATGGCAAGCTCATGAAAGACAAAGGAAGGCCAAGAAACAGTTCCAAATTAAAGGAGACTAAACCCACAGGACAACTAAATGCAAAGTGTGGCCCCAGACGAGATCCTGGCCCAGGGAAAAAAAATCTATAAAAGACATTATTGGACATTTGATATAATTTTGAGTATGGACTGTAGATTAGATAATAGCATTATATCTGTGTTAAACTTGCTTATTTTGATCTTTGTGTGCAGTTATATGAAAATGTCTTGTTCACAGGAAGTACATACTGAAGTATTTAGAAATAAAAGGGCATAATGTCTTTAACTTGCTTTCAAATGGTTCAGGAAAAAATGTGTGTGTGTGTATAAGTACATCTACACACACACACACACACACACACACACACACAGATGAGAGAAAGTAGGGGGAGAAGCAAATGAGGACAAATGTTAAGAATTTGTCTGCCAGTTGAACCTGGCCCCCCACGGCTGGACCAGAGGCGATTCACCATTTCCTCTGCCCTAGGTTCACTCAACTCAAGACAGAAAGTCCCAGGAGAGAGAGGCCCGTAGCCCACCTTAGGTCCTCTCCTGCCTCCTGCTGGACCTGGGCTATGGCGGAAGGTCACGGGGCTGCCATAACGGGATGGAAAATCCTGAGACTCACCTACCTATCACACCTGCACACAAAGGAGGGAAGTCAATTCTCCAAAGGAAATCAAAGTGCTGTTAGGAAGAGGCAACGCATGCTGGGTAGAAAAACAGAAAAAATGTCCTTCCCAGGAATGTTAGAAGAAAAGCTAATTCTCTTCTTTTACAGCTAAGGAAGCTGAGATCTAGAAAGGTTAAATAACCTTTCAAGGTCAAAGAGCAAGTTTGAGGTAGAGATGGAATAGAAATGAAGACAGATATGCTATCTCCTTGCAACTCACAGTGTGGTCTGTGGACGCAAAGCACCGCATCACCTGGGAAATGAAGACTCTCAGTCACCACCCAGATCTACTGAGTCAGAATCTGCATTTTAACACGTTTCAGGTGATTCCCAGGCACACTAAAGTGTGAGAAGCACCTTTCTATCTCTGTAGGTCTCAACCTTAAAAAAAAAAGATAGAATTTGTGATTATAAGAGTTCTACGGGAGCTCCTGGTAACATTCTTATTTTCTTCTGTGAGTTTGAAATTGTATCAAAATAAAGTTTCAAAACAAGGGAAAGATAAACACCCGCTAAATAAAAGGGAACCACTTGTGGCTAGATTAGCAGTAGACGGGAGACGAGTGGACAAGCGAACTGCTGTGGAAAGAGCCAGATGTCTGAAGTCACACCTGAGATCCTGTGGGCGCTCCACCCACCAGCCTGGGCCTGAGAAGCTGCAAAAGGTGCGGAGGCCAAGAGTGCGCCGGTGAGACAGAGCTGAGGGGATTCAGAACACGCTACTGCAGCATCAATGTTATTTTGAGCAGAAGACACGTGAGTCCTGAAATCGCTTATCTGCCTAAAAGCAGAGCCTCTGAGAAAGAAGTCAGCTGTCATAGATCCTCCCCTGGGAGCAGCCAGGAAAGACTGAGTCTTAATGCCAGAAACGGGATGTGCCCACATCACACCTAAACAGACATTGGCACAACGGTATCCTAGCTCTCAGCTAGTCTCCTAAGGGCACATTTACCTTTCCAAAAAGTTACCTGTTCTCCCAAAAGCGCCCTTCTCTTGCCCCTCTTCCCCTATTAAGATGGTATACAATCCCCAAATGCTAAGGCCCCCTGGAGTCACGTTTTTCTGTGAACTCCCACACATACGTGGTTAAATCTGTCTTTTCTCTTGTGAATCTGTTTTTCTGTCAGTTTAATTCACATGCCCCCAATCATTCAACCTATGAGGGTAGAGGAACAATTCTTCCTTCCCAACAGAGATCAGCAGGGGAGAAAACCCACTGAGAGTGTGGGTTAGAGACTAGACAGCCCAGCTCTGCACTCCGCCCTCACCATCCGCCTGCTCCAAGGAGTGTGGGATTCACGAATCTCCTGTGAGAAAGCTTCTCAGAGCACACCAGGCGCCCTCAGAACACAGAGCGATCTGCGTGTAACTTGCTCGGATTTCATTTTCTCTCTGAAAGTCCTGACCCAGCGAGGCCACTCACTAAGCTCAGAGTTAATATATTCATTTCACCCACGGCCCTGTTATTATCCTGCCAGTAGTCAGTGATCATCTTTCTGTGGGTGGGGGCCAGGATTATCTTCAGTGGACCAGAAACCACTGAAAACCCCGAAGGTTTTCAGTCTGTCTGTCACTGTCAGAACCAAAGATGGACAGCTCAGCCGTGTCCCTGGTCACCGTTTCCACCACCAATAAACCATTCAACAGTTATAGGGAGGCTGGTCATCCACATGCGTTTTATCATGAAACTGGGGGCAGGGGGCCACCGTGCCCAAGGACTTACCACTGATCCCTGGAGAACGAGACGATGAAGCGAATGCCGGGGGGAAGTGGGGCCATTTACGTCTCACTGACCGTGGAGCTTCGGTCACGAAATAAGATGCTTCATAAATAGGTTCTTAACCCTGGGAAGCATGCAGGGGTGTCCTGTGGGGTCTCGCCTCCCCTCTTCCTTCCAGCAGAGGCTCGGCTCTCTACAAGGAGAAGGAGGGGTGGAAAAGTCAAGTGTTCTGACAATGGCACCGTCGGAGGCCCTGGCAGAAGTAACCGCATGGGGTGTGGTCAACCAGCCCACAGCAGAGCTGGACTTCCCTGCAACAGGGCGCTCCCACCACGACAGCCACCAGGTAGGGGTAGAGCATCCATCCTCGGGTGGGGTGGGGGCCAGCTTGTTCAAAGGTCACTGAAATGAACTTCACGTGATGTGTAAGAAAGAACCACTGATTACAGAAGAGCTAACACCCATCCTTCTCAAACTCTTCCAAAATAAAGCAGAGGGAGGAACACTCCCAAACTCATGCTACGAGGCCACCATCACCCTGATACCAAAACCAAACAAAGATGTCGCAAAGAAAGAAAACTACAGGCCAATATCACTGATGAACATAGATGCAAAAATCCTCAACAAAATACTAGCAAACAGAATCCAACAGCACATTAAAAGGATCATATACCATGATCAAGTGGGGTTTATTCCAGGAATGCAAGGATTCTTCAATATACACAAATCAATCAACGTGATACACCATATTAACAAACTGAAGGAGAAAAACCATATGATCATCTCAATAGATGCAGAGAAAGCTTTCGACAAAATTCAACACCCACTTATGATAAAAACCCTCCGGAAAGTAAGCATAGAGGGAAGTTTCCTCAACATAATAAAGGGCATATATGACAAACCCACAGCCAACATCGTCCTCAATGGTGAAAAACTGAAACCATTTCCACTAAGATCAGGAACAAGACAAGGTTGTCCACTCTCACCACTATTATTCAACATAGTTTTGGAAGTTTTAGCCACAGCAATCAGAGAAGAAAAAGAAATAAAAGGAATCCAAATTGGAAGAGAAGAAGTAAAGCTGTCACTGTTTGCAGATGACATGATACTATACATACAGAATCCTAAAGATGCTACCAGAAAACTACTAGAGCTAATCAATGAATTTGGTAAAGTAGCAGGATACAAAATTAATGCACAGAAATCTCTGCCATTTTTATACACTAATGATGAAAAATCTGAGAGTGAAATTAAGAAAACACTCCCACTTACCATTGCAACAAAAAGAATAAAATATCTAGGAATAAACCTACCTAAGGAGACAAAAGACCTGTATGCAGAAAATTATAAGACACTGATGAAAGAAATTAAAGGTGATACAAATAAATGGAGAGATATACCCTGTTCTTGGATTGGAAGAATCAACATTGTGAAAATGACTCTACTACCCAGAATCTGTACTCTACTACAGATTCAATGCAATCCCTATCAAACTACCACTGGCATTTTTCACAGAACTAGAACAAAAAATTTCACAATTTGTATGGAAACACAAAAGACCCGGAATAGCCAAAGCAATCTTGAGAACGAAAAACGGAGCTGGAGGAATCAGGCTCCCTGACTTCAGACTATACTACAAAGCTACAGAAATCAAGACAGTATGGTACTGGCACAAAAATAGAAAGATAGATCAATGGAACAGGATAGAAAGCCCAGAGATAAACCCACGCACATATGGTCACCTTATCTTTGATAAAGGAGGGAAGAATATACAGTGGAGAAAAGACAGCCTCTTCAATAAGTGGTGCTGGGAAAACTGGACAGGTACATGTAAAAGTATGAAATTAGAACACTCCCTAACATCATACACAAAAATAAACTCAAAATGGATTAAAAACCTAAATGTAAGGCCAGACACTATCAAACCCTTAGAGGAAAACATAGGCAGAATGCTCTATGACATAAATCACAGCAAGATCCTTTTTGACCCACCTCCTAGAGGAATGGAAATAAAACCAAAAATAAACAAATGGGACCTAATGAAACTTCAAAGCTTTTGCACAGCAAAGGAAACCATAAACAAGACCAAAAGACAACCCTCAGAATGGGAGAAAATATTTGCAAATGAAGCAACTGACAAAGGATTAATCTCTAAAATTTATAAGCAGCTCAATAACAAAAAAACAAACAACCCAATCCAAAAATGGGCAGAAGACCTAAATAGACATTTCTCCAAAGAAGATATACAGATTGCCAACAAACACATGAAAGAATGCTCAACATCATTGATCATTAGAGAAATGCAAATCAAAACTACAATGAGATATCATCTCACACCGGTCAGAATGGTCATCATCAAAAAATCTAGAAACAATAAATGCTGGAGAGGGTGTGGAGAAAAGGGAACATTCTTGCACTGCTGGTGGGAATGTGAATTGGTACAGCCACTATGGAGAACAGTATGGAGGTTCCTTAAAAATACTAAAAATAGAACTACCATACGACCCAGCAATCCCACTACTGGGCATATACCCTGAGAAAACCATAATTCAAAAAAGAGTCATGTACCAAAATGTTCATTGCAGCTCTATTTACAATAGCCAGGACATGGAAGCAGCCTAAGTGTCCATCGACAGACGATTGGATAAAGATGTGGCACATATATACAATGGAATATTACTCAGCCATAAAAAGAAACGAAATTGAGTTATTTGTAGTGAGGTGGATGGACCTAGAGTCTGTCATACAGAGTGAAGTAAGTCAGAAAGAGAAAAACAAATACTGTATGCTAACACATATACATGGAATCTAAGAAAAAAAAAAAAAAGGTCATGAAGTACCTAGGGGTAAGACGGGAATAAAGACACAGACCTACTAGAGCATGGACTTGAGGATATGGGGAGGGGGAAGGGTAAGCTGTGACAAAGCGAGAGAGTGGCATGGACATATATACACTACCAAACATAAAATCGATAGCTAGTGGGAAGCAGCCGCATAGCACAGGGAGATCAGATCGGTGTTTTGTGACCGCCTGGAGGGGTGGGATAGGGAGGGTGGGAGGGAGGGAGACGCAAGAGGGAAGAGATATGGGAACATATGTATATGTATAACTGATTCACTTTGTTATAAAGCAGAAACTAACACACCATTGTAACGCAATTATACCCCAATAAAGATGTTAAAAAAAAAACAAATAATAAACAGATGGACAGTGGAAAGAAAAAAAAAAGAAAGAACCACTGAACTCCTCTTTATCTGGAAGCCCTCCTGAGGTCACCCTGCTCACTCTCAATCCCAGTGCTCTACAGAGCTAACATTCATACTCACAGGAGACCCATATGTGCCCAGTGGTCGCACCAGGTGCTCAATCACCAGGGTGCCAGGGAACTGGCCGTGCTCCATTCCCCCAAGCTGTGTCCCGGGCTACGTCTGAGCCACAGTAACAGAGAGGAACATAGGCCTGGACAAGGTGGCAGGTCATGAAGCCCATCATTTGACTGGGGCTCTGCAATGGAGTCTAAATGCACGTAATGCCGTGGGAATGAACTTCAGCTCGTCTGTGCCACCTCATTTCTCACACCTGTGGTCACCTCAGAGGCCTTGGAAAACGGCCCCATTCTGCGGTCAGGGCTGAAGGCAGAGCCAGACGGGAAGGAAGGCGCAGGGAGGCCTGGTCTCCTGTCCCAAAGCCAACCTCACGACTCGTGCCATTCTTCAGTTTTTCTCCAATGTTCGGTGACAAGGAAGCTTTGGGGCCCATGCATTAAGTCACACAGTGCATGCAGAAGCATGCACTGTTCTACCTTAATGCTTATCGAGAAGTCACAGGTTATATAACGCTGTTCAAGAAAGCTACTTTTGACTAAACATTTATCTCGAGTTAAAGCTGAAATGTATTCAGTGTCTTTAAACAACTTCCTTGAGAGAACAGATAAGTAATAGCAAATAGTTCCGATTTAGAAGACCTAAACTATTCCTCAGTGCCTGTCTTCCCAATTAAAAGAGTTTCCCCACGTTCATTCCTGCTCTCCCTCCAGAGTGAGTTTTCAAAATGCACCTTGCCAAGCTCTCACACCCTCCCCACTCGCCCCATCTCCTCTCAGTGAGGCACTGAGGCCCCTCTGCTCCAGCCAGGGGAACTACAGCTTTGCTCTGGACAGCCAGCCTGGCCACTCGGCCTGCACCCACACCCCACCGGGGCCCTAACTATGTCACAGCCGCAGCTCTTCATCCCACCAGAGTGCCACCTGCCCCGACAGCTGACCCTGGGCTGGGTAATCCCAGGCACGCCACCAACTGTCTGCTCCCTCGCCTTCCCCAGCTAAGAAACAGGGATGATGGCAGCTACTTCGGGTTGTTATAGAGATGAAATGAGTGATCCATGGACAGCTCTCAGCACAGAGCCCGGTGTGGAGGAGATGCTCAGTAAACAGCAGCTGGTATCGCTCTCAGTAGAAATCACGGAGGAAGGCCCAGCGCTGCAGGCAGCCACCTGGTCCCCATCCCCTGGTTCAGAACCCAGCACAGAGCGAGCGGTCAGGAGATGCGCTGAACCAAGCTCCACAGATGCTTCGCAATGTTTTTGCTCAAATCTCTAGATTTAAAAAAACCGTTTTACTAAAATTCTCCTCAGAATGAGTGGACTCCTGTTTGGGCCTAAATATACTTTGAGAAACAATCTTTGAGTGATTCCTTTAGAGTAAAGGATTTGGTCTAAGTTTTACAGCACCTGGAAATGGATGGTCAGAGTCAACTTTCCTCCTCTGTCCAGATGCTGCTTCTCTAGGTACCTACAGCTCATCTGGAAATATTCTATGGCCATCTATTACATCGACTAATCAATGAACCTCAATTCAATTCTGGTAAAACCTGTAATGTTAAAAAAAAAAAGAAATCCAGAAGACATTGGAAAAGTCAGCAGGAAAAAAAAAATCTTGATTTCCTTTTAAAACCATGGTTCTTACCTCTGTAAAATGGGTGAACTCAAGCGCTATAAGTTTTCACCGTAAGTGCAATTAAGATGTGTAAACATAGAGATTTTACACGTAGGACATTAAGAGCTCTATTTAATGAGGCCCCTTCCTCCAAAGCCTGGACGGTGCCCACTGAAAATCATTCCAGCGACAGCCGGTCAAGACCGCCAAGGTCATCAGTGACAAATTCCGTGCTCTCCTGTGAGCCCCACTGCCGTGTCGAGGAAGAGGCCCGGAGGCTGATCTGGGTTGGATGGACGCTGTGGGGCAAATTCAGGTTGGTCCAGTTTCCCTCAGTGCCCTCCTCCCTCCAACCTGCTTCCTCTGGGCAGGTCTCCTCCAAAGAGAGGGCGGCAGAACTGGAGCAGATCACTTGGTTTAAGCCCCGTTTTTGGCACATAATCCAAGCACATAAAAAAGAAAACGTACTTAAAAAAAAACGGCTCTTAATAGGCACCCTTGGAAGTCACCACTCCAGTAGGGAAAAGTGTCAGAATACCCAGTTTCATTCTACTCTTAAAGACAGCAACTTCAGAAACACCCCATTAGAGCATCTCTCTTACAATCTAAAATACACATTTTTATACCCATGTTCCGGAAGTGCCCAACCTAGTCTATAAACTATGTAACTATAAAATGGGATGACCTGAGGGCAATACACATTCTGGAGCCCAACCCTCAGAAACACTACCTGGGGAACAGTTCCGTACTCGCTGGAGACGAAAATGAGTCTCAAAAGGTCTTCCCACAACTGAAGCGCTGTGGTCAGTAATCAAAGCAGCCCCAGGCGCATCTTAAAGAATCTACTTAAAGGCAAGGTTTTTCAAAGTAGATCTTATTTTAAGGCAAATGCAGGGGGCGGGGGGAATGCACGTTCCCCAAACAAGTTTTTAGACATTTTTCTTTTAGGAGAGAGAGAGAGAGAGAGAGAAAGAGAAAGAGAAACACAACTTCCTTTTCAGAGAAAACACTTTGTATGGTCTGTGCTTTAAAGGCTGTAAGCAATATTAAAAATTAATGACAATAGCCAGTATTTCTTTCCTGGGCCTAAACACAAAAAGGAATCCTCTACCTGTACCACTTTCTCCCACCAACAAACAGAACCTCAAGGTGGCGGGTACAACACAGAACCTGCAAATACCGTTCCAAAACCACATGGTGAGACACTGAAGATCTAGAGCCTTGGGTTCTCAAGGTTGACCTTAAAGGACATTAAAGAAGGAGCCATGGGGGGAGGGGGAGATCTAATCTAGTTACCAACTCGAACATCCTCACACAATTCAGATTCAAGGGCAGGTGGGCACTTTCCAGACAGAAAGCTCAGGGAGAATAAAGGGAAGGCGGGCTTTGGAATTCCACCCGGAGAAATTCAAACCTGGCGGTGTGCAGAGGGGCCTCCCAGGATCCTGGTCGCAGTCCTAGGTCGCCAGGTCCCCAGGATCAGCAGCGTGGCTGCAGAGGCTGGGAGGGCCGGCGGCTGGGGGGTGTTGGAAAAAAGAGCCTGACGGTTGGGGCCCCGAAGCCGGGTGACTTTCCGGGGCTTTGAGTCCAGTAAAATCCCTCCAGGAGGCTCACCGGCTCCGGGAACCAGCTGCTCAGACGAACAAGCCGAAGGCCCAGGGAGCCGGCGCTCCGAGCCTCCCGCCGGCTTTGGAGTCGGCTCCTCCCCGGCGGCCCGTCTCGGAGGAGGACTGGCGGGCACACCCACGTCCCGCCGCGCCGCCCACCCCGCGCGGGGCTCCCCTCTCGAGCCCCGGGCTGGGCTGTCACCGCGGCTGCCCGGCCGGGGAAAAGGCCCGGAGGACGGCTGGGCTCGCCCCCGCCCGGGGCTCCGGTGGGCGGCTGCCGGCCCGGCACCGGCTCCTCCGGGGTCCGCTCGCCGGGTCCGGGGGCGCCCGGCCGCTCCTCCAGCCCCGCCCCCGCCCGCTGCAAGGGCCGCCCCGGGCCCGGGGCCCACCGGACGCCTCCGCCCCGGACGAGCACAAAGACGCGCGTCCGGCGCAGGGACCCCCGGCCTCCCCGCCCGTCGCCCGCGCTGGCAGGTGTCGCTCGGCCGCGGCGCCCGAGTCCCGCGGCCCGGCCGGCGCGGGCGGTGGGGAGGGGGTCCCCGCGCCGCCCGCTCCCCACCGGCCCCCTCCCGGTCCCCGCGTCTCACCTGCGCCCCCAGGCCCGCGCCCCGCTGCCCGGCCCGGGCGCCGCCGGCGCTTCCAGCTCGCGACTTCCTGGGGCGGCGCGCGGAGGCCCCGGCGGCCCTTTCACTTTCCTGAGGCAGCGGGGCGCCCGGCCGGGCGGTGGCTGCGGCGGCGGCGGCGGCGGCGGCGGCTCGGCCCCTCCCCCTCCGACTCATCCCCTCGCCGGTCCTCCCGCGGCCCCGGAGCGCACCCAGAGGCCCAGCCAGCCCGGAGGAGGCCGGGCGGGGACGCCGCCACGAGGAGACCCCGGGCCACCGCCGCTCAGGACTCCTCCCCGCGGTCCCCGCTCCTTGCACCTGCCTGCGGGCGCCCGGGCTTGAGTTCGAAACTGACCAAAGAAGAGCTCCCCAAGGACCCTTTGTCCTCAAGGTAAGTCCTCCCCGACAGCAGCGGAGCCGGGCTTCCCGAGAAAGGACCGGCACTAAAGGGGGCCAGCCTTGGTCTCCTGGACATTATTCTTATTACCTCCTCTCAGGGGTCAGACTCATGAGACTAGCCTCGTATTAAGTGAAAATGGGGCCCACGATCGGCTGTGGTGAACCATCTTTGATCACACCTGTGTGTGTGTGTGTGTGTGTGTGACACGCCCCTCACGTGGCTGTGCTGGAGAACCTCGCTGGGTCTCAGTCACCTGAACCAGACGGACCCTCCCCCGGTGCCATAACAGGCTTCCCACCTCACCCAGGAACAGTGTTCTGCGAATCCCACACTCACTTCCTGCCAGAAAGTGACGGGGCACCGCCCCCCACAAGCCTGATTATTTTCCTGGGGTACCTGCAAAGCACCCGCGGTAGACACATGGCATCTAAATCCAGCCCAGGTGCCCAGCTCCCAGGAAATCACCTCCCTGGAAGGGCCCAGTGAGGCAGAAAGCATGTTTTGCAGAAGAAATTGCAGGAAGAAGTCTCCCCCTTGTTAAAACAATGCTTAAAGTTAAAACCAATCCAAGCAGGAATAAAGACGCTGACGTAGAGAATGGACTTGACACAGGGACAGGCAAGGGTAAGCTGGGACGAAGTGAGAGAGTGGCATGGATACACACACTACCAAATGTAAAATAGATGGCTAGTGGGAAGCAGCCGCATCGCACAGGGAGATCAGCCCGGTGCTTTGTGACCACCTAGAGGGGTGGGAGAGGGAGGGTGGGAGAGGGAGGGTGGGAGAGGGAGGGTGGGAGGGAGACTCAAGAGGGAGGGGATATGGGGACATATATATACATATAGCTGATTCACTTTGTTATAAAGCAGAAACTAACACCATTGTAAAGCAATTATACTCCAATAAAGATGTTAATAAATAAATAAATAAAACCAATCCAAGGCCTGGCAGTAACTGCCCAAAGAGGTCAGAAGGAGAGTGCACACAGCCTCCTGGCAGGTACCCACCTCCCCTGCCAGGCCTGTGCTTGGGGACACCCTGCTATCCTTTCCCGTTGGCTAAGTTGGGTGTCAAATGCATCGCTTCTGTAGGCCTTTGAGAAGCGTTCTCAGTGCAGGAAGGAGACTGGCCAGCCTCACTGTAGCCCTGGGGTTCAGCCGCAGGATGGCTGCTGGCCCCTCATCCTGCAAGGGAGGTGGCCCGCGCCTCCTGATTTCTCCCTCCCCCTGGCGAGGTCTCTTTCCGCAGACCTCCTCTCTCACAGTCCTCCTCCCTCCCTTCCCTAACTCTCCATTCATGGTGATGCAAGCCTGCCCAGCCTGGCACACCTCTCTCTCCAGATCACCCTGCTCTGCACCCACCCCAGGCTCTGCTCCGGGCTCCTCCTCTCTCCCTGAGCATCAGCCTCCCTGCCTGCAAGCTCTCCCCACCCAAATCCACTCCTCCAGCCCTTCAAATTGCCCTCCTAAAGCAGATGGGACCCTGGCGTTCCTGATGAGAACCCTTCGAGATCCCCCTCCGGATCAGGAAAGAGCCTCAGTCCTTAGTAGCTGGAAAACAAGACCCTAACCCACTCTCGACTTCACGACCAAAGCTCAGGACCACTCTTCTAGTTTCCAGGACTTTCTCACACGTTGAGTGGCTATTTCTGCCTTAGCCCTCCAGACCCCGGCTCTTCCTAGTGAGCTCAGACTTCGAGACCCAGGTCAGGTGTTTGTCTGTTCTCTCAGGCCATCTTCACTGCTTTCCCAGGGCACTGTAGTTACCTCTTGCTCCTGACTTAGCACACCAAACTGGTACTGGTTATTTCTAAATCTATCTCCTGGCCCCTAGCCTGGGACTGGAGGGGTTCTCGGGGCCTTGCCCTACTCAGAAGGTCTCATCCACGTTTGCCAACTGCATGAACAGGTGCGGAAGGACTCAGCACAGGGATGCTCCACGTTTCCACACCATTTCTCACCTAGAAAATGACGATGTTTGTATGGCACACTGGGGAAAACCAGACAGACCTCAGGTGGTCTATATAATACTTGCCGAAGATATTCATCTATGAATTTTACAAAGATTAAAATATTAATCTTTTAGAAAATATTAGTTTCTATATTAATCTTTCGTATGATGGTAAGAAACACCTAAAAATGGATTAGGGAAGTTAGTAAATTTGTATGAAATCTCCAAATAAAACGGTTCACATTTTGAAACGAAAACGTGTGATTGCTTTGATGATCATATCAGGTGTTACGCTTGAAATGACTGCACACACGCTCAGGACGGGGCACAGCTGGGATGTCACCCTGGAGACTCTTTCTTGGCGCAGGTAGATGATAACTTTAAAGTCTTTTTTACAATCACACAAATTTCACAAAAGTTGAAATTATTTTTAAGAATCTGACACTCTTCCTTTTCTTTCTAGGTGTAATGTTGACATTTCTTGTGCGAATCAATAAATGAATTTCTAACCCAGTTGAACTTTTCATATCCAGCTTTTCGAACTCATGACACAGCGTGGGGACCGGTGGAGGTGTGCCCTCAGGCTGCCGCTGCCACAGCCCATGGCCAGGCTTCCAGAGAGATGAGTCCAATGTGCCCAGACCTGGGGCTGCCCGCTCAACACACCTGCCTGGCCGGGCCTCTGCTTTAACTCGAGACTTCCACGCTTGCTTTGAATTTATTTTGATTTTTATTTCAGAACAAGAGGAACAGACCAAATGAGAGGCACATTCACTCTTATCCGACAGGTGTGTCTTGGGTGCCTACCGGGGCCAGAGCGTGCCAGGCACTGAGGCCTCAGTCAACTGGGGCCTTGCCTTTGCAGAATCCACAGAGCAAGAGGCTTGCGGCAAGAGCAGAAGGGACTTGAGTTCATGTCCTGGGGCGGCCATAACAAAGACCTGGGGGCCTGAAGACAATGGATGTTTATGGTCTCACAGGTCTGGAGGCCACAGGTCTAGATCAAGATGCTGGCGGGCCGTGCTCCTTCTGAAGCCTCCAGGGGAGAATGGGTTTCGTGCCCTTCTCTCAGCTTGTGGCGTCGCTGGCAATCCTGGGTGTTTCTTAGCTTGTAGGTGCATCGCTCTAATAGGCCTCCGTCGTCACCTGGCCTGTGTTCACATCATCTCTCCGTGTGTCTGTGTCTCTGTGTCCCCCCCTCTTGTAAGGACACCAGCCATGTTGGATTTAGGCTGTACCCTACTCCGGGAGGACTTCAACGGAACTGACTGTGTCCGCAATGATCCTATTCCCAAGTAAGGTCATGTTCAGAGCTTCAGGGAGGGACATGAGTTTGTGGGGCGGGGCAGGGCGGGAACGGAGGGGGACATTATTTAACCCACTACGAGGCTAAATAAGTCTGAGCAGGTGGTGGAGAAGGCACTCCCAGGCCAGAGGCAGCAGGAAGTTGGCACCCGAGGCCTGAAGAGGCCAGGGGAGTGAGCCATTACTGGAACCCAGGGCGCTGAGGCTGTAGAGGGACCCCCTGGGCCAGGGTGGCACTTTGGTAGAGAAGCAGCAGCGGGGAAGAAGCAGGGAGTCCGCAGCCCCACTTCCCCTCCTGCCCTCCAACTGCCCTGATCTAGGAGGGGGGCGGAGGCCGGGGGAGCCCCCCTGACGCAGTGCAGCCCAGGACAGATGTGGTCCTTCCCTGCCAAGAGCTCCCAGCTAGCGGAGAGGTCAGACGACAGGTCACCAGCGATCATCACAGCACTGTGTCACACAGTGCAGTAGGGGACACGGGGTGCAAAAGAGGGTCACCTGACCCAGACTTGATGGTCACAGGAGGTGACATCTCAGCAGCATACAAGGAGTTGGCCAAGCGCTCGGGGAAGAGAAGGGACATGGTCTGTGCAGAGGGGGTACAGCGTGGACACAAGCCCGCAGGCTGGTATGGGGAGCGAGGACGGAGCAGGGAAAGGGAGGGGGGAGGCTGAGGACCCTGGCAGCAATCCGGCCCGAGGATGGTTGTCTGGGAGCACAGACTTAAGGAAGGCTCAAGAGGTGAGAGAAAGAAGACAGAGCTGGGATGACACCCAGTTGTCTGGCTTGGGCAGCGAGCTGGATGGCGGGATCTTCGTGGAGCGAGGCGACAGACGAAGGACAGACAGACTTGAGGGGCAGGGTGCGGGCAAGGAATTAATTTATACTTGTTGAGCGTTTGGTTCCCGTGGGGTGTCTCAGTGGGGCTGTTAACTGGGGTTGGATGTGTGAGTCTGGAGTCTCTGGAAGAATCCTAGGTGGGTGAGAGAGGCCTGGTACAGACAGCAGGGGAGGAGAAAGCTTGCCTGGGGCCGGAGACTAGGGCTGAGCCCCCAGGGGTGCCAGTATCTAAGGGCCAGGCAGGGAGGAGGGCCTGGAAGCTGTGGATGGAGCAGAGGGAATAGCCAGAGTGTGATGTCCAGGAAGCCCCAGCAAGGCAGTGTTTGCTGATGGGGAGGGAGCGGGTGTGGAGCTGGAGGCTGCAAGGAAGTCATTGTCTACTGGCCTTACCCTGGAGGTCATGAAGCTTCCTGGGTGGGGGGTGGCAGAGGCCTGGGGGGGGGTGAGGAAGGAGAGCAGAAAACCATTTCAGGAAGGTTGGCTGCGCTGGGGAGAAGTGAAGGGCCCAAAGCTGGAGAAGGACTCGGGGAGGCAGGACATTTCTTAAACGCAAGGACATTTTCTTTCTTTCTTTCTTCCTTCCTTCCTTCCTTCCTTCCTTCCTTCCTTCCTTCCTTCCTTCCTTCCTTCCTTCCTTCCTTCCTTCCTTCCTTTTCTTTCTTTTTTTTAATATTTCTTTCTTTATTTAGGCTGTGCCGGGTCTTAGTTGCGGCGTGCATGGGGGATCTAGTTCTCCCTCCAGGGATCGAACCCGGGCCCCCTGCGTTGGGAGTGCGGAGTCTTACCCACTGGACCACCAGGGAAGTGCATGGGCATTTTCAAGCGTAGACAGAAGTCGAGAGAACATTAGAACGAAGCTCCAGGTACCCACTGCCTGGCTTCATCAATGCACCACCGATTTTGTTTCCTCTGTCCTGACCCACTTCCTGCCCCAGGATATTTTGCAGAAAATCCCAGACGTTATATTTCACCTGTAAAGTTTCAGTGTGTATCTCTAAAAGATACAGTTTTCAACATAATCACTCTACCATCATGAGGGCTCCCCAAGCAAGAATGATTCCATAATAGCATCAAATCCCCAGCCCGTGTTGTCACTCCCCTGAGTGCCCTATAAATGGTCTCACTCTGCCAGTTTATGTTCGGATGGGGACCCAAACAGTCCACACATGTATTGTCTGATGTGTCTCCTAGATCTCTCCATCTGGAGATTCCCCTGCATCTTTGTCCCAAGCAATTTCTTGCTGTTGTCACGGAGGCCAGGCCGTTCTTCCTGCAGAGTCTCCTACGCTTTGCATTGTGCTGACCCCATCGTTGTGATATGGTCGAACATATTCTTTATGTGCTTCCTGTGTACTACCTGAAATTGGCAAGGAGCTCCCGAGGCTTGATCAGATTCGGGACGATTCAAGCCAGTGAGGCATCTGGTATCTGGTCATCTGCCGTATTTAGACATTCCTTGCCTAAGTTCATTAATTCATTAGAAGTAGAATTCATAGTTGTGAAATGGACATCATAATTTCATTGTTTCTTTTTTATTTGCTAGCCTACTTCTATAAAGAGAAACTTCCCCTCATCAGTTACTTAGTTAACTCTGCAGCACGGTTCATATAGGAGAGGCAGGATACACGTGGAATTCCTTTATTTGCCACTTGTCAAAATAATGAGTTGGCTTTCTACTGTTCTTCAAAAGTTAGCCATGAGTTTTCCTTTGTTTTGCTTTTTTATTCTCCGCACGAGTGGGCTGAGCCACAGTTGCTGTATTTGCATCCATTCCAGTTACTCTCCTTGTTGAATCGCATTGGCCAGTGAGTCCTTCTGACGTGACCCGGGTACCTTTGATAGTGTCCTTGCTTTCTAGGGTGACAGGATGTCCTCACAAGCTCATCCCATGCACCTCCTGCCCCAGACCTGGAAATTAGCCCCTTCTCACGGGAGGCCCAGGTCCCAGAGCAGCCAGAAGGGAGGGGGGGTGTGGACACGTCCAGGAAAGGGAGCTGCGTGCTTGAATGACACGTCCTTCCAGAGGCGGAAAGACAAGGAATCCAGAATATGTGAGGAGGAATGAGCCTCGGGTTGGAGAAGTGACGATGGAAAAAGGGCAGAGAGCCGTCACTTTGCCGGTGGGCAGGTACGAGGGGAGGGTTCCTCCCTCTGTCCCCTTTGTCGCAGAAGGGAGTCAGTTGTGAAAGTGAAGAGGGAGGTGTTTTGGGGAAATGGAGAGGGTTCCGGGGAACCATTGGGAACCCTGGGGAGGGGACAGCAGGTGTGGCCCGGAGACAAGACGGAAGGTCATGAGACAATGAACTTCTCTCAGCGCCCATCTGAGAGGTGGTGCAAGCGTGTCCGTGAGCCCCAGCGGCGCTGAGAGAGGACAGACAGGTGGACAGCTCCACTTGGAAGGGTCGGCTTTCACGGCCCCCAACTCGCAGGGAAGACTCACTCCTTTTCCCTGGTCTTAAGAAAGAGGTAACTCTGACACCTGCTGGAGGGTTGGGTCATCCATGGTAGAGAGGCACTAGGAATGCAAACCTACTATGTGCAAAACAAGCTCTGTGCTAGTAGTGGGCATTGCAAGGAGAAATAAGACTGGAAAAAAGGACCTTCTGCCTAGAAGCTCTGTCACTGCAGGAAAACCACGAGGTATGTGCATCCAGGGAGGAGCAGACATTGCCTGCGGAGGGCGGAAGCGGGCCGATGGCTCCCTGTAGGGAGCTTTGAGGATACTGGGCTTCAGAGCTCGTGAAAATGCCACCAACTTAGAAAGCAGAAAAGCATGAAATATTATCAGAGAGATAAGGAAACAGAACGGGTTTCCTGACCGTGAAGGAGTTTCATTTTATCTCCACTGATCAAAAAGCAAGAATTTTAGCAGTATGGGGCGCTCAACCGGTGAGCCGGGGAGATTTTTGGTTCCATTGCTAATGTTGTTGGTAAAGAATCGAATGAAGAGCCTCCCACTAGAAGCACATCTTGTATTCCAGGCAGACAAGAGTCCACACACCAAGGAGCCGTAGCCTGACCAAGAATGGAGGAGCAGGTCTGCTGGGTCCCCAGGGGCCCAGAGAGGAGATGGCCAGGCCTCTGGCGGCCTCGGGCTACAGATCTCTTGATTCGACCCTAGCTGACTCACGTATTCTGTGAGTCACCCCTTCTGTCCCCACCCAAGGCTCTCCTCCTGGATGGGAAAAGCCCAGGCAGCAGCCTTAACAGCACTTAGAACTATCCTCGGGGATGTCAGAGAGCTAGATCTCGTCTGCAGAGCAAGAGGTCTAAGCTGGACAGTAAAGTCGCGGCGTACTCATTGTCTTTAGAAACGTGGAGAAAAGGCTAAGAGTGGAAAGCAGTTGCCTCTGGGCTGTGAGAAGAGGCACAAAAAGGACAAAGCCGTGTATTTTCAAACAGAATAAAAATAAACGTTAATGTTAAAAAAAAAAAAAGATAGAACGATGTGCTTAGCCTAGGCAATGGCTTGTTAGCGGTAGGATTTTAGACCCCGTGATACCCGAGTTGGGACGTATTTGGGGGAGAGGAGCTTTGTAAGTCCTATGATAACACCTAACACTTGAGGCAACTACCATTTGCGAGGGCGGTCCTTGGCGAACTGCTCGTGTAAGACAGGTGGGCGGTGGGCAGAGGTCCCTGCTTCCAGGGCCCTGGCAGTTTTTCCTAATTGAGAGCTTTCTTGCTTTTCTTCTGTATTGGGGTGAGGGGAGTGGTCGCTGGAGGATGCCTGAGTGCCTTGGGCGTAGCTGGACCCTGACTCCAGCGGGGCTGCTAGAGAGGCTTGCACCGAATGCAGGGACTGTTGCTTCCATCAGCCAAGTGTTCCTGGCAGTGGAGCTCCCCTCTGGGGCTCACGTGTTGCCCGAGCCCATGCGCTGTAAATTCCTCCTAGTTTTAAGCCTATAAGGTCATAGCAGGTCAGGGAAAGGGAAATAGGAAGCCGGTCCGTCAACTAGGGAGTCACCCCTCAGCTGAGCTAGTGCAGATAAATAGGATAACCAAGTTGGAATATTTTTATAAGGTCTTCAGCAAGGCTCGATACTCTTCAGCCTAGGTGTGGTTTGGTAAAATATGTGTTGTAAACCAAGGGACTGTACTTTAAAGCTCCCTCTGGGCCTGTACATACAGACAAGCAGGTACGCCAGAGGCATAGAGGAGAGGCCAGCACCCAGAGCTGGGAAAGGGCTTTTGGGGGTCATCCCAGAGCAGGGGGGAATGAGGTACCCAGAAAAGACACCTGAAACGGTATTTTCTTAGTAACACAATGGAGTACAATTTCCTTAGGTGACGCCCCCTACATCCTTCAAACTTGTATTAAACATTCCCATTCATTCTTTTATCAAATCTTGATTGAGTCAAGATAATTTTGGTATATCCTTAAGGTGACATACTTTTCAGTCTTTTAAACACTTTTGAAGAAGTTGGGACCTGTCACCCCATAATGGTAAGTGATAATGGCAAGTGATAAATAAAACGACTTCAATTAAGTACACACATTATATATACCCATTCAAAAAGCCTGGGAGGACGCGCACCAGATGCCAGCAGTGGCACCTCTCTCTGGGAGGTGGGGTTAGTGGTCCTCTTTACTTTCTTCTTTGTACTTTACTGTATTTCCCCAATTTGCCAAGAGCGTTTAGTAATTTTTAAGAATCCGAGCCTAGGCTCTGCGCTAGACTGCAGGGGTCAAGGCCCTGGGGCCCTTAGGGAGGCTGACCCCGAAACACAAGTCACAACTATGCAAGGAGGGCAACAGGCACAGCCAGAGGGGTGGTCAGAGGGGCCTGAAGCAGCCAGCAAAGGCGTCCCCAGGAGGTGACATCTGGGTAAAGTTGAAGAACTATTCCCCAGGTAGAGAAACAAGACCCAGGTAGGTCTTGCATTTCAGAAAGAGAGAACTGACATACATAGATCTCTGAGGGTGTCCTGGAGAAAAGTGATCTAAATAGTTAACAACAGCTAACGTAGATGGAGAATGAGCCTTAGGGAAAAGTGCTTATCTTCACAAATAATCAAGGAAGTACAAAGTAAAGGCACCAGGAGACGCTGTTTTGCCCAGCAAATTAGCAAAGAAGAGAAATGACTTACAGCAGACCAGGCAGCAGCAGGAATCCGTCACTCTGCTGGAGAGAGCAGGCCCAGGCCGGCCGTTCTAAAAGGCAATGTGGTAGTAGGTATTTAGTCTTAAGGTTCCTTCCCACCGGCCCAGTAACTCTTCATTCTCTATAACCAAATTCTACAGAGTCGGATTTGAGGTGTGGACAGAGATCTCTGCACTCAGATGTCCGTGGTGATTCTCTTTATTTCTTCATTCATTTCTTTATTTGGGGAAGTAGGTTCCCAGGTATTTGTGTGTGACTTTGCTACATCACTGACACATATGAATATGTATTCTTTTGTATGCGTCAAATATTGTACAATCAGTGAATTAAAAATGTGAGTTCAACTTACACATTACATTTCTCCAGCATCTGCCATTTCCAGAGCATTCTCATCCTCACCGTCTTATTTGGTCCTTACGACCTTCTGAAGGTTGGGTAGGGTGAGCCCGACTCTGGGAAGAGCGGCCTGCAGCCTCCCCACCTGCTCCTTGCTCAGAGAGACTGATCCATCCTTAGGCCTAGAAGGTGCAGCCCCTTGTACCATGGGATCTCCCACCACCTCTACCACTGGCCAGAGCAAGGTGACAGGTAATGTCAAACATAGAAGCAACCTTCCTATCCACTAGTCGGAAAGGACGTCCATTCTAGGTTGAGGCACTAACATGTAGCCATCAGATATCATAGTTTTGGTAATTTTTTAAATAGCATGGATTAATGTCAAACTTGCCCCAAATGGGTCTGTACTTTTTCTTCCCTCATTTCCTCATAACCCCTAGTATATGACCAGGGCCCCAGCACACACTAAGCCATAGTTATTTAACTGACATACTGAGAGAGCCCCTGGAAAATGGAATCTGATTTAAGGAGAATAAAAAAAACAAGATAGAAGAAAAAAAGAATGAGAAATTGATATACTTTACCTTTTTTTTTCTTTCCCAAGTGTTGCATAAAGTACAACTCTGTTACAAAATGCTACCTAACACCACGATCACAAGCTTCTTTGATTGAGAGCTTACTATGTGCCGGGCACTGCTATGGGGGTGGTGGTGGTGAGGGGAGCACAGGTGAGCGCAGGTGAGCACAGTCTGTGCCCTCAAGTTGCTGCCTAACATAAACTCGAGCTGGCCCAACTTCCTGATGTCTCCTGGCTCCACCCTGCCTGACTGCATGAACCCGTCCGCCCACTGCTGCTGCTGAATTACTGAATAATCCCACTACCTGGATGGAAAAGAATTTACTTCCTTTCTGGACTACAGCATTCTCAATATCCTTCCATGAAACCGCATACCTCACGTAGGTGTGTAGGGGTGTGTGTGTGTGTGTGTGTGTGTGTGTATCTGTTTATTTCCTCCTTGTCAGTTGTCACTTATATAAGAGACATAACGTCAAACAGTTAAAAGAGTTCCTTTTACCTAAGAATCTACTCGTCAATATCTTTCTAGAAACTTCGGTCTCTTCCCATCCTCATGTGTATCAGTGCTAATGGATATAAGCATTAAACATAATCTGTTTTTCACAGACTAACTTCTGATTGTCACGATTACCTGATTGAACCATCTTTGGCAGTTTGATGCTCTCCGGGAAGACACAATTGAAAATGACCAAGACAACCTGACGTCAGAACTTCCCCAAAGACCCATGGATAGACAGAACGTGCTTGGTTACTATGTGAGTAACCACAGTGTAATTATTAACAATAATAGCTAACATTTACTAAGTGCTGAGTAACAATAATACAATTATTAGTAATAGCTAATACTTACTAGGTGTTTTATTGTGTGCTAGGCCCGTGCTAAGCTCATTATAAACATCTTATTTAGACCTCACAGCAGCCCTAAAAGGGCAGTGAACTATTACCTCCGTTTTACAGATGGGTAAATTGACTTCAGAAAGAAGCAAACAGAGGTAGGATTTCAAACCTGGGTCTGACTCCTACCCACTAAATGCCATAAAAACTCCATTTTAAAAAAGAAGTTACAAGGCCTGTGTTTTTATATCTACCTATAGATATACCTAAAAGTGTATGTTTATAAATGTGCATATATATATATATATATATATATATATATATATAAAATAGTTCCATTCTCAAGAACACAAGTATTTTAATAAACAACCACAGATTTCCACACTGAAGATGGGCCTGAATTCATTTTGTTGAAAGTCCCTGCTTTTTATCTGAGCAGTTTGTAAACAAACACAGAAACAACCCTGTTTGCACTTTGCCGACTCCCCTCTGCCTTGTCCTCCACGGTCCAAAAGGGACAGGCTCAGGGCCTCAGCCAGTCGCCATGGCAACCGCCAGGCAGCCCCGACCCAGCTCGGAGGTGGGTCAGAAAGCTGTGGAACACGGGAAGCGGACCCCCAGGAGGCCTCCAAGTCACCACCACCATTCCTCCCCCGGGGTGGTCCCACCATAGAAGCCGAAGCCACTATCCCCAGCCCCTCTGGGCAGAACCACGGATCGGGTTTCCTTCACCCCTTCTTTTGGCGGGGGTGGGTGATGTAGAGAGAGGAGGGTCTCATTTATATTTAAGAAAAGCAAGAAGATAATTTCTGCCTGGGGGAATGGAGCTGGGAGGAACCGTGGTCCTTCACCTCCTCGGCTCACCTGAAGCCCTGCCGCCTCGCCCCTCCCTTCTACACGGAGGGCTCATCTGCGCACGCTCCCTGCGGTGGGGGGGAGGGGGGAGGGGAGAGGATGGGAACCCACTCCCGGGGGGTGATGGGAAGGGCCGGCCGGCTGGGGGTGTAGGGGAAGTGCCTCCCTGTCAAGGTTGAGAAGTAGGATTTCCTCCTTTTTCCAGTGAAGAAACTCCTCCTAGTGAGACCTCACCTTTTTGTCTCCGGGAAAGGAGGATGAGCTATGCCACAGTTTCGCAGGCCTTCGGATTTTGAAATCGCTGCTTCTGTGATCACGAAGTACTTGCGTGTCACGTGGGGCTTAAGGGTCAGGGAGTTTGGGGCTGCCCGGCATCAGGCTGGCCGAATGAGGTCTTTCTGGACTACGCAGGTCTCATAGGGAGAGCGTAGGTGGGGCTTTCTACCTGCCGTGAGCGGGGAGCAGCCTCTTTCTGGAAGGAGTTTCTGGGCTCTGTGCTGCAGGAGGCTGGGAGGCCGGTCCTGATGTTTACCCGATCTTGCCTTATTTGGACGATTGTTAAACCTGCAGGGTAAAGAAATTACTATAGATTGACTGAAAGATTTGGTGGGTGGGGAGGATTCTGACTAATTTGCATAAGCCATAAATCCAGTTGTAAATTTTAGGATCTAATAATTCAATGGCTAGGCACCCAGCTGCACCTCTCTGTGGCTCCGTTTCCTTAGCTGTACAATGGAGAAATGACAGTGAGGATTTGTTAAGATAATTCATATATAAAACTCTTCAAACACTGCCAGCGCAGAGTCAAAACTTAGCAAACATTACTCACTGGCATTTTTAGAGAAAATTTGAAAATTGAATTCCTGACATTTATTTTTATATGCAAAAAAGCTAACATCTGGTTGCATATTCTTGATTGTATTACCATTCCAGATCTCTAACATTTAAAATATTTTGAGGTATTATTATAAAAAGACACACCCCACTGTAGTAAATGTGGCAACTGACAAGTATAAAGAAGAAAATCATAGTCATCGGTCCTTCTAAGGTCCCCACTTTTTCCCACAAGAAAAACTGTTAATTTGGGGTGTTTACAATCTTTTTATCTTTGCAACTAACAAACAATATAATTGTAGGGTCTTGTGTGTTAATTTGCCTGTTCATTGTTTCTTTTTTCGGTAAGTGATGGATTTGGGCCTGAGATGCGGTTAAGGTTGCAACCTTCCATTATGCTGTTGTTTCAGAGGGAAACGTTGGCATGCTATGTGTCTTCTGGAAGATCTGTTGATTATTCAGCTATTCACCTCATGGAGTTGGCCTTTGTGTTTTCTCAGGCACTGCTACCCTCCCCCATCTCCCCATCCCCCAGCAACATCACACGACACACCTGGGAGGGGGGTGGGTGGGTGCGAGGAGAACTTTCTATTAATGATATGTGATTTCTTTGTTAGATCTTCATTGATGGCATTATATAGCTATCATAATAAATAACAATACATTAATAAAGTACCATTTTTGATCCCCAGGGCAGCTCTTCGAGTTTGGAAGGGTTTATTCCCCTCAGTTTACAGAATAGGAAACTGAGGCTCAGGGCAGGTGAGTTGCCTGAGGTCACCAAAGCTAATAGGCCATGGGAACCCAGAATTTGACATTGGGCATTCTGGCTCTAGGGGAGTAATATTTCCACTAAATGATGATGACTTTAAGACCTGCTTTCCCTCCATTTAGATCAATTTTTAAAATACTTAAATATTAGATTTAAACAAATAAAAAGTTGGGGTTATTATTATTGTTGAAGGTATTAAATCTCAAAAGCAACTAAGAGCACCATACAATATTTAGATTTAAGATGAAACACAGTTATTTGTATAATTTGCAAAAACACATTAAAATTGGATATACAAATGTACAATGGTCAAACCATATATAGAAATAGAACTCTGACCCACAAGTTGCAGCAACAAAGCCCAGGAAACCAACCCACTATCTACAGTAGCCATCGCAAGAAGCCAGCCTACTGTAGGCCAGACCGGCAGGAAGTCAGTCGCTAGCTCTACTAGCTGATCCAGTAACAAACAATAACCCCTTTAACGATTGGCTCCAAATGGCCAGGACTTGATTATAACTGAGAGGCACCCTAATTTTTGCCCCCCCCTCCCCCTTAGGACCAACCAGAGAAAGCTGAATTTTTACTGTAACCAAACACACGGGATGTCTCGGTTCTCGTGAGCCCTCTGGCAGCTTTCCCACACCCACAGCCTGCAGTCAGGGCACCAACCCGCTTCCTTTTTCCCACTATAAAGCTTTCCCACTCCTCTGCCTGCCTTTGAGTCTCTGCCGAAATGCAAGTGATGGTGGCTGAGTCCCTTGCTATAGCAAGCCGCGAAAAAATAGTCTTTGCTTGTTCTCATTGGGTGGTCTTTGTTTACTTCCACACACAAAATAGAGATTCTTTTAAGTAAAAGTGATAAAGGAAAAACATTTCCATCTCACCAGGGGATCTAAAGGCCCATATGGACTGGATATCCTTGGCTTGGTTGAGCATCCACTGTGTGCAAAACATGAGGTGCTGAGGGGGAAACGAAGATGAGGGCGGCATGGCTCCTGATACCCAGAAATCAGACAACCACCCAGATGACTGTCACATGAGACAGAACTTGTCTTGTGTATTTGATGAAGATGGCTAAAGGTACGATGGGAATTAAGAGAGAGACAGTGAGCACAGCTAACTTGAATGGTCAATGGAAACTGCAGGAGGGAGGTGTCCAACATTTAGAGCAAAAAGTTAAAAATACAGAGAAATATGGTTATTATATACTAATAAAAACTCACTACTTAAAATTAAATTTTGCATGTTGTCACACTCAGACCTTTAAAATATATAGGTAGACGGATGGATGACAGCCAGATAGATGATACAGAGCTGAAGTCCTCTCCTCTTTCTCTAAGCCCCATTCCCCTTTTCCTCCACGAGGGCACCCTTACCATGAATTTGGAGCTTTTTCTGGAAGTGGTCTCTTATCCAGTCTTTGATGAATGGCTATGACTTTTGATAGGCAAGGCTGGAGGAAGGAAGACTTTCCAGGGAGAGAGTCTGGCACAGGCAGAGGCATAAAAGTGGGGAAGTGAAGGATGTACTGGGGCAAGTGCCTGTGGTTTTCTTTTGTCTGAAGCATCTAAACCAGTATAGGAAGGGGATGGTGGACCATGAGGCTGAGAGGATGACTTAGGGCTTGAACATGGAGGGACTGAACGCCAGTGGATAAGGTTGATTTGCATTTGGGCTTCAGAGTAGAGGAGGAACGTGAGGTGGCGAAGAGTACCAAAGGCTGGAGATAGAGAGGCTGAATTAGAGACCACTGCTAGAACTTACAGGCTGGGATCAGGGCTGGTGACAGACGAGTTGGGAAGGAGATCATGAGGGGCCCTGGGCAGGCCGAGGGTCAGATGACCGGAGGGAAGCTAGGAGGAGGGGCCCATTAACCAGTGGGAGTGAGTGTCAATGTGCAGGTGTATGTGTGCGCCTGTGAGTGACTGTCTAGGCGTGTGTGAGGGAGCGAGCTCCATATGGGAACCCCAGGGGGCTGGACTCACACCTAGGGTGGAGGAGAGACGTCAAACCCTGACGGGCATCAGGGTAGATTGCGTCTGCTAATAGGTCAGAGCTGACTCCTTGAGTCAGGAGGAGATGTTTACAAACACAAGAAAAGATCTCGAAGAACACATCTCTGTGGACCGCCAACACCGAAAGATCAGAAGAGAGCTCAGAAGGGTGAAGAGGGCCTGCTGAGGGATCCGAGGAACCAGTGGCCGGGGCTGGGAAGGGGCAGTGCCCAGCCCTAGGCAGGGGTGAAGGCCTCAAGAGAACTGGCCCGACGCTCTTCCTGCACCCCTCCTCGTTGCAGCATCACCCAGCAGCTGGTTAAAGGGGGCAAGCCACGTGGTGTCCAGGTTAGCGAGCAGGTGGGTACCCAGTACGCCTCAGGCCCCGCCCCCTCCCTCCTCTTGCGCGACGATTGGCCGAGGCTCCCCTTCTCGTTGCTGTGACAGCCCCCGAAGGCTGCCATTGGCTTCTCCCTATGCCTTCCCGCCCCAGGCCCCGCCTCTCTCCCGTCCCAAGCGGCGATTGGTGGATGCATCCCGTTGCTATGACAGCATGCGATGGTTAACAGTGACTCCTACCCCCACCTTTCGGCCTCTACGCCCCAGTTGGGAGGAAGGCGGGCCTGGCCGCGTCTCCGTGGCGACGGCCGACGCGCTGCAGGCAGCTGGTACCTACCGACTAGAAAGGCTCAGGCGGCAGCCGGGATCCAGACTGGGGCGGGATCATGTCGGACCTGGGCTCGGAAGAGTTGGAGGAGGAGGGAGAGAAATATCTTGGGGTGAGATCTCCGGGTAAGGGGGGGAGCTCCCAGGGGTGCGCGGACCCTTGGAAGCCGGTTTCGGAGAGTGGGGTGGCCTGGAGGCCAGCCACAGTCCCACTGGGAGGCCCAGCCAAGAGCAAGGACCACGCAGGCCACAGCGGGCGCTGCGTCCTGCAAGATGGCTGTGAAAGGTGAAACGTTATGACGTCCGCCTGCCGAATCCCTTCTCGCTCCCCCCTCCACCAATTCCTCCTATCGTTAAAGGCAAAGATTTCCAAATCCAAGGCTTTGGAAGCGTCCTCTTCCCTGCTGTCACCCTTCATCGAGGCAGTTTCCTTGGATGGCTGGGTCATCCCAAGCTACCATACTATTCTTGAATGTATTTTTGTATATTATTCTGAAACTATTTCTGTAATGGAGCCTGGCTCCTCAGGATTAAAGGAAGATGGGGGAAAGCTGCTTCCTGGCAGCCTTCAAGAAATGCTAAGGAGGTCCCAGGCTCAGCGAAGGCTTCCTGAAGTATTACCATACAGGCCTGTAATCACATGTGCTTTCTTCACTCTTGTTGGAAATGACCCGGGTCGTTGGAAATATTTCCTGGTTTAGACAGCGGAGAGGAGGTAAGGGATGCACATTCAGTGATGTGAGCTGGGCTCCATGTGGGCATATTTGTGCTGCCTGAAGCCAGAGGGTGACTATTGCCTGGCTGGCAGGTTGGGAACCTCATCCGCTGTGTGTGTGCAGGGTACAGAGTTGAAATAGTTTCAGAATTACCTGAAAAATCTAGCACCCCTGCTGAGATAGATGTGCTTGCTCAGACCTTTTTTTACTAGCTCTGCACACCCATCTTCCAGCTTCTGCCTGATTTGCTGCTGAAGACAAGCACGTCTGTGCACTGGAGCCACCTGGCCAGTAGGGAGCGGCGGAAGTGCCTGGGATGTACGCATCCCGGGACAGCCAGCAGCTAGTGCTAAAAGACAGGACAAACTGCCGTGATCGACACTCCAGAACGCCCTGTGCAATGAGGCTGAGTCTGGGACATCACCCGACATCACCCATGCTTGGCAGCCGCCTCTTTCACGTCTGTTTTCGCACCCCCTTTGCTGGTTTCTCCTGGGAGCACTTAAAAAAAAAAAAATCTCTCTCCAAGGTCTGCTTCTGGGGAACCCAAGCTACATCACCTTCCCAGTAAGCTTTCTAGTTCATCCCCTCAAATGGCCCTACCGATCTGTAACTTTTTAGCGTCCATTATTTTCAGGTTCGATTCACAGTTGGGGTCATTTTCAAGGGTTCTCTTCCTATTCAGGCACCCCAGCGTCTCAGTACTGGGTGTATTGAGAGGTCTTTGGGGCGGCAGGAGGAGCCTTTTGTACACTTTGACTTAGACTAACCCTGAAACAAGTTTGTAAGGTTATAAAATTCTGCGTTATAATCTGAGCATGAATTTCTGAGCCAAACAGTGCTAGAAAAGCACAAGAACTGCAAAAATGTTTGTTTCTGAAGCCCTTGACTTAATGTGTCTGAGCTTGTGTGTAATGTCTATCCAGATCCAGCGCCATGTCAAATCATTGCTCTATGCCCTCGCCATTTCATTATTCATTATTTGCACCCTACACTCATGTATTAGGTGCTTGAGAAACGTTTATTTCATGAAGGATCGAGAAAATAGGGAAGCAACAAGCTTGTATTATGTTTTTTATTGATTTACTTTTAAGATAGATTAATTATCGATCTTAGCTATGAGGGTTTGAACCTTAAGTCTCTTGATAAGGAGTTTAAAAATAAGATAAACTAAATTGAGTTGGGAGACCCAAGTTGACAACTGAGCCCAGTTTATTCCTCAGCTCCCCCTGCCCCTCTCCCACCATCAGAGCTTCCTTGAAGGTCAAAGCTGTCTTCAGGCCACAGACACCCCAGGGATGATTTGCATTTTAAGTTCTGTATTATTGGAGGAAGGTGGGTTTAGGACACGTTCCACCCGCAAATGCTACTTCAAACGTGTTCCTATAAAGAACACAACTTGGCGCACCTCGCATTTTCCTCAAAATGGTCAGTTTTGTTTACAGCTTAAAGGATTATCATAATACATTGGAGGGAGAGAGTGAAAGTCCCACAATGGACAGGTGCCAGCTGTGTGACCCTGGACGGATGCTCCATGTCACCCAGGTGTGGTACCTACCTTACCTGTAAGACAAGGCCAAGGGTTGGGAGGATGCAATGGAATACTATTTATAAAATGCCTAACACATAGTTAGTGCTTTTATTTATTTTATTCATTTATTAAAAAATTTATTTTGGCTGTGCTGGGTCTTCGTTTCAGCACGTGGGATCTTCCTTGCAGCATGCAGGATCTAGTCCCCCAACCAGGGTTCAAACCCGGGTCCCCTGCTTTGGGAGCCCAGAGTCTTACCCACTGGACCACCAGGGAGATCCCTGGTTAGTGCTTAATAAATGGTAACTGTGATCATCTTGTTTTCTTCGGTCCAGGAATACGAAGGGGAGCGGAACGAGGCCGGTGAGCGGCATGGTCATGGGAAAGCGAGACTGCCCAATGGGGACACGTATGAAGGGAAATACGAACATGGTAAAAGGCACGGCCAGGTCAGAATCAGTGGCTTGAGTGGGTGGTTTACCCAATTTAATACTCTGTTAGCAATGATTAAATTCAGGATTGATATGAATTATATAATCAATGTGTTTCAGGGGACCTACAAATTTAAAAGTGGTGCACGGTACATTGGAGAATATGTTAAAAATAAAAAACACGGTCGAGGCACTTTTATCTATCCAGACGGATCAAGATATGAAGGTAAAGTATTACCACAAAGCAGACTTCCGTGTTGTGGAGGACTTGGGGATGGAACTTCTCTGGGGATGCTGAGACACACGTGAAAGCTTCAAGTTCCCCAGTCATTCAACAAATACGATCTATGTTCCTGTGTTCACAGGGTTGATGCAGAAACCAGAGAGCCTTGTAATTAGTGAACTGATCCACAGGGGGACATGTGACTGTCCCTGTGGCCCGCACATTCCCTCCTGGGGGCCCATGCGCTGAGAGAGGTTGCTGGGCGAGCATGGACCTCGGGGGGTGGGTTGGACCCAGGTCAACTGGTGCTCAGTGGTAGAGTCTCCTTGGAACTGTTCTTGCTGTCTTCCATTTCTGACCAGCCCCTCTTCTGATGAACACCCTGTTGGTTTAGATGGTGGTTCCTTCACTGAAGGCTTCTGATCTGGGAGGCGTTCTGCCTCGTTAAAGTGGCGTTCTTACCTCTGCCGCAGTGCGTTACGTGCCAATGTTATGTGGCTCAGGAAGACTCTTGTCCCCTTATTTCCAAGAACCGCACTGCCGCCCCACCCACCATTGTCACCTGGTGTGACGACAGTGTGACGTCTCACCCCAAAGACCGGTGAAGGCCATTCCTAACCCAGGGAGAGAGACGAGCGGGGGTGGGTTGTGAGCCTCGCCAACGGTGTGCAAAGGTTATGTTCTGGGCTGCTTTTCTGGGAAGTTAATCTAGTTTTCATCAGATTTCCAAAAAGGTCTGTGAGCCCAACCCTGGAACTGGTGTGACAGTAGGTGTGACCTGGTTCAGGGGACCCCATCCCTCCCTGCCTCAGCCTTCTCCCCTGCAGTGCGAGGATCAGATGAGTGAACACACGTGAGATGCTCAGAACCAGACCTGACGGATCGTATGTGTTCAGTAAATGTCGGTGGGCCGCAGTGTAGCTTGTGTGATAGCAGCGCTTCTTACCACGGATTCCACCCTCTGAGGGTGTGGGCTGGAGCTGCGGGTCTGGTGGCCACATAAAACCAGAACCGAGGCATCATCAAACAGGGCTTCTGCTGGAATCCGACACCTGGGTGGACAGTGTCACTGCTGTTCCTACTAGAGATGGAATTTCTCTTTGGTTTTGTTTCATAAATCTTAGAAGCCTGGCTCCAGACCCATCTGCTTTTTAAATCGACTTGACACAATCTAATTTAGGATTTAATTCTTTCCAGATTCTGATGAACCTAATCTCATTATTGTCATTTTGATTTCAGCGTAGATGTTAATCTAATTTGAACAACATATATGTTTATATATATTATATATGTGATGTATGAGAAGATATATGCATATGTGGAGATACATATATATGCACTCAGAGTAGGGGGTTGAAGGAATTTTTACTGTGAAGGTTATTAGCTAACATATAAAACGCCTTTGGAGGCAGTTGTAAGTTGTCGTGTCTCCTTATGGTTTTGTACCTTAATGGGTGCAGGGCGCAGTCACTGCCCAGGGATTTCCTCTCTGAGTTCGGAGGCTAAGTACTCATTTTAGCTCAGTAAGTCCACAGTCTTCCAGCCCAAAGCCCAAGTTAACATGGGACTTCTTCGCCGCTGCTTTGGCCGAAAGGGGCGCAGACCGGCCCGCGGCCACTTGGCGAGGATGCTCAACACAGGTGTGCGGGGGGGGCGGCCCCAGGTGCCGGAGCAGGTGCGAGGTGGGAAACAGACTGAAATGCCGGCAAGTGGCTGAGAATAGACCACCGAGGCTCCAAGTTGTTGCTGGGTCACTGAACTCACGCGAGGCAGCAGGGGTGTGGAGCTGGGGCCACTGTCCATAGGGCAGCAAACCCTGGCTTGAAGCCTTGCTGTGCCGCCGGCCAAGTGGGAAAAAGCCGCTGTTAGCACATGCAGGCGACAGTGGCCCAGTACATACACCTGCCAGCCCGTCCCCCCAGAGGCCCGGCTCAGCCTCCCTCCGCCGGCTCCCCACTCCAGGTGTCCATCGGTCCGGCCGAGAGGCAGGGATGGAGGGGGGTCAGAGTGGGCAGGGGCAGCGGTGAAGGGCGGAGCTGTTTCCTCCTGACCCCTGCTTTTGTGTGGCCCTTCCAGGGGAGTGGGCGGACGACCTGAGGCATGGCCACGGCGTGTACTGCTACATCAACAATGACAGCTACACCGGGGAGTGGTTTGCTCACCAAAGGTTCGGTTCTCCCCCTGGGCCCGCAGATCAGTTCACGTCATGAGCACATGACGGTGACTAAGCAACAGAATCATGACCGGAGAGCCCACTGGCCAGCTCTGCCCCATGGTTCATGGCTTTCAGGCCAGCGTGGGAGCAATGTACTGCTGCACGGCTGCAGGTTCCCGGGAACCCACCCAAGGGCCCCAGGCCACGGAGGGCACAGGAGAACCTTCTGGGCGCTGAGTTGCAGCTCCCAGGAGCCCTGCCTTTTCCCCGAGCCAGCCAGCTGATAGGCGGGAGGCCGCCGCTGTCCAGCAGGGATGCCTGCTCTCAGCTGGGGCCACGAGCAGGAGGTGTGCTTCGATTGGGCCCAGATACAGAAGCCACTTCTGAGCCCACCTCAGCCTAGGCGCCCCCTTGATTCAAATGTGTGTCTCAGGGCTTCCCTGGTGGCGCAGTGGTTGAGAGTCCGCCTGCCGATGCAGGGGACGCGGGTTCGTGCCCCCGTCCGGGAGGATCCCACGTGCCGCGGAGCGGCTGGGCCCGTGAGCCATGGCCGCTGAGCCTGCGCGTCCGGAGCCTGTGCTCCGCAACGGGAGAGGCCACAGCAGTGAGAGGCCCGCGTACCGCAAAAAAAAAAAACCAAACCAAATGTGTGTCTCATAAACCTGGAGGGGTTTTCACTGCAACGGAACCGAGTGCATCGCGGTCCTCATCTTCACCAGGCACGGGCAAGGCACCTACTTCTACGCGGAGACGGGCAGCAAGTACGTGGGTACCTGGGTGAACGGCCAGCAGAAGGGCATGGCCGAGCTCATCCACCTGAACCACAGGTACCAGGGCAAGTTCTTGAACAAAAATGTAAGTCAACGGGCAGCGATGTTTGCCAATGAAATAAGCAACACCCTCCTCCCCGAGCCTGTGTAAATGTGTGAGCAGAAAATAGGACAAACCCAGGCAAACCCTCCCACCCCCTCCAGATAGGGAAACAGGGCAGCTGTGCTGAGCTCCGAGCCTCACTGATACCCACAGAGGGCAGGGCGGGGGCGGGGGAAGCTCAGCCAGTTTCTCTGCATCTCAGTAACATCCATGCTCTCTCCCAGCAGTGGGAATCATTATAGCACTGGGGGCATCTTGACCTTGGTCTTATGAGTAAATCGGATATGAAATACATATTTGTCTGGAACGACTGAGCATTTCCTGCAGTTGAGCCTGTGGGTGTTTTGACTTTCTTTCCCCCGGGAGGCCCGCAGCCGGAGCCGCAGGGAGGAAGACCCACCAGGTCCTCCCTGGAGCCCCATGCCCACCCACCTGCTCCAGGTGGTGGTGGAACTGGAGGCCTTGGGTCTGAAGGTTTCCGGTTCGCAGTACCCGTGATGGGTCATTTCTGTTTGGAGGACTCTGTGGCCTTACCTGTCCTTGTTGCCCGAGCCCTGATGGGATGCAGAGAAACCCTGAATAATTTGGAACCTACCTACCACCCTGCATTTGCCATGTAGCCTTGATCAGGGGTTGAGCAGAAACTTTCCCCGAAGAAGGAGTTTGCTGAGCAAATGAAAGGTGTTAAGAGTTTGACAGAGGAACATCTAACTGATTTAATAAAGTAGCCTCAGACCCTTAAAACTCAGTTTTCATTTCCATATAATTCACGCCCTAATCGCAGACTCTGCTTTTAGTCTTTGTAAGTGTAGGCACGTTCTCCTCAAATCTGTACATGGAATACGTCACTCCCAGCAAAATCTCATGAGATCTTTTTCGGCACACGGAGGTGGGTGGAAGAAAGAGAATTTGATACGAGTTAACTGGGAGGAACCAATGAATGCTGTGAACCTAGACTCATCTGAGGAGTAAGAGCAGAGTGGGGCTTTGTTCTGCTAGTTAGAAAAAGACTTTAAAGTTGTGCCAGAGCGTAGTTCCAACCGTGAAACGCCCAGACTCTGGATCCCGCCTGCCCACCTCAAGCATCGCAAAGGCACAGACTTACACGTACAGCTTATACAGAGTTACAGCATGGGGATTTTAATTACATAAATAGAACCACACTATATCAGGACACAAAAATATACCCCCGAAAAAGCTATCTTTTTGTGTATTCAGAAGTTTTTATGTAGGTTAGTTACTGGAATTGCAAATCTACAAGTACTGATACTTTAAATGATGATGGATACTCTAATTGTCCTGAAAAGCTAAGCCAGTTTATACTCTGGTCAGCAGGATATGGGAGTCTCTTCATCACTTCTTCCATCAACATTGGATAGTATTAGTCTTTAACATTTTCTTTTCAAATCTGGTGGGTAAAAAATGTTATCTCATAGTTTTAATGTGGAATTCCCTGATTCCTGGTGAGGCCCAGCACCTTTACACACTTTTATTGCTGGTTTGACTTTCTTCCTTCAGACAATTACCTGTTCACATCCTTGCTGACAAGTTATGAAAACACACTATAAATCTTCGATAATGAAAACAGTGTGATACTAGGATAGAGAAATATAGATCAGTGAAGCAGGTTAGAGAGTCCACAGACAGATCGAAGTATATAAAATAATTTAGCACTTGAAAGGATGTCATTTCCAGTTAAAAGGAATGGTGGGGAGAAGTCAAGAAATGGTGCTGGGAGGGCTTCCCTGGTGGCGCAGTGGTTGACAGTCCGCCTGCCGATTCAGGGGACACGGCTTTGTGCCCCGGTCCGGGAAGATCCCACATGCCGCGGAGCGGCTGGGCCCGTGAGCCATGGCCGCTGAGCCTGCGCGTCCGGAGCCTGTGCTCCGCAACGGGAGAGGCCATAACAGTGAGAGGCCTGCGTACCACAAAAAAAAGGAAAAAAAGAAATAGTGCTAGGACAGCTTGATGACCATTTGGGAGAAAAAATAAAACCAAAGTTTGTCCTCCAGCATGTAGATGAAGATACTTACTAGAAGAAATAAAGATTTAAATGCAAACAAGAAAGTCACAGATAGAAGAATAAGTATTTATGACCTTTGGAATGAGGAAGAGGACTTTCTATACAAAAATAGAAAGGAAAACCCAAAAGATTTCACTTGATAAAAATAAGCCAATATAGATTAGAGAGCACCATAAAGAAAATGTAAAAGATATCTGACAAAAGGGCTTGAGATATTTGTAACATTTAATTTGTAAAGAACTTAATCAACGTGATTTAAATTTCAAAAATGTTGAAAAGAAATTCAGCCTTGCTAATAACTTAAAAGGTGTGACTTCAAATGATGAGGTCCTGTTTTTTACATATATATAAAAAAGTATAACAAACGTTAAGCCCAGAAAAAATATGGGTTTGCGGTCGAGAGGCTCTTAAGTGCTGTTGTGGGAAAGAAAATTATTAGAGCCTTATTCTGGTTTAAATATATATATATAAAACACATACTTTTATCCAGAAATTCAACTTCTGTAAATTTACCCCGAGGAAAATGCCAAGGGTGGACCTAAAGATTTAACTCAGAATATGTTTACCATAGCATTTTTTGCCAAAGTATCAGTATGCCAAATAACAACAATAGTAGGTGAGTAAAACAGATTATAATTCTTTGATGAAATAACATACCAGGTTGACAACTGATGTTATGGAAGAATATCTGTGATATGGGAGGTCATTCATGCCCTATTTCTAAGTAAAGATAGAACAAGAGTCAGCACGTGTAGTTACGGTCAGATTTTTATTTAAAAAAAAAAAATCTCTGTATTAGAAATAAGGTTACAGAGACTACATCAAAATATTAGTAGTTCTAACACAATATTGTAAATCAACTATATAGTTAGATAAAATTTTTAAAAATATCAATAGTACTATTTTTAGCTAGTTTGACTGTGTGGGTCAACTAAGTGAAATTTTTGTCATAAATACATTACTTTTATAAAGAGATAAAATGTAGTTAAAGTTTTTTTTTAAAACAAACAAAAGGGGGCCTATACTTTGCATTCCATTAGCCATTAGTTCACAAAAGCACCTTTAATCCATACTGAATTTTCCCCAGTTCCATGATTTGGGGTAGGTTTTATGAAAGTCACATTTATAAAGCATTTTGTACTTTCTACTGGGTGTTGATGCTCAAGAGTGAAGTATTTCTTGGTTTCTCTTTGCTCGTAGCCCGTTGGCCCTGGAAAATACGTGTTTGATATTGGCTGTGAACAGCACGGGGAATATCGCTTAACAGATGTGGTAGGTTGCAGAGTCTATATCACTCCTACGTTCATAGGCAAACCAGCTGCTCGGTGATACTGATCCTACAGATCTGCGTCGGGACCAATTGCCCTAAGGGAGTATAGGAAAGGGGATTGGGCAGAAGGGGAAGCTGGGTTCTGACGGGACCCCATGGGAGCTCTGAAATGGGATGACCCTTCAAAGTGTCCTGAATGGAGGCCAGGACCTGTGACCCACATGTGGACCAGTCACCGGCTGTGGGCTGCCTGTGGACAGGGGCATGAAACCTGGACAATGCGGCCTCCTTTGATGGAGGGCAGTTCCTGGCAGGAACTCTGTTATGAGCAACCAGCTGCCAACACGCCCAGCAGCTGGAGGAGTGAGCACCTGAAGGGGGGGGGGAGATCACATGATCACACAGGAGCCAATGAGAGAGCAGACACCCTTGGGGGCGGTTCTCAAAGCGCAGTCCCTGCGTGCAGCTCTGGCCCTACCTGGGAGTCTGTTTGAAATGAAGAGTTTTGGGCCCCACCCCATTCTTCCTGAATCAGAAACTCAGGCTGGGGCCAGCGATCTGGACTCCAACAGCCCCTCCACGGGATTCTGGTGCAGTTCAAGTTTGAGCACCACTGTCCTGGAGAAACTCAGGCATTTGGACATGGAGGAGAGCAGTGTATTTCTGAGTGACTCAACGGAAGTAACAGGCAGGGGTCTGTCACTCTTTGTCACAGGTATTGTCATCTCTTTTCCATATTTATAGATTGATGTTCAACCTTTGGAGTTTTGTGATAGTTACAAAACTGAGAAGTAGACCAATATGCTTGGTAAGATTGCCACGTGTTGGCTGTTAACCTTTGTTGGAATTATTCATTATTATAAATTCTTCCACATTTGGCGCTGATGAACTTTGTCTACTTTCACTGCATTTTACTTTTCTCTCCATAATCCTTGAGACTAGAGCTTCAGGGCTTATGCCCTTCCATGTCATTCCATGGATGTCTTTGGGTGTCTTTAGGCTTTTTCTCACAGTGATGTTGATACCGAAACTCGGCCTCTGTGCACCAGTGCTGAATCAAATCTCAGAGACAGAGTTTTGGGTGAAGCAGAAAAGAATGGCTTTATTGCTTTGCCAGGCAAAGGGGGATACAGTGGGCTAATGCCCTCAAAACTGTGTGTCCCAACCTGGTGGAATTTGGTGAGGAATTTCATAGCAATGGTTCAAGGGTGGGGTTGCTGACAAGGATCAGGGTGTGTGCAGGGCCTGCGCTCCTTTAATCTGGCCTCAGGTGGTCTCTTGATGAGCTTCTCAAGGTTATCAAACTGTGACCTTCTCTCTGGAATGAACAATGTTTCTTCAAGGAGTGATGAAACATTCCAGTTTCATCAAATGCACATCTTCAAACGAACATCTTCCATTTCTTGGGGGTTTTAGTTCTGCAGAAGAGCTCAAAGACATTGTTTTGTGTATCCCTTGAGGCAGAACGAGGACCCTGCCCCAAGGCTGCACCACTGTTTCTTGGTTCCTCCCCTCTTATCTCTGCATCCCCTCCCTTTCCTGATTAGTAATGGCTTGAACCTGCCCTTTGGAACTCAGGGAAGGTCATGGAGGCTGGGGCCTATTCCCTAAAACAAGAAACGGGGAACACAAAGGCTTTGGTGTCCAGGAGCCCCACGAGGTCCTGCTCAGTTTCAGTGTTTGTTTTGTTACGTTTAAAGAATCTTAGAGCTGAAATGTGGCTGAGCGGCTGCAAAGGGCACTTAGTCCTGGTCATTTCTTAACTGGGAAGCGTTTGAAAGCCTTTTGTGCCCTCAGCGGAATGAGTACAGGAACTGTGTTGCCCTCACCTTCGTGTCTCATCCTCGTTCTTTCAAGATTCATTTTCAGCCCTTGGATTATACTGTGGAGAGTTGGCAATTACTCTGATCACTGAATCCTGTTATAAAAATGCCCCAATGCAATTCAAAACCTGTCCCATCTCCCCTCACTTTAATGTCCCATGCATGTTGGTCAAGTTACATTTTTTAACTTAGGAAAGAGGAGAAGAGGATGAGGAGGAGACACTGGTAACTGTCATTCCAAAATGGAAAGTGACCAAAATCACAGAATTGGCCTTGTGGACCCCGCCCCGCCCCCAGGAGCAGCCCAATGCGGATGGACCAAGCCAGGGCGAGGCCCCAGGAGCTGAGGGTATATGGAGGCCCTGGGGGGCAGATGGAGTAGGGCTCCCCGGGAAGCAGGCTCTGAGTCCCTCCCCTTGGTCAGTGATTGGCCATGGGTGTGACCTGGGCAAGGCTCCGACAGCAGCTGGGATGACAGGTCCTTCCTAAAGGGGATCTGGACAGCGTTTCTCTGTGACCCTCACAGGGGGCTTCCTAAGAAGTCCTCAGGGGGCTGTGGAGTATCGAAGGTAGGTTACACTGGGCAGGAGCCCTTCTGTTGCAAGTGATTGAAGACCAGTTCCAATTGGCCTAAGTGGAAAAAATACTGATACTAATTCATTGGTTCATACAATTGGAGCGGTGGCGGGGAGAGAGCCTCAGGTGTGGCTGGATCAGGGCTCCACGCTCGGATCTCCTCTCTCCTGTGCACTGGCTCTGCTTGCCAGCATCCTCTTCCCTTTGGCGACCAAAGCCCAGTGACTTTATCAGATTGCCACCCAATCCGCTCAAGAACCCTAGGGAACAGAGAGCTTCTCTCTCCAAATGCTCATCAAAACCCTTGGGATATATATTGTATACTTAAAATAAAAAGCCCTTGGGAATTAGCGCTTCAGAGCAGTGATGCCCATCCCTGAACCTATCACTGTGATGGGGATGAGGGAGCAGATGCCAGGCCTGGGTGGAGCTGTGACTCTGAGTTAGGGGGTGGTCCCCTGATGGAGAAGCGGGCACTGCTGTCAGCAGGGTGGGTGTGGCAAGGCGTCTGCTGATACCGGTTCCCTTTGTTCCATCTCAGGCGGGGCAGAGCCGGAGGAGGAGGTCCAGCCTCTGACCGATGACATGTCAGAGGGGGAATTAGATTCAGTGCATCCTGGAGAGGAGGAGGGAGATGCCAGCAGGGAGGACGGAGAGGAATTCCCCTACGACAGCTTAGACCAGGGTGAGCCTGAGCTCTGGGGGCCAGGAGGGCGGGAGGGAAGGAGGCACCAGGCACGCCGGGGTGGGTGCAGGGTTTTCTCTGCCTTTGACCGAGGCCGTCCTTGGGCCAGGCCTGAGGGATGGGACATTTCAGAGGACCTGCCCTGGGAATGTCGCTCCTTCTTAGGTGTCCTGGTAGGGACAGCCGTGCGATGCATGTTCTCTCTAACTCGGTCCTTGCTAGTCTGCATTTCACCAATACGGCATGCCTCGGGCTGCAGGTCCCAGTCGATTGATCCCATGGCTTCATTTAACTACATGTTTTTCACCTTTATAACGCTTTATAATGATGCGTGTATGATAATATACAGCAAACACCTTCAAAATTTAAACCCTTTTACCATTTAATTTTTCAGCATTAATACCCACAAATGCTCTTACGGGGGTGTGGGAGGAGGGTGGGAAGCGTGGAGTACAGCTTCCACAGAGATCAGAGTTTCAACAGTGTTACTTATAAATTATAGTCCAGCAATTTTATTCACTGACGAGTGCGCGCAGGCAAAAGATAATGCTGGACCTTACTCTCACTTACACGGATGTTCTTTGTCTTAGCATTTACTCCGAATAAACCTTTTGCTTAGTTTATTACTGGTACCAAAAGAAAAACTATAAAAGCCTGTATAAGATAAAATTTAACGTTCTATGATTTTGCCTGATAAATAGAAATGTTTAATATTTATAATACCTATTGCAAAAGATCTGCTAGCAAATCATGCATTTTTAAATAGAAAAAAGGTAATACACTCACATTTCCCTTTTCTTCCCAGGAAACGTTAGTTTTGAAGAAGAGGAAGCCAGACAGCCAGAGCTGCTGAATTAAGATGAAGCAAAAGCCCGAGTGGTAGGAGGTTGAGTCTTAAAGATGCGTCTGTTACCAGGGTAGTTATTACTCATCTATCACTAATCTTTCTTACTTAGTTGTTTGTTAAGATGTTTTACAATTGCAAATAAATTTCTTCATTATCCTTTGTTTGTGAAATAGCCTCTGCTCCCAGTTCTTTAAAAGTTACCTGGTTGGGGCTTCCCTGGTGGCACAGTGGTAAAGAATCCGCCTGCCAATGCAGGGGACACGGGTTTGAGCCCTGGTCCAGGAAGATCCCACATGCTGCCGAGCGACTAAGCCTGTGCGCCACAACTACTGAGCCCGTGCACCACAACTAATGAAGCCCGCGCGCCTAGAGCCCGTGCTCCGCAACAGGAGAAGTCACCAGCCCCTGCTAGCCGCAACTAGGGAAAGGCCGTGTGCAGCAATGAAGACCCAACGCAGCCAAAAAAAAAAGTTACCAGGTTATTTTGCCATGATTTTTTTAGTGCTGTTTTCTCCTAGGAGAAAGAAAAACATCATATGACTGTAACTCTGCTGAAGATGGTTAATGGAAATGGATTCTGGCTAAGTTAGCTGGGTGACTAGATAGTGAAGTCCCTCTCTCAAATTACCCTCAAGCGAGCCAGGAAAACACCTAGAAAATAAGAATTCCTGTGTGCAATGCTCATAAAACACAACGTAACAAATACATGTCAGGCTTGGGTAAGAAACCCTCAGGTGCCGCCGGAGGGGGCACTCCCATCCGTTCTGCACCTTCGGCATCTCGGGGTGGGCTTTGGGGCTCCCTGCCGGGAGGTCCCTGCAAAAGGCTGAGGGGCAGGGCTGACCGCAGAGATGGCTTTGGCCTGTGTGTACGCTCTTCAGGCCTCCTGGTGGGCTGGGGGCTGACACCTACGTCACCTCCAAGTTCCTTGAGTACGGGCCCACCTTGTTTTATTGTGTTTTGCTTTAGATACTGTGTTTTTTTACAGATTGAAGGTTTGGGGCAACCCTGTGTCAAGCAAGTCTATTGGTACCATCTTTCCAAGAGCATTTGCTCACCTCACGTCTCTGGGTCACGTTTTGGTAATTCTCACAATATTTCCAACTTTTTCATTATTTTTATATTTGTTGTGGTGGTCTGTGATCTTTTTTTTTTAAAATGAAGTAGAGTTGATTTAAAATATCATGTCAGTTTCAGGGGTACAGCAAAGTGATTCAGAGATATATATATATATATATATATATATATTACAAAATATTGAGTATGGTTCCCTGTGCTGTACAGTAGGTCCTTGTTGGTTACCTGTTTTATATATAGCAGTGTGTATCTGCTAAGCCCAAACTCCTAATTTATCCCTCCCCCGACCTTTCCCCTTTGGCAACCATAAGTTTGTTTTGTATGTCCGTGAGGAGTCTGTTTCTGTTTTGTAAATAAATTCATTTGTATCTTATTTTTTTGGATTCCACATATAAGTGATATCCTATGATATCTGTCGTTCTCTGTCTGACTTACTTCACTTAGTATGATAAGCTCTAGGTCCATCCATTGCTACCAATGGCATGATTTCATTCTTTTTTTATGGCTGAGTGATAATTCCAGTGATCAGTGATCTTTGACATGACTATTGCCATTGTTTTGAGACACCATGAGCTGCACCCATATAAGATGGCCAACTAAATGGATCAATGTTGTGTGTGTTCTGACTGCTCCACTGACCGGCTGTTGTCCCATCTCTCCCTCTCTTTGGGCCTCCCTGTTCCCTGAGACACAACAATATTGAAATTAGGCCATTTAATAACCCTACGGTGGCCTCTATGTGTTCAAGAGAAATAAGAGTCACATGTCTCTCGCTTTAAATCAAAAGCTAGAAATGATGACGCTTAGTGAGGAAGCCATGTTGAAAGCCGAGACAGACCAAAAGCTAGATCTCTTGCACCAAACAGCCAAGTTGTGGATGCAAAGGAAAAGTTCTTGGAGGAGATTAAAAGTGCTGCCCCAGTGAACACACGAATGATGAGAAAGCGAGACAGCTTTATTGCCGGTATGGAGAAAGTTTTACTTGTCTGGATAGAAGATCAAACCAGCCACAATATTCCCTTAAGCCAGAGCCTAACCTAGAGCCAGGCCCTAACTCTCTTCAATTCTGTGAAGGCTAAAAGAGGTGAGGAAGCTGCAGAGGAAAAGTTTGAAGCCAGCAGAGGTTGGTTCGTGAGGTTTAAGGAAGAAGCCGTCTCCTGACATAGAAGTAGGAGATAAAGCAGCAAGTGCTGATGTGGAAGCTGCAGCAAGTTATCCAGAAGGTCTAGCTAAATAATTAGTGAAGGTGGCTACATCTGTTATCCAGCGTAGACAAAACAGCCTGCATTGGAAGAAGATGCCATCTAGGAGTTTCATAGCTAGAGAGGAGAAGTCAGTGACTGGCTTCAAAGCTTCAGAGGACAGGCTGACTCTCTCGTTAGGGGCTAATGCAGTTAGTGACTTGCAGTTGAAGCCATTGCTCATTTAACATTCTGAAAATCCTAAGACCCTTAAGAATTATGCTAAGTCTACTCTGCCTGTGCTCTGTAAATGCAACGACAAAACCTGGATGACAGCACATCTGTTTACAACACGGGTTACCGAATATTTTAAGCCCACTGTTGAGACCTACTGCTCAGAGAAAAAGATTCCTTTCAAAATATTACTGCTCATTGACAAGGCACCTGGTCACCCGAGAGCTCTGATGGAGATGTACAGTGAGATTAGTGTTGTTTTCATGACTACTAACACAACATCCACTCTGCAGTCCATGGATTAAGGAGTAATTTCAGCTTTCAAGTCTTACTATTTAAGAAATACATTTCGGAAGGCTGTAGTTGCCATAGATGGTAGTTCCTCTGATGGATCTGGGCAAAGTAAATCGAAAACCTTCTGGAAAGGGTTCACCATTCTAGATGCCATTCGTAACATTCGTGATTCATGGGAAGAGGTCAAAGCATCAACATTAACAGGAGTTTGGAAGAAGTTGATTCCAGCCCTCATGGATGACTTTGAGGGGTTCGAGACCTCATGGAGGAAGCAACTGCAGATGTGGTGGAAACAGCAAGAGAAGTAGAATTAGAAGTGGAGCCTGAAGATCGACTGAATTGCTGCAATTTCATGATAGAACTTAATCGACTGAGGAGTTGCTTCTTATGGATGAGCAAAGAAAGTGGTTCCTTGAGATGGAATCTTACTCCTGGTGAAGATGCTGTGCAGACTGTTGAAACGACAACAAAGGATTTAGAATGTTACATAAACTTAGTTGATAAGGCAGCTGCAGGATTTGAGGGGATTGACTCCAACTTTGAAAGAAGTTCTACTGCGGGCAAAATGCTATCACACAGCACTGCTGCTACAGAGAAATCATTCGTGAAAGGAAGAGTCAATTGACGTGGCAAACTTCATTGGGGTCTTATTTTAAAAACTGCCACAGCTGCTCCAAACTTCAGCAGCCACCACCCCGACCAGCCAGCAGCCATCAACACCCAAGAAAGACCCTCCACCAGCAACAAGATTTTGACTCGTGGAAGGCTCAGATGACGGTTAGCAATTTTTAGCAATAAAATATTTTAAAATGAAGGTATGTACACTGATTTTTATTTTTGAAAAATTTTATTGGAGTAGAGTTGATTTACAATGTTGTGTTCATTTCTGCTGTACAGCAAAGTGAGTCAGTTATACACATACATGTATCCACTCTTTTTTATATTCTTTTCCCATATAGCTCATTACAGAGTATGGAGTAGAGTTCCCTGTGCTCTACATGGTTGACCCTGGTTCCCTGTGCTATAATCGGCAACCTTATTAGTTATCTGTTTTATATGTAGTGATGTGTATATGTCAATCCCAACCTCCCAATTTATCCCTCCCTGCCCCTCTCCCCCACCTTCCCCCCAGTAACCATACGTTTGTTTTTCGCCTCTGTGACTCTATTTCTGTTCTGTAAATAAGTTCATTTGTACCAGTTTTTTTCGATTCCAGATATAAGCATATCATATTTGTCTTTCTCTGTCTGGCTTACTTCACTCAGTATGACAATCTCTAGGTCCATCCATGTTGCTGCAAACGGCATTATTCGTTCTTTTTTTATGGTTGAGTAATATTCCGTTGTATATATGTACCACATCTTCTTTATCCATTCCTCTGTTGATGGACATTTAGGTTGCTTCCATGTCCAGGCTATCGTAAATAGTGCTGCAGTGGACACTGGGGTGCGTGTATCTTCTCAAATTATGGTTTTCTCCGGATATACGCCCAGGTGTGGGATTGCTAATTTTAGTTTTCTAAGGAAACTCCGTACTGTTCTCCATAATGTTTGTACCAATTTACATTCCCACCAACATAAATTGTTTTTCTAGGGCTATTGCACACTTAATAGACTGCAGTATAGTGTAAACGTAACTTTTATATACACAGGGAAACCAAAAAATTCACGTGACTAGCTTTACCTCAATGTTCGCTTTATTGCTGTCATCTGGAACCAAACCTGCAGTCTCTCTGAGGTCTGCCTGCGTTGGTCCCTCCTGGCCCCGCCTTTCTCTCCCAGCACCAGTTCAGGCCCCGCTGCTCTGAAATCATGAACTCCGGAGGAGCCCCCGCCTCCCATTTCTCCAGCTCGGCTTCACCCATCCTCCCCTGTTCCCAGAGTCACTCAGAGGGCAAGGGTCTCCAGTTCACCCCAAAATGTCCTTGGGAGCCGGTCTGCCCAACCCCGGGTCATGCACTGCATCTGGTGGTTATGCCCCTGAACGTGGGGCCTCTGTAAGAAAAAGCACACAGCACTATGGGTATAAAATTACATGAAGCAAATATTTATTCAGAATGAGAAATTTCAAAATGATTATAAGCTAAAAGGTGACAAATCCACATATAGCACAACTAGAAAACTGTCAGACTACTGCTACTAATTCATTGCCTAATACAATTCTCTAGTGTTTCTTTTCCTACAATTTTTTCGCCGGCATGTTCTTTGATTGCCTCTTCTTACGACAGTAATTTTGTAAGGTTTTCTATAGGGACATTAGCAAGAAAATTAGTTGTTCCTTGAGCGTGGTTTATGAAATACCAACGGTCGAGGGGCACAAAACGCTTATCTTCCCCTGCGGGCATGTTGCTACTCACGAAATTGCTCCAGCTTGGCATTTCAAACAAGCACTGTGATAAACCCCACTGCATGTGAGTCCCTCAAAAATTGTATACGCTGCGATTAACATACATACACTACTATATATAAAATAGGTAAACAACAAGGACCTACTGTATAGCACAGGCAACCATAGTCAATATTTTGTAATAACCTACAAAGGAAAAGAATCTGAAAAAGGACATATATATATATATATATATATATGTAGATATATATCACTGAGTCAGTTTGCTATACACTTGAAACTAGCACAACATTGTACATTACCAATACTTCAATAAAAACAACAACAACATTGTATGCATTGTACCATCATATTCCCCACAGGAGATACTCTGTTGATCTGGCGTCAGGAGGAGCCTCCCTTACAGCTTTGCACATCTGGTGATTGAAATACTTTCCCACAGCCTGGAGCCTGTACTCCTTCTCCACTCCCACACCTATGGTGCTGGACTCACCAGACAAGTTCAGACTGAGACTTGACCTTTGACCCCACGCCCTGGGGTGTCAGAAGCCTGGGTAAGTTATCCAAATGGCTGGCAGGAGTGTTTCTGGAAGCCTTTCCAGAACAGCTAGCAGTGACAGAACTACACGTGGAAGTTACTGCAAACCTGTCACACACAGATACATATATTCTACCAAACCCAAACTCCTAAGTCTATCCTCAATTCAGCTCACTCAATGCTCCCTTAAATGGATTCTAAAAATGCCCCTGATTGTTCAAGTGACCCCAGAGTGAGGACGTGTCTGAATGAGCCAGGAGAAAAGAGACGGAGGACGCAGGTGATTATGGGTAAAATACTTCGCTTCTGCAACTACACAAAAAAAGTCACCACGTGAATGCACAGTCAGGGTCTTGGAAGGGCCCAGGCTGGTGAGCTGAATTCACGATAAATCCCCTCTGCCCTTCACACTCTATTTTGTACAGTCCCTCTCACATCGCTGGGGTTTTTTGGTTTTGTTTTTTATAATGTTTTTTTAGCAACACTGGTTTTGAAGAAACTGAGCCACTCCCTGGCAGAATATCTGACCTTCTCCATGTGTCTGGATTCTCTTAGCTTGTTCTTCTGTCCCCGTATTTCTTATGTTCTAGAAGTTACAGCTAAAGGCGTGATGATTCACCGTTTGTGGTCGTGTGTACTCCCCACTTCATTAAGCAGAAGGTGTGGTGAACCTGGTTGACCCGCCGTCGTGGTTGACCCTGGTCTCGCACAGTGGCCGATACCTCTCTGGTCCCCTTTGCTGCTCAAAGTTGTGTGCCTGGTGTGATTCTGGCTCTGTGTGCCCGTCCAGTTCCCCACAGTCACTTACCTGACAGTTTCAACACTAGTGGATAACCTTTGTCTGAGTTAATTTCATTATTGTCTTGGTTTCCTAGGGCTGCTGTACAAATTACCACAAACTGGGTGGCTCTAAACAACTAAAACTTATTCTCCCACAGTTCTGGAGGTCAGACATTCAAAACTGAGGTCTCGGCAGGGCCGCGCTCCCTCAGAGACTCCGGGGGAGGATCCTTCCTGCCGCTCAAGCTTCTGGTGGCTCCCATGTCCCTTGACTCGTGGCCATGTCACCGCGTCGATGCCTCCTTTCACATCTGTATCAAACCTCCCTCTGTCTCTCTTACAAGGACACGTGTGATTAGGTTTAGGGCTCTCCTGGATGATCTAGGATAATCTCAAAATCTTTAATCACATCTGCAGAGATCCTTTTTCCGAATGAGGTAACATTCACAGGTTCCAGTGTATAGGACCTGCTATCTTTGGGGCCACTATTCAGCCCACTACAATTACGGTTTAAAAAAATGGTTTTTCTAACTACCGTTCCTTCTGCATTTATTAGGCTGTAAAATGTGCATTTATTTGGTTCCCATGAAATACAGTCCTCCTGGGAAGACAGGGTAAATACTTAATTCCTTCCTTTGAATTACCAATTTTAAAAGCAAGACATTAGTTCAATAAGTGCTTCAAATGGTAACAGATTAGTTTGTTCTGGACCTCTCTTTTTTGAGCAGTCATCATGGACTCCTGGATTTTCATTGACTCCATGTGTTTTAATCCACTACAATTCTTATTCTTTATCATGCTGAAACAGACACAGCTTTGGCCAGTGGTAGCTCTTCATGCTAGCTTCTGGTCCTTTGGGCACAACTCTGTTAGTCCTTGAAAATTTCATTACATCTTCCTCAGTGTTTTTATAATTTATTTTTATGTATTTTCAAATTTACAAAAACATTGCAAGAACAGTAAAAGGAACTCCCCTATACTCCTTAACCAGGCTCAGCAATTACTTAATAACTTACATCTTTGCCCCATTTGCTTTAGAGACAGAAAAAGAGAATAGTATGTATAGTATCTATATAGTATCTATACTATATATACTATAGTATAGTATATATACTATAGATATACTATATATATCTATACACATACTATTTCATATATATATATACACACTATTATATATATTATATATAGTATATATTATATACTATAATAGTATATTAATAATATAATAGGATATTATATACTATTATTTGTATATATACTATATATGTATGTATACTATATACATGTGTATATAGTATACATACATATATAGTATATATATACACTATTTCTTCAGAACCATTTGAATGTAAGATATGTCTAAGTTTTTCAGTGTATTTTTTAGAAACAAGGACATTCTCTTACATAACCACAGTATAATTATCCAAATCAGGAAACTTCACCTTGATGTAATTTGGTATGATTCCCCCAATCCCCACACCTTATGTAAATTTCATCAATTTTCCCCTTAATGTCCTTTTTAGCTAATATTAACGACTCATCATTTATTCGTGTGCTTATTGGATATTTACATAACATTCTTTGTGAAATGTTCAATATTTTTTCTAGTTTTTAACTGGCTTGTCTTATTTTTTGATTTGTGGAAGTTCTTGATCTCTTCCGGATGTAATTCCTTCATCAGACACACGTTTGCTTTCCGTCTGTGGCTGGCCTCTTTTCTTTTTTATTTTTTCTGTACGCAGGCCTCTCACTGCTGTGGCCTCTCCCGTTGCGGAGCACAGGCTCCACACGCACAGGCTCAGCGGCCATGGCTCACGGGCCCAGTCGCTCCGCGGCATGTGGGATCTTCCCGGACCGGGGCATGAACCCGTGTCCCCTGCATCGGCAGGCGGACTCTCAACCACTGCGCCACCAGGGAAGCCCTGCCTCTTTTCTTGACAGTGTCCTTGACAAGAAGAAGTTTGAAATTCTGATGATCTAATTTGGGCAGATTTATCCACAGAAGTTGAAGCTCCTCCTTTCTGGCTTTTTCTGCTCCTGGATTTTCTGCTCACTTTCCAGCAGCTGTGGTGGCCCTGAGCCCGGTCCTCTAGCTCTTCAGATCAGAGAGGTGCCCTTTTCTCTCGGCATCTAGTCACTCTGTGTGGCTACCACTGCCCCAGGCTAAAGTTATAATCACGGAAGCTCACCCTTATATCCCTTCTCCAGGTGTCAGCTCTCTGTCAGGTCCTGGCCAGTTTTTTTTCACTCCATTGGCATCAGGTAGTTGTTTGGTGACTTCCCCAGAGTTTACCTCCTGTTATCTGCAGGCGGGCTAGGTCTGGAAGGAGCTTACTGAATTCGGAACCTTCAGTGCGTAATGCTGGGTAGAGGAGAGTTTTGTTCACCAAATGTCTTTACCATAAATGAAATGAGTAAGACGTTCATCTTGATCTCAAGATGTGAGTGATTCATATTTCAGGATTTCTGACACCCGGGGCTGTCCCCGGCCTCGGCCAGCTCCGTGGGTTCTGGCGTCCTGGGCCTCAGCCCAGGGCACCTCCTCAGAGCTGCCCCCTCTGCTGGAGCCCATCCCGGGGCCCTTCCCTGCGTAATTGCCTTCCCGAGTGAGGTGTCTGGGAGCCCACCTCAGAGAAGCCCCTCCACTCCACCCATTCTTCTCTCCGCCAACCCAGAAGGGTGGTCTGGATGCTGGCTCACCCCTCCTCTCTAGCCGGGGGTCCAGCTTCCCGGGCTCTCCTGCCAGGTGCCTGCACACTGGTTCCTGGTTGTTGATTTGGTTTGGTCCCAGTTTGGGGTGGGCAGGCAGGGGGACAGGGGAAGAGGAGGGCCTCCAGCAAGGCTGCTGTGAATGAGCAGGAAGCAGAGAAGGGAAAGAGGGTGGAAAGGATTGTAGAAAGAGAGGCATGGAGGGTGAATGGAGCTGCTGCTGGATGTCTACAGTAATGGAATCTCACCAGCAAAAAGCATTTATTTCTGTAGATAAATCTATTTCTGTGGCTAAAAAGAGCGTGCAGCACAGGAATTCTGGGAACCCTCCAGCAAGGTTGCAGACCCCGGATGCTGCATGATCTTTCAGCCACTCTCCTCGGGCAGCGTGTGAACCCAGGGGTGCGGGGCTGGTTCAGAGGGTGCAACGTGCTTGTTCCCTGTCTCCTCTGCCATCATGCGAGTTACAGAGACAAACGCCACCGGGGTACCTCACCAGCGGAGTCTGAGTCTCCCGTCTCTGCTTTGTACCCGCTGAATCTTGACCCTTCAGACCCTGCCACGCCCCCTCTAAAGCCACACGTGTTAGGAAAAGCTCCATCTACCTCCTGCATTTCTCCTTTACTCTCCATGACTGCCACACTCACAGCACTTCTGACACAGCTGTGTGGGTTTCTCCACACCCGGCACTTCTGTGACCCCAGCTGGTGTCCTACGACTGAACTCAGTTCTGACACTACCTACCTGGAGATGGCATCGGATCCCACAGGCTAAGGGCTCAGTCCCACAAGACTGCCCCACACACACCTCAGATGCCAATGGCAAGGAGTGGGTCCCCAGGCGACCCACAACTTCTGTCCGACTTGGCTACAAATCGGAGGTTCCCATGACTGCCTCCCTTTTGGATGCAGTAATTTGCAAGAACAGCTCATAGAACTCAGGGAAACACTTATTTACATTTACCAGTTTATTAAAGGATGAGATAGGGGATTCGGATGAACACCCAGATGAAGAGGTACAAAGGCGAGGTCTGGGAGGTTCCTGAGTGCAGAAGCTTCTGTCCCCATGGAATTGGGGTGCATCACCCTCCAAATGCACAAACTGGAAGCTCCTCAAACCTCATACTGTTGGGATTTTATGGAGGCTTCCTCACAAGGGCATGATCAATTATTAACTCCATTTCCAGCCCCTGTCCCATCTCTGGAGAATGTTGAGGAGAAGGCGCTGAAAATTCCAAGGTTCTAATCGTGGCTTGGTCTTTCTGGTGAGACCAGCCCCCATTCAGGAGCCCAGAGTCACCTCATTAGAACAAAAGACACTCCTATCACCCAGGACATTCCAAGGGATTTAGGAGCTCTGCGGTCAAAGACCAAATATAAGAACAAATTCTAATTGTCTTAATTGTTGACAAACTGTCAACAAGTTGACCTTGTCTTATCACCTAGGAAATGACTAGGGTTTCAGGAGCTCTGTGCCAGGAGCAGAGACCAATTTATATATTTTCTATTATTTCACACCACCCTTACCTTTCACCTCTTCACAAAGGCCTTCTTTGACCCAATCTCTTTTAGGCCCCTCCTAATGTCCTATCTCCTAGCACTCTTTTGTTTTTCTTTATGCCATGTCTCATAATTTTCAATTCATTCATTCAACAAATACTTCCTGAAAGCCAGCTGCTTGCCAGGTAGCGTGTTGGAGGTGGGGCTTAGAGTGGGATGCTTATTCCTAGGACCCCCTGTTACACAGTGAAGCAAAAGGGGTCTGGCTTCCTTGACCGTATTTGCCACTGCACCGGCCACTTCCAGACCACATCCTCACTCAGCACCCAGCCCTGGTCAGTGCTGGCATCTTTCTGTCCTTGACCATCATGCCCACACTTCTGGCAATCAGTTTTTCTGATTGTCAAATTTTCCACAGTACAATACAAGTCTATTACCAACAGATGGCAACATGAAAATTTGAATCTTGCAAAAGATGTAGGATTTCATGGAATTGATTAAATTTATGTTGAATGACTGCTCAAATCACATACAAAGCTGGGAGAGGTTCTGGCAAAGTTAGACTGAATAACAATAGGGTATAAGGACATCAACAAAGGGATAAACCCAGTTTCTGGGGTAAACCTCACTTGGTCAGGATATATCACCTTTTTTATATATTGTTATATTTGATTTGCTAAAATTTTGTTAACACGTTTTGCAACTATGCTTATGAGGGATATTTATTTGTAGTTTTCTGATTTGAAATGTCTTTCTCTAGTTTTGTTATCAAGGTAATGCTGGCTTCATAGACTATGTTGGTGAGCGTTCCCTTCTCTTCAATTTTCTGGAAGGGTTTGTTTAGAACTGGTATTATTTCTTCCTTCATTGTTTGGTAGAATTCACCAGTGAAGTCTTCTGGACCTGTACTTTTCTTTGTGGAAAGGTTTTTAACTACAAATTCAATTTTGTTATTAGGTATAAGACTGTTCAGATTCTTTTTTCTTGGTTGAGCTTCGACAGTTTGCGTCTTTAAGAAATTTTCTATTTAAGTTTTGGAAATTGTTGGCACAAAGTTGTTCATAATGTTGTCTTTTTTTTTTTAGAAGATGTTGGGGGTAGGAGTTTTATTAATTTATTTTATTTATTTTTGCTGTGCTGCGTCTTCGTTTCTGTGCGAGGGCTTTCTCTAGTTGCGGCAAGTCGGGGCCATTCTTCATCGCGGTGCGCGGGCCTCTCACTATCGTGGCCTCTCTTGTTGTGGAGCACAGGCTCCAGACGCGCAGGCTCAGTAGTTGTGGCTCACGGGCCTAGTTGCTCTGCGGCATGTGGGATCTTCCCAGACCAGGGCTCGAACCTGTGTCCCCTGCATTAGCAGGCAGATTCTCAACCACTGCGCCACCAGGGAAGCCCCATAATGTTGTCTTTTAGTATCTGCCAACTCAGTAGTGATGTCACCTCTCCTGATAGTGGTAATTTGTCTTTTCTCTCTCTCTTTTTCCCTCTGGTTAGTCTGTTGGAGGCTTATACCTTTTCTTGAATGTGTTCGAAGAGCCAGCTTTTGTTTTCATTGATTCTATTAGTTTTTCTGTTTTCTATTTCATTGATAAATCCTTGGATCTATATCATTTCCTTTCTTTGGCTTATGTTGGGTTTAATTTGCTGTTATATTTCTAGTTTTTAGGGTGGAAGCTAAGCTCATAGCTTTTAGACTTTACTTCTCTTCTAAGAATGACATTTAATGTGCTATAAATTTCTTTCCAAATCGTGCCTTAATGACATCTAACAAGTTCTGATACCACATATTCTCATTTTACCTCAGTTCAAAACTTTCCGTTTACCCTTTTGATTTCATCTTTAATCCATGCGTTATTTAGAGATGTGTTATTTAGTTTCCAAATATTCTAGATATTTTCCTGTTATCAATTTCCATTTAATTCCTTTTTGGTAAGAAAACAAACATTTAATGACTTGAGTACTTTCATTAAACTTACCAAGACTTGTTTTTTAGCCTAGAGTATGGTCTATCTTAGTAAATGGCCCATATGCACACTTGAAAAAGACGTGAATTCCGCTGTTGCTTGGTGGAGTGTTCTATAAATATTGATTAGGCCAAGTTGGTTGATAGTGTTGCCAAATTCTATGTACTTACTTATTTTCTGTCTACTAGTTTTTATCAATTATTATGAGAGAGATTGAAATCCATGACTAGAATTGTGGATTTTTCCACAGTTGCAGTTCTATCAGTTTTTGAAGCTCTGTTACCTGTAGTACAAATCTTTGGGGTTGCCATAATCTTTGCTCTGAAATGTTTAACATCAATATAGCCATTCCAGCTTTATTCTGAATAGAGTTAGCAGGGTATGTCTTTCTCCATTCTTCTACTTCTAATAATTTTTTAAAATAGGCGAAAGGGGTTTCACGTAGGTAGCACACAGTTAGGTCTTGATTATTTATCTTCTCTGTTGAGCTATGCTGTTTAATGGGTATGTTTAGACTACAGATGTTTGATGGTATCATCGATATGACTAGGTTTAAATACCAACTGTCATTTTATTACCCTCTCCCCCCCTTTTTGTCTTCTTTTAGATTGTTTTCATGGTTCCCTTTATCTCTGTTCTTGGATCATTAGATATAAATCTTTGTCTTCTCTTTTAGTCATTGTTTTAGGGTCTATAGTACACGTATTTAGTTCTTCACACTCTGCTTTCAAGCAATAGTATATCAGTTCTTGTGTAGTATAAGAACCCTATTTCTCTGTTCCCAGGCTATTGTTGTCTTATATTTTAATTTACAGATATTATAAACCCCATCCTACATTGTTATTATTTTTGTTTATATATCCCATAGTCTCTTAAAATAACAATAAGAATAAATATTATGCACTTATCCATGCAGTTAACGTTGTAGATGCTCCTTATTCCTTTGTGTACATTCAGATTTCCATCTGGCATCATTTTCCTTCTGATGAAGAATTTTCTTAAGATTTCCTGTCCTGTGAGTTTGCTGGTGATATATTTCTTTAGCTTTTTATATTTGAAGAAGTTTCCGTTTCACTTTTATTTTTGACGCACATGTTCCCTGGGTATAGAACTCTATGTTGGCAGCTTTTTCCTTCGGTACTTAAAGATGCTGCTCCACATTACCTGTATTGTTTCTGACAAAAAGTCTGCTGTTATTCTTAAATTTGTGTCTCTGTCTGTTCTGTATATTTTCACTCTCTCTGCTTTTAAGATTTCTCCTAATTCCTGGTTTTGAACGATCTGATTATATTTTTTCTCATGTAATTTTCATTATATTTCTTGTGCTTGGAGTTTGTTGAGATTCTTGGCTGAGGGTTTGTAGTTTTCATCTCAAGAAATTTGACTTAAGTAAGTGCTCTGCTGAATAATTGAAGTTTACCATGCACATGTCCCTAGAGCTCTCTCTGTGCCACCCTCTTTTCTGGTACTGGTGAATCCCTGCTGCCTTGTCTCTACAAACTCTCACCCCTCCTCATCTACTCAGGCAGCCTACTGGGCTTACCTAGGTTCTTGCTCTCTGTACTCTGACCTGGAAACCCTCTCTTCAGTCAGTAAGATGGACAATTGCTGCACTGCCCATTGTCCAACATCTGAAAAAAACCTGTTTCATATATTTGATGAGCCTTCTCATTGTTCATGGTGAGAAGGCAAGTGCCATAGCAATTACTTCCAGGACCCAATTTCACTTTTGATACTGGATCTAAATGTTTCTAAACCTGTACCCAACTCTTCTCACCTGGGCTCCATCACTTACGAGGTATTTGACTTGAAAAGCCACACCTTTTCACTAATACTGAGCTGGTATTACTCATCCTCTTATAAAGTGTTAAAAGCATAAACTGAAAGAATAGAAAATGATTCAAGAAAATAAAAAGCATTCTGTAGAAGCTACTGTTATTTGTCATCTTGCTCTTTTCAGGAGCCATTTTCTCTTCTAAATTGCTCTAACTTTCTGATTACAACAAATTACTACTTTACCTTTTTGTATATAATTCTTTTAAATCCAAGTGCATAGAAAAATTGATTTAAATCAGTTTTCTCAAGTTCTAGGTCCTGCTTCCCTCTCAGTTCACAATACCCCATGTAAATATCCCTTAAACACTCCACATCTAGGCTCACAGGGCCAGAGTGGAGGAGGGAATCTAGAAAAAAACCTGAGTGGTTTTATTGGTAATCGAAGCTGCGATATAAAAAATAACAGAGCTTCCAACACAAATTGAGATCACTGTGTTCTAGGCATTATGCTAACTATTTTATGTAAAGAACATTGGTTAGCTTCACCTCACAGCAATCCTATGAAGGAGGTACTAACATATGTCCATTTTTTAGGTGAGAAAATAGAAGTTTAGAGAATTAAGTGACTCCAGGTCACAAAGTAGGTGAGTGTCAAGTGTGGGCTTAACTCAGAGTTCTCTGACTTGAAGCTTGTGCTCCTTTTAGCTCCTCTGCACCACCGTGACCTAATGACCAGATTGGGCCACTTCACGTGCTCTGACGTCACCCACGCCAATCATGACTGCAAACAGTCCACAGAGGTTCCCCAGCTCCGGTGTCCTGCTCCATGCTCTATACAAGCGAGATGGAACAGGAAACTCAAGAAGCATAGACGTGGCAAGATGATTTATGTCCTCCCCAGATGACGTCCTGGCCGGGCCGTAGCTCTGCTTCCCTCCCTTGTCCCCTGCACCTGCTGGCAGGGTGGCTGGAGGCCTGGATTGTTGCAGGGTGAGAGCCCAGGGTGAGCGCTCCAGCCCCGGAGCAGGCCTGGCCCAGCTCATCCACCCATCCAGCCCACAGATTCCAGTGTGTCCTTCTTCCTGAGCCTCTACAGGCGACTGTCAGGTGTGATAACCAAGCCCCTGTCCCCTGCACTGCTCCTGAAAGATGAGTCCATCCACCCAGCAGGGCCCAGGACCAGGTTGGGTTTACATCCTGAGTCGAGAACCAGTCTGCTGTGAACAAGGACTGCTTGGTCCATTTTTCTTTCTTTATAACCCCTGGGGTGGACAGCAGTACTCAGTTCACCGGGGTTCAATTTGGGGGCCGGCTCTCTTTTTGAGCTTCGTTTCATCTCTAGCTCATACGAAGTGACCAGTGTTTTCTCCCAGCCCCGTGGTTGGCTATCTTTCCGCTGCTGCTCAGGCCTCCTCGGTGGGGCTGGGCTGCAGAGCCAGAGGACACGACCGGGATGACGTTTATGTAACAGTGAATGGGCACTGGAGATGTGCCCATTCAGACTTGATCAGGTGAGGCGGTCTCCTTGGGGCTCCCCAGACCCCCGCACGCCCCGATGATGTCCCATCGCTCGCTTACCCATGCATGTCCTGTGCACGGCGGGGACTGAGTCTAAGTTTCTGTCTCCAGGGCCTCCAGCTGCCCACGTAGATGATGCCCATGTTCATCTCACATAAACTCTGAGGCTTCCGAGGAGGTCTTAAGGGCGGAAGAAAGCTTAGTGGGAGAATCTGGGTTCACTTATCTTTTATTTTTATTGAAGTCACGTTGGTTTACAGTGTTGTGTTAGTTTCAGGTGTACAGCAAAGTGATTCAGTTACACATATATTCTTTTCAGATTCTTTTCCATTACGGGTTATTACAAGATATTGAATATAGTTCCCCGTGCTACACAGTGGGTCCTTGTTGTTTATCTATTTTATATATAGTAGTGTGTATCTAGTAATCCTAAACTCCTAATTTATCCCTCCACCCCTTTGGTAACCATACGTTTGTTTTCTATGTCTGTGAGTCTCTGTTCTGTAAATAAGTTCATTTGTATCATTTTTTTTTACATTCTGCATATAAGTGATATCACGTGACATCTGTCTTTCTCTGTCTGACTCACTTCACTTAGTACGATCATCTCCAGGTCCATCCTCGTTGCTGCAAATGACATGATTTCATTCTTTTTCGTGGCTGAGTAGTATTCCATTGTGTACATGCACCACATCCTCTTTGGGTTCACTTATCTTAAGGAATAAACAAAGGAAGAGGACTAGTTAGGAAGATGTTAGAGCAGCCAACTGGGACCTCAGAGGGTCAGGACGTGGGGATGGTGGCACATTTCTATCACAAATGTTGTGTCACCATCACTGTGTTCCCTTCTCTGCTGTGTCCCTTTTCATCTTCTCATGGCACATGACATAATATATTTTCTTCAAGGCAGACAGCACCTCTTCACGTTCACTTCATGCAGACCCGCTGGGGACTGAGTCAAAATGCAGCTTCTGACCCAGCAGGTGAGTGAGGGGCCCGAGACTCTGCACTTCTAGCACACTCCCAGGTGATGCCCATCCCACTGCATGTTTGAGAAGCAAGTTGATAGATGGCTTATTCAGGGTTCCTTGCTTTTCCTCAAAGACTGGTTGTGTTTTCCCAGATAATAAGCTCTGGGACCCCCGGTTTTTAATAATGTCGACGTGAGCCAGGGTAGAGGGTCCGCCCTTCTGTCAGCACCCCGAGCAAGGAGAGCAAAATGGTCCAAGTATCACTGAAGGCAGTAAAACGTGTACTTTCCAGAATCAACCACTAAAATCAGCTGGACTGCCTTTCTGGGAAGGGTTTTGGGGGAGAGCCTACCTGCAGCTCACTCAGAGCATTTCTCCTTTGGGATTTATGTGCTGTAGCTTCTTGGGAAAACACTTTGGCTTATTGCACTAACAGATTCTCACCTTATTGTGAGTGGAACAGAATGAAAGATAATGAGTTACCAGTTGAAAGAAACACTTTTGGAGGGAGAAGGAGAAATCTGACATTTCCAGATCATTCATTTTTGGAATGATTTCTTCAAGAACGTCTTTGCTCCACTGAGGAGATCATGTGTGTGTATGTGTGTGTGTGTCTAATTCTTAGCTTTTTGGGGGGCTTCAGTTTTAGAAGCAAATGGTATTCAACAACTGGAAGTGGCATTTACTTGGAACCAAACAGGGATGAGAAGCTAAGGATTCTGGAAATTTTCTGCGGAGACTTGCAAAGACCTTTCGACACAGCTGAGTTCCTACTACCCTTTGTGATGGAGAAGCCTGTAAAATCTGTGACATCTCTAAAAGTCAAGTTCAGCTTTGGTAGTTTGCCATCTCCACCCCCCAGACTTTACTCAGTGCGTGGAGTGTTCAGGCTTTGTCTTGCCTTGGAGGAAGTGTGTGGTTTTCTCGTGTGTGTGTGTGTGGGGGGGGGACAGCAGGTCAGGAGGGGGTGGAAGCAGGTGGTGCCCAGTTGAACAGGGAGACTGGGTACAGGCAAGCGGTGGGGCTCCCTCCAGGCAGGGTCCAGGCACCAGAGTCGCTGGTTGGACCCGGAACCCGGAAGAGACACAACCTTGGTGGGATCCTAGGAGCCAAACGTCTGTCCAGGGTCCAGCACACAGCATCTCACTTGATACCCCCTGGCCCGGCTCTTCTGCCAAGTCTTTCCTCCCAGCCCAGGGCCATAGTCTCCTCACTCTCCTGTTCTGGCTCCCTCCTCCTGCCCGTCCCCCTCTTTGTGAAGGAGGCTTGTTTTCTTTAGCAGGAAGTGGGCACCAGCCCGAAGCACATGGCTGCGATGGTGCCCACAGGCCAGTCGAAGCCCCTCTCACTGACCCTGACCTCTCCCCACAGAGCAGTGGTGGGCTGGAGCCGGCTCACACCAGCTCAGGAGAGCGGCTTTTGAAATTCTCAGGCATTTTGTAAATCGACTGTTAAAACGTTGATGGCTCAGAATCAACCACGGTGGGAGGAGCATTTGCATCATGGAAATTGGCAAACGCCACAGACACCCCAGCTCAGCCCCCCAGTGCTCACTGCTAAGAGAGTGACACTTCCTCCTGAAGTGTCAATGCCAGGTCACAGTGGCGCACGCAAAACACACAGAAATGGTACCCGAGGTCACATGAATTGGAGCTCAAACCCAGGTCTCCCAAACCCAATTTAATTCCTCTGGACAATGCTGGTGGTGACGTTGAATAATTAATGTCTCCTTCATTATTGGAAACTATTTCTTTCAATTCTATTAGTTTTGTGTGTATCCATTGTCTGCTGGCCCTTGGGGTCTGGGGGAGGGAGGAAGTACGGGATAGGGATTGAGAAGGTTACTCTGATTTGGGACCATGCACTGTGTCCGAAGACTCTACAGCCATTGGGCGTTCATGGCAGACTTTCATATAGTATCACTTATACGTGGAATCTAAAAAAATGATACAAAGGAGCTTATTTACAAAACAAACAGACTTAGGAAACAAACTGATGGTTACCAAAGGGGAAAGGTGGGGGGTGGAATAAATTAGGAGGTTGGGATTAATATACATAACTACTATATATAAAATAGATAAATTAATGAGGATCTACTGTATAGCACAGGGGACTCAATACTCCGTAACAACCTATATGGGAGAAGAGTCTGAAAAAGAATAGATATATGTACATGTATAACTGAATCACTTGGCTGTACACCTGAAACTAACACAACATTGTAAATCAACTATACTCCAATATAAAGTAAAAATTTAAAAAAAACAAAAACAGACTTTCAAGTTCTAGAATTTGGTTGGGGGACTCGGTCAAATGGACTAAAAGTCTAGAAACAAGGCTGGGTTGTCACCAGGTCTCGGCCACCTGGACAGAAAGACCCACTTGACAGAGCTCTCCCCTGCTGGTCTCGGCCACCCCTCCGTGCAGCCCCCCAGGCTCACACAGCTGTTCACAGGTACCCCCGGGCTTCCTCTGTCCTGTAATGCACAAAGCCCTGCCCTTCAGAGCAACACAGGCTGCTCAGCTCAAGATAGGGACCTATTGGTTAAGGCATTTTTCTCCATAATAGCACGTGTACCCAGCAGGGGTTCCACCTGCACACGTGTGTGGGTCCTGGGGAGCCCGGGTGACTTCATGTGTCATCGCCTGGGGACAGGGCTCTCGGCATCTCTGGGAAGGGGATACATCAGTGGTTCTCAACTGGGGTGGGTAATTTTGCTCCCCCAGACACATTTGGCAATGTCCAGAGACGTTTCTGGTTATCATAATGGGGAGGAGGGGTGCTTCTGGCATCTTACTGGGTCCAGACCAAGGATGCTGCTGGATGCCCACAATGCACAGGACAGCCCCCACAAGAAGCAATTATCCCTCCCCAGTGTCAACAGTGCCGAGGTTGGGAAACCCTGGACCACGTAAACGGAGCAGGTTCGCAGGTGAATCACTGTCACAGAGGTGACGGGGTGCCACTCCCTGCCCAGGTCCTGGGCTTGCGGTGAACTTGGCACGTGGTCACCGTTGCACCCTTTGAAATAAGCAATGTCTACACAAATAAGTGACAGCAAACAGCAGAGCGAGGCAGAGCATGGCTAAGGGCATCGGGGTCCCTGTGGTGCAGAGGGAGGAGGCTGGGTGGGCTGGGGGTAGGGTTACGCCTGTAGTACTTTTAAATTTTGTACTTTCCCAGCTTGTACTTTTAAATTTTGTTTAAGGTGCTTTTTAAAGCAGATTTGAAGAATATTTTAGTTGAATTTATCTATTTTTCCTTTTATAGTTCCAGATTTCTGTGTCATGGTTACAAAGGCCTTCCCCCCACTCTGAGATACTTTTAAAAAGTTCTCACATAAAAAGTTCTCACATGGTGTCTTCCAGTACTTTTACAATTTTACTTTGTACATTTAAACCTTTGTTTTTTTTTTTTTTTTTCCTTGCAATGAGTGAGGAACGACTCCAACCTTCTCTTCCCCGGATGGCGACCCTGTTGTCCCAACATCACTGACTTAATCATCTTCCGCCCCACCACCCAGTCATTCCATTACCCAGTTTAACATACATAAACACCTATATTTCAGAGCTGATTCCTGCCTTTCTATTTATACCTCTGATCGCTCTGCCTAAAATCCAGCGCTTCTGCCACACTGTTTTAACTACAGTAGCTTTATAATGTGTTTAAGGGGCTTCCCTGGTGGCGCAGTGGTTGAGAGTCCGCCTGCCGACGCAGGGGACGTGGGTTCGTGCCCCGGTCCGGGAAGCTCCCACATGCTGCGGAGCGGCTGGGCCCGTGAGCCATGGCCGCTAAGCCTGCGCGTCCGGAGCCTGTGCTCTGCAACGGGAGAGGCCACAACAGTGAGAGGCCCACGTACTGCAAAAAATAAAATAAAATAAAATATAATGTGTTTAATATCTGTTGGGGTTAATTCCCCTCGTTATCCCAACACTCCCTTTTGGATTTTGTTAGTTATTCCTCCTGGAAGTTTGTTTTTCCTCATGAACTTCAGAATCTACTCGTTTCTCCCTCAAAAGTCATTTTCATGATTTGAATTTGATTGTGATCACCCTGTGGATGAATTTAGGAGATGGCATCCTTGTGATGTTGAGTCTTGCTTTCTATGGGGGAAAATGGCATGCCTTTCCAACCATTCCAGCCTTTTTCTGTGCCCCTCGGTGGTATGTTAAATTCTCATGAGTCCTGTAAGTGTATTCCTAGGTGTTTCATGTTGTGCTGTCATGGCCATGCAAACGGGACATTCTCTGTGTCGTATCTCCTAAGGATGTGGCCCTAAACAAAAGCTATTGATGTTTGAACTTACCCATGAGCTCAGCCATGTTGCTGAATTCTCTTCCTGGAGTACGAGGATTTCAGTCCATTTCTTGGGGTTCCAGGCTTATGGTCCCAGCATCTGTAAGTACTGACAACTGGCTTTCGATGCGTGGCCAGAGGGTGCAGGGTCTCTGCACGTGGGTAGGAGGGACGCCTCTGTTCCCCACTTCCTCTGCCACGCTCCTTGGACTGATCTGGGGGTCTGATGGAGTGGGAGAAGCAGTTAGGGCTGTTTGTAGGCCTTTGTGAGCCCCCGAGACCGGGTGACAAAGGGACTTGGAGAGGATGAGACCCCCAGCCTGGCTCTGTGTAGGAGGTTCTGGGAGCGTGGGCCGTGACCCTAGGTGGGTGCCTTTCTCTAGACGGTAGGATGGCAAAGCCACTAGGGGCTCTTGATCTTGGGGGCTGAGAAGGGCAGTGTCCCACAGATCCCTTCCCGAGCACTCGTGCTCCCCAGAGGGCTCCCAGAAATAACTGGGGTGGGAAGAGGGGGTCAGCACAAACGTCCCTGCACCTCATTCTTCCCCAAGGCCAGGGAGGGAGGACCTTTAGGTGACCAAGGTTCTGGTCTTTACTCCTCACAAGACCTGCCCACAGGGAGTTAGATTTTTATGTTAACTGAAAATAAGTACAGAAAAAGTCAGGAGGGGTCGTGTATGGATCTGGACGCTTTAAACAGGCTCGGTTGATGGTGACATTTATTATGGGCCTTGCGCTGAGCTGCGTGCCCTGGCCAGTAACCAGCCCTTCAGAAGTATCCATGTTTGGTGTTTGTATCAATGTTTTTTATGCTCTGTAATAGAGTCTTGGGGCTGCCTTGACAAAGTGCCACAGGCTGGGCGGCTCAAAAAAACGTTGTTTATTTTAGTCTTATACTCTGGAGGTTTGAAGTTCAAGACTGAGGTGTGGGCACGGCTGGTCCCTCTGAGGCCTCTCTCCTGGGCATGTAGATGGCCTTCTTCTCCCCGTGTCCTCACATGATTGTCCCTCTGTATGTCTGTGTCCTAATCTCCTCTTCTTATAAGGACTCCAGTCATCTTGGATTAGGGCCCCACCCCAATGAGCTCATTGTAGTTTTATCACCTCTTTAAAGACCCATCTCCAATAGAAGTCACATTCTGAAGTGCTGTGGGTTAGGACTTCAGCTTATAAAATTTAGGGGGACATGATTCAACGCATAAAATTCACCAACATGACTCATACCTAAAGCATCTCAAATTTGGTGCTAAAATAAGACTTGCTTCAGTGGAAAATTATGACGGCTCTTTCTTAGAGAGACTTAGCAGCATTTGCAGGGTTGGGTGGCCCCAGACCTGTGGCTGAGGGCTTCTCTGTCACAGGCATGAGCTCAGGCCCCTCAATTCCTTTGCAGCCCAGCCCAAGGCCAGCTCCTCCCCCCGCTTTCAGCCTCCTCTCATCTTCCAAAGGAGCCAAGTACTGGCCAGGAGAAGCCCCAGTCACTGTGCCGCAAAGTTATTAAACAACGTTAACCTCCACCGTGTGGGGGGCAGCAAGCAAAACACGGTGGAGGGCCCCTTTCCAGGTTTGTGTTTTCGAGCTCACAGGTGAGGAAATCAAAGAGATAATGTGGGCGGGATCGGAGGTGGGCGCCAGTGGGCACAGGACATCTATTTCCAGATGACGTCAGCAGGGCTCAGACTAGGCTTGTAAACACCTGAGGACCAGCAGGGCCAAAGGAAAGAGGAAAGAGGAGAGTGCTCAGAAAAGTTTCTTTCCTTCTTTTTTTTTTTTTTTTTTTGCGGTACGCGGGCCTCTCACTGTTGTGGCCTCTCCCGTTGCGGAGCACAGGCTCCGGACGCGCAGGCTCAGCGGCCATGGCTCACGGGCCCCGCCGCTCCGCGGCATGTGGGACCTTCCCGGACCGGGGCACCTTCCCTGCATCGGCAGGTGGACTCTCAACCACTGCGCCACCAGGGAAGCCCTCTTTCCTTCTTTTTTGGTTCCTTATTAGTTCATAGAGTTGAAAACTTACACCAAATAATGAAAAGCTTCCAAAGGCACCTCCATCCTTGCCCCTCCGCAGGACAGCTCTGTGCCCAAGGACGCCCCACACAGTGAGGGTCATTCTGGAAGCCGAGAATGACAGAAGTGGGCTTTTCTATCTTTGCAGCAGAAGTGGGGGGCTAGTCAGAAGAATTAGAGAATACAAAGAAATCAGTGTTTCTTGCACACTTGACTTCAAGCTCCGAGATTCAAACCCATCTCGTCGTCCCGTGTAAACCCCCATCAGCAGCCCAGTGAAGACGAGGTCGTTGTCTGCCTCCTTCATCACCCAGGGACGTGAGACCCAGAAGCCTCCCCCCTGAGAGGGTGAACCTGGACATCTTGTGGACCACCCCAGAGCAGTGACCACTATGTAAACCCCATTTGCTTGATTTGTGAAGTTTTTATCATCATCGTGATTAGGAAGGTCTGTGTGGCACTGGGATACCCAGGAGAGAGTGCAGAGGGATTGCGAGGTGGCGGTGTAGCACATCCAACCACGACTGTGCCCTCCCTCTGAGCACTTGGAGGACTTTTTCTGTTTCTTCAGCACGGTTGGGGTGAGAGGACATCGCTGGGGGCGCCCCCTTGACTGCCTGGACCAGCTTCTTCAAAGTCAGAGCACCGTTGGATACACCGTCTCTGGATACTTCACTGTGCCTGGTGGGCTTGGGGGCTCTCTGGTTTTTCCTTCCTGTTAGTCAGGGCAGGACCCACTGCCTCCATTTGCAAAGCTCCCCTCCCCCCCTCCACTTGATCAAAGGGAGAAAAAGAGAAGCTGAATAAGACCTGCACCAAGGGGGGGATGTCACAAATCCTTACACCCTGGCCTCTGTATAAGCAGCTGGAAGTGCTTGGAAGGACTGGGGGTGGGGTGGGCTGAAGACTGAGCGGCCGCAGAGCTGTGCACATCCTAACCCCTGGACCTGTGACTATGTTACATCACATGGCAAAGGGGACTTTGCAGGTGGGATTAAGTTATGGGTCTTGAGATGGGGAGATAGTCCCCGATTATTGGGATTATTGGGTGGGTTCAATGTAATCCCAGGGGAATTTACAAAAGGGAGACAGGAAGGTCAGAAGCAGAAGGCAATGTGACTGTAAGTAGAGGAACAGGGAGATCTGAAGGGGCACCACTGCTGCCTTTGAAGACAGAGGAAGGTGCTGTGAACCAAGGAATGCAGGAGCCGCTAAAGGCTGGAGAAGCAGGGAAGCAGACTCTCCCCAGCGCCGTGGAAGGAAAGGAACCCGCTGGCCTATTTCAGGACTGCTGACCTGCAGGACTGTAACAGTAAACACGTGTGTGTTTAAAAAGTTGTGTCTCTAATCAGTACTGTGTAGTTACTTGTTACAGCAGCAACAGGACGCTAATACCTGGTCTGTGGTCACCAAGCCTGTTTCCCGGTTTTGATCTGGTAGGTGGTTTTCTTGCAACATTTTATTCAATATTCCACCTCTTTTGGCCTATGTGGACATAGCCAAAGAGTGATTGAAACAGAAAAAGAAAAAAACGATTGGGAACTTGATGAATAAAAACATATAAAGTAAAGTAGAATTTTCTGTGGGGTCAGTGTCATGGTTCCTCATTCCCCTCCAAGCCACATGGCCAATGCACATGGTACACTGTGGCATCCTTACAGCTAAGCTCACAGGATGACGGTCCGCAGAGGGCAAACACTCTGGTATCTAAAAGTGCCTTTTGTGCTTCTACAAGTCACATTAGGGGAGACTATGACCTCTTCGAAATAACAGTATCTTACAGCCACTGCCAAGCGTTTCCCCTCTTCATCATTGTGAATTATGCAAACATAGAGGCGGCTCTTAGTTGCCCGGGATCCAGTTACTCCAGTTAAACGCTGAGTTTGAGCCATGAGTCAGCGTCTTCACGGGAGGGTTCACCAGCTCCCATTTTCCTTCTTCTTTGTTTTCTTCTAAGAAGCACATACCCAGAGAAGGGATCTAGAACAGAGTTAAATCACTTATTATTATTTTATACCAGTCCATGGATTTCAGACTTGTTCCAAAGGCAACAGCCTTGGAGGCTGGCGTGACGTCCCCACGATGCCTTGAACGCAGCACTAACATCCAACACAGCAGCCCTCAGCGGGGCCTCCCCGCCCTCCCACGGGCAGTGGGAAATGTCTGCAGACCTTACTCTTGGTCACAGCTGGGGGTGCTACGGCATCTCAGGATTAGAGGCCAGGGATGCTGCTAAACATCCCACAATGCACAGGACAGTCCCCGTAGCACAGCATCGTCCCGCCCAAACGTCAACAATGTTGAGGCTGAGAACCCCTTCTGTCTACGCTACTGCTTCAAGAGTGGCTTCCATTCTCGAATTCAGCGTCACAAATCGATACAGGTATTGTGTTTTCAAACCCAAGATTAAAGGACAAAGCGAAACTTTAGACCTCAATTCCCTGTAAAATAAATGGTTTGGAGCAGATCTTTGCTTTTAAGGCTTTGTTTGTTTACATGTTCTGCTTTCCTCTTTTCCCCCCCTCTTTTCAATGTCCGGAAATTCCTTGCTTAGAAGAAACGTGCAAAAATTCCAACCTGAGGGGCAGGATGCAAGTGGGGGCTGGCGTTGACTCAGGGACCCTCTCTCCTTCTGTGTGTAGAGCCTGGGGAGAGGGTTCGGGGATGAGTGTGATGGGGGTGGGCTCCTGAATGTCCGTTTTCAGCTGCCCCTGACTTTAAGGGCCATCGTTGGTTGGTAAAGCCCTTGATGAATTTCTGATATTAACTGGCAAGTCCAGCTAACTTGGGGATGGGGTGGGGTGGACTCTAAATTCTCAGTGTAAGAAAGTGGCGGGAGTGTGGAAGTTCAAGGCTGGCATCTCGAGCAGGGAGGCCAAGCGTCAGGGGAGTGGGTGGGAATTTGGCCACAAAGACTAATGGGATTTTGGAACCGTGTCAACATGCAATTGCCATGCAGTCTCAGCCAGCGTCTGGCGTGTGCAGCACTGCTGTCTGCATGGATGACGAGGACCCCCAGGGGGCCCCGGGGTGGGAAGGGCTGCAAGAACAGGAGCGGCCACGTCGGAGTACGCGGGGACGGGAGACTTGGTGATGTCAGCAGGAGCAAGGCCCTGAGTAGATTTAGGGGGCAGGGATGGGGGCAGGGTCTGAGTCCTGAGTTTCCCGCCTCCATTCACCTCGTCATCTGGATAAAAGCCACCTCTGCTTTGCCGGGTGATGCTCCACAGTTTGGTCCAAAGTACCCGTCATCCTTCTCTACACATCCGTCACCTGCTTGCTTTTTCAGTATGTGTTTATACGGCCCCGGCCCGGCACCAGGCACCCCAGCAGCTTTGACCAGCTCGTGTGTTCCGAGGCTGGATGACTCCAAAGGCAAGACGGAGGGGCTCCCTTCTGGCCGTCAGGCCCCCAGTCCCCAGAGCAAGTGAGCCCAGCAACCGCCCTTTCTCTTCTTATCCAAATGTCCCACCCGCCACTGGACCAAGTGCTCAACTACTGGAGTGACAGGAATTATCATGTGACCTGATAATAAAAGTTCTCTGTCTTGTTTTTTATATTATGTGGGTAGCAAATGGCCACAGTTGCCATAATGATAAAGATGACAAACCTCCCCGTCAGCTCCCTGCCCAAGACTGCCCTTTGCGTCAGAGCAGGCGGGCACGTTCTCAGGTGACAGGTGGGTCCCTGCTGCCCTGGGTTGTCAGGACGCTTGTCTTCGTCCTGAGAGGGGCGTGTGGTGACGCCACATCGTCGGGCTGCGTGTTTCTGCGGCAGAAACACGAACGAGGGGGCGCGTACCTTCCTCACTAGCTGGGTGAGCACTGTGCAGTCCCGGGGCGGCAGCCCGAGGAGTGGGCGCGTGCAGGAGTCCAGCGCCGAGCCATGGCCCACGACCAGGATGACGCCCACTGTGGGAGAAAGGACACCCCGAGGTCAGAGCAGGCACAGAGAACGCGTCTTATTAGACGGGGGTGGGGGGGCAAAGTTGTCAGGCGGAACAAGCTCGTGGTGCCCCGAGGCCCCGGGTAGGAGGGAGGCGTGGCTGGTAAGAGCTCATTAACACTGGCAGTCGGCCTCTCGTTTGTGTAGAAGTTCTTCCGAGCCCGTCGCATCCTGTGCGGGGCTCGGGTGGCAGCACCCGCCCGCAAGCTTCAGGGATGGGCCGGCGCCGTGCGCTGAGCGGCCTCGTCCAGGCCTTGTCTGTGAGCTTGCGAAAGATCAGCTGCTCAGTGCCAAAGGGGCCACGGATGACTCTCTCTTTACAGAAAGACCTCCAGAGTCCAGGGCCGAGTGAGTCTCCTAAAGGTGATGGGCGCGGGCAAGGCTGGGAGTTAGACCTGCGGGTGAGCCAGGGAGGCCCCAAGGCCGGACCCAGCCCGCCACCTGAGGACGGAATCAGAACCCGAGCTTCCCTGGAAAGCTGAGAGTCACAGAGCGATCTATTCATTTGCCCCTAATGTGGCTATAAATTCTCCGGTGTGACCCCCAGAGCCAAGCCCCCACCTGCTTCTCCTGTGTTATTTCTGAGTAATTTCACACTCATTTCTTCGGCCTCCGAGGTTATGGTGAGGTTGCCGGACATGCAGATTTGACCCCTGGCCTGTGCTCTCCAGCTGGGCCACCTGGACACGGCGGCTTTCTAGACACTCTGAGCTTCCAAGTCACATGGTGTCAGTGGAGGTGATATCTCACACCGCACGGGAGGGTGAGGACCTAACAGGTAAAGCCTGTGAAGGGCCACCAGTGCCGCAGGATTTGCAGGTGTTAGGTTTTACCCTCCAGCCCCCCTGGACTTTCCGTTGCTCTGTCCGCTGGATCCACACGTCTCTGCCTCCTCCTGGCCCCGCCTTTGCCTTCCAAACCCTACTCATTCCACTGCTCAGGTGCTGCATCTTGGGTGCCTCAGCCAATTGCCACAGCCATGGGTGGATGGGTCTGCATCCCTGCAGCAGGCAGCGGCCACCTGTGTCAATGGCAGGGGTCAGTAGACCCCAGAGGTAATGAAGCAATGGTTCTGCATCCTCTTCCAGAAGCCCTCAGGACCCTAGGGAGATGCTTGGAAGGAAGCTCATCCGTGGACACTGAATTTCAGCCTGGGTCAGGTGGAGACAGGTGGGCCAGGGCGGGGCCTGGGTGCAGGAAAGGCCCTCATTTCATTCTGTCCTCTGATGGCCTGTAGCAATAATTGTGAGCAACGTGAGACTGATAATGAATCAAAGGCCACTAAGATGTGGTTTCCAAAAGCACCTTCCCCAGGGTGCCCATCAGTCAAAACAGGTCACATGGACCCGTCTTGTGGCCGGGTGTGCGTGTGGCGCTGGACACCGCAAGGTTGAGGTCTCAGAGCCTGTGCCCCACGGTGCACTGGGGACTCTGGCGGGAGGGCAGGGGCTCAGCTGTCCCCGAGGTCCTGGTCATCAGAGTCTTTGGTTCCCTGAGCTCCTTTGGACGAGGGATGGAAAGAACGATGGTGGGGCAAGCAGGCCGGGTGGTCCCTTATCGACTCCTTCTGAGCTCTTTTTCATGTTATTTAATATTCCTAATACTCCAGACGTTTGCGCCTTTTCCTCCAACAATATTCATACCCTTTGAGGGCAGAACGTGTGTCTTCTTTGCTTAGATTTTTCCCATGATGCTTTATTTGGTACCTGACACATTGCTGATGTCCAATACGCACTTGCTAACTTAAATCTTATAGGATTCGTTTTTCGAGCTTTACTATGGACATTTTCATATATCCCCGTGCTCCCATCAGGGAGCTCCAACGGTTGTTGACATTTTGCCCATCTTGTATCATCTGTCTCTGCTACCCCACGCCCTTTCCTGTGAAGTATTTTTATTTTATTTTTACTGAAGTATAGTTTATGTACAATATTATACTGTATAAGTTACAATATTATATAAGGTGTACAGTATAGTGATTCACAATTTTTTTTTTTTTTTTTTTGTGGTACGTGGGCCTCTCACTGTTGTGGCCTCTGGCTCCGGACGCGCAGGCCCAGCGGCCACGGCTCACGGACCCAGCCGCTCCGCGGCATGTGGGATCTTCCCGGACTGGGGCACGAACCCGTGTCCCCTGCATCGGCAGGCGGACTCTAAACCACTGCGCCACCAGGGGAGCCCCTGATTCACAATTTTTAAAGGCTATACGCCATTTAGTTGCTATAAAATATTGGCTATGTTCCCTATGTTGTACAATATATCCTTGTAGCTTATTTTATACCTAATAGCTTGCACCTCTTAATCCCCTACCCCTATCATGCCCCTCCCCGTTTCCTCTCCCCACTGGTACTCCTTATTTGTTTTCAATACCTGTGAGTCTGCCTCTTTTTTGTTATATTCACTAGTTTGTTGTATTTTTTAGATTCCACATATAAGTGTTTGTCTTTCTCCGTCTGACTAATTTCACTTGGTGTGACGCCCTTCAAGTCCATCCATGTTGCTGCAAATGTCAAAATTTCATTCTTTTTTATGGCTGAGTAATATTCCATTGTGTATATGCACCACATCTTCTTAATCCATTTATTGGTTGATGGACACTTAGTGAAGCGTTTTAAAGCATATCCCAAGCATCACGCCATTTCACAGGATATACCTCGGTTTGCATCTCCAAATGAGGACTTTTCATTCTTACACAACAACCATGCTATTATCACACCTCATAAAATTAGCATTAATATTTCTTAAATACTTCCATATTCAGATTCCAGATTTAAATTCCATGTTCAAATTTCTTTAGTGGTCTCAACCATCAACTTAAACAGATGCTTTGTCCGAACTGTCATTTAAACATGACCCAACATTTGGCTGTTTGCTCCTTAGTTTCTTTGTTTCCTAGGAAGTGGGCGTGGCTGGTCTGTGTTGACCCTTCTGTCCTGGATCCCATCAGCTCTTGGTTTCGAAATCAGGGGCCCCAGGGCCTGGGTCGGGGGGCACGTGTCTATGCAGAGGCAGCGATGTGGCACTCCAGTGGCAGGGAAATGGGGCAGGGGAGGCTGGGGCATCCCTAGGTTCAAAAATCAATCATTTCCATCCCAGAGGTGAGAACCCAACCCCCAGGGCGGCTGGTACCCGAGGACAATGGGGGCACTTACCATCCTGCGGGCGGGTGCTGACCATCTGTTCCATGCTCACCGCACACCTGTGCAAGTAATCCTCGTACCGCTCGGCGGGCAGGAGGGAGGGAAGGGGGAAGGCGGGCCTGGAGGAGGGGGAGGGGAGAAGGAAGGAGACGGCTCGCCTCTAGCCAGGGCTCGCGGTCAGCAGCAAGCCTTCAGATTTGTGCTCAAAACCAGCAAAGAGCTGGCGTTGGGCCTCCAGCGTGCTTTCTCACTGAGCACCAGGCACACAGGCTTGTGATGGCGCAGCCAGCCACGGGCAGAGGGAGATGCAGGTTCTCTGGCTGACGGACTCTAGCCAGACTGACTGACCCTCTTCTCAACGGGCCCGACCTGTGGGCTTCACATCCAACCTTGTGGGCTCAGTTTAACCAGAATCGCCCACCCCCGTATCTGACCACTCTGGATATCCGAGCAAACCCGGCTTCCCCTCCAACCCCAGGAGGTGTCCGATCCCCTGGCCTGCCCACAGCAAGGATCCTTTTAGGTTCCGTTTAGCAAGAATCACCCTGTTCTCTTAAGAATCTCCCATCGCCCCACACTGCCCCTGGGAGGAAGAATCCCCACTTGGCCTTATATTCGGAGGGGAATCTGATCTTCCTCCCGTTCTGCAACCCCCCACTGCAGTGGTCCCTCTTGAATAAAGCCTTCCTTGGTATCTTTACCAAGTGTCGTGGGTAATTTTTCTTTAACAAGAACGAGAAAACCCCAGCAGCAGACGACGCGAGGCGGCTCACCTATAATCCATGCTGACATTGAAGTTCGCCCCTTTCAGCTCTTCCAGGGTCATGAGGGTCGGGGTAGTTTTGCCAGCCTCCCATTTGGTCCATTCAAAGATTCCGGGCTCCACTCTTATCTTAATTTTCTTCTCCAGTTTGAGCTCTGGATTCAACAGAATACAAGTGTTTATCATCTTTGGCGTCTATTTTGGCTTTCTGTAAAGAAGTCTCTTCCTAGGTCTAAATCAAACCTTTGGAAAAAAATCTGACTTTACACTATTTCTCAGACAAAAGCCACCAGGCAGTTGGAGGGTATGAGAGGAGTGATGACCCTCTGTTCATCAGGAAGGGCCAGAGTCTCTTGGGATCTGGGAGGTGCCACTGGCAGCAGCCTCCCTGGAGCTCATCCTGGTCACCCGATGCAGCCCCATAGCACGCGGCACCCGCGCTCCTCCTTGGGTCAAGAAGGAACCTGCACCTATGAGGACTTAGCTGGTCCAATGATCTGAGGAAAAGACGAGGGCAATCGTGGAGCTTGTTAGTCACACGGAAGTGCCATCCTGGTAAACACTTACCCCGGACTGAGCTGAAGCGGAGGGTGGATGGGAGTCACCTTCTGGAACATTCTATCTCTCACAACTGGCCCTTCCCTAGGATTTTTTTTTTTTTTTTTTTTGCAGTACGCGGGCCTCTCACTGCTGTGGCCTGTCCCGTTGCGGAGCACAGGCTCAGCGGCCATGGCTCACGGGACCAGCCGCTCCGGGGCATGTGGGATCTTCCCGGACCGGGGCACGAACCCGTGTCCCCTGCATCGGCAGGCGGACAATCAACCACTGCGCCACCAGGGAAGCCCGATTTTTTTTTTTTAATGAGAAAAAACCTCCACTTGCTATTGTAAATTAAAAAAAAACTGGAAATGGAAGTCATGAATTCAGTAAAATCTAACTGGTGAAGTTGTTTTGGACAAAACTTCATATAATCATATTTGCATCTAAGTATACTTCATCCGTTTTGCCAAAAATAGTACATATGTTTGCTACAGAAAAGCACATTCCATAAGCTGACATTTTTTTTTTATACCTTCAGTAAGAGACCTATAAACTAAAGTCACCTCTTTTTGAGTGGGGGAAAAACAAGACCTTAATGTTTTTATTCGAAATGGAGAAAATGACATTAAACGGAAATGCTGGCAATAAAATCCATTCCCCAATTGTATTTCAGGCCCATGAAATGGGTTCCTTTGCAAAGCACATTTAGAAAAGAGAGTTAAGGCTGGTTGATGGGGCTCCTAGGCTCTCCCGCAGCCTGTGAGGAGCTCGTGTCCACTGGGAATAGGTGACACGAAGAAAGAGTTTGGAGAGGGATGGATTGGGAGTTTGAGATTAGCAGATGCAAACTATTATATATAGGCTGGATAAACAACAAGGTCCTACTGTAGAGTGCAGGGAACTACATTCAATATCCTGTGATAAACCATAATGGAAAAAGAATATGAAAAAGAATGTATATGCATATAACTGAGTCATTTTGCTGTACAGCAGAAATTAACACAACATTGTAATTCAACTATTCTTCAATAAAAAATAAATTGAAAACAGAAAAATAATACCCTACAAAATTAAAAAAAAAAAAGAGTCTGGAGAGTGTCCCAAATGGCGTTGGGCCCTCTTCCTGTTCTGTGGGTCACACTTTGGGAAATGGTCCGTCTGGACACATTCACTGACATGGTGGTGAGATAAAGCTTAGCATTCTGGGGAACAGGATGGTCATGTTCGAGGACATATGAAGAAGGCCGGGCATCCTGCTTTCTGGATTAACACAGGATTTATGGATTTATGCTCTTTAAACTGACTTTGTCGTGCTCTCTTCATCTACATATAGAGTAAAAGTCAATGAGAGATCATGTTAAAGACATTGACATGATCATGGTCAGAAAACATTTTGGGGAGCTTTTATTTTAAATGCAAGAGATCCACATAATAGAAGTCAGAGAAATTGGAGCAGATACATTCATAATGAAGAAACATGAATGATAACCAAAAGGGGATAAAATTACGAAAAATGTTTTTGAAGCTCTCAGTTATATTCGTTTAAGGCCTAAAGAATATTCCTTTATCTTTTTTTTCATACGTTGTGACCATGGCTGGGAGGCTGGGTGGGGAAAGGGGGCCTGAGAGCATCATTAGGAAAGGGCCTGGCGACTCGGAGGAAGTAGTCACCGTCAGAGACATCCGCGTGCTGGCCTGGCTGGACACAGGCTATCTGCAGGTGTCACCCCCGCTCACCTGTGGGCTGCCAGCCTCAGATGGAAATTCAAGTGTTTTTTTAGGTTAGTGGAAAAGTATCAGCCTCTCGGATGGGTTAAAACAAAATAAGCTCCATTAAATGGCGGGTTTAAAGGCGGGTGGGGGGCATAGGAGAATCAGGGATGAGCCTGTCACCTTTTATCCTGTATCTGTGCGTGTTTCTTACTTTCTTCACATCTGATCACTGTAGCTGTTGGGTTAATTACACATATATTGATCCTAAGCTATCCGGGGATAGAATGACTTCATATCTATTTTGCTTTCTTCTGTCCTACTTATTAAGAGTTATCAAATGGAAACAGAGCAAACACGGCGGGGTCCTGGACCCCTCCCGGGTTTGTTTAGCAGCTAACATTGTGCGTTAACCTGCCCTCGGCTCCATGGGTCCAGAGCCCAGAGCTGCAGGGAAGCAAAGCAATGAACGTGCACATCTCAACAGTGGGGGAAACCATGGGCGTTTCTCCATCTCAGGGACCCGAGAAACCGTGCAGGGGAGTCCAGGGTCCCCTGTCATGCTCGGATGAGAAATGACAAACGGAGGACGTCTGCAGGGCTGACGATGCACAGAGACGACCTCCGAGTTTTAAATGTGTGGAAAGTGGACGGTGATGAAATGGGTTTCTACCTTCACAACTTAGCGGGTGGATCAAGAAACAGCACGTTAATGAGAAGGTAGGAAAGGACTGGATTGGCCACGGGCCCACACGGGTCCTGTGCAAGGATCAGGTCCATCCCTGGGAGGGATTCCCAGCTGCATGGCAGAATCGGGAAGGCACTTTGTCAGAGCTTCTCTGATCGACGTGGAGGGGATGCTGGGGAGGGGCTCGGGCTGGCGGACCAGCCATCGTTTCAACAGCTCCTCCCGTGACGGTCTGCTTGCTGCCCTCTTTCTGGCACCGCTCCAGCAGTAGCCTCTTTCCGCTTTGTCCCCTTCCTCTACTGATGTCTTTCCTCCCTGACCTTGACCTGGTAGGTCATTCCCAGCAGCTGCAGCCCCCTCTAAGCTCAGTGCCACCCCCTTCTCTATCTCCAGCCAGCCTTCCTTTCTCTGTAGCCTCCCGTCCCTCGTGTCGGATTCCAACCCTCCAGCCACCTCCCGGGATTTCACTCCACGGAGCTGACTCTTTTCTTGGTATCATTGGCCTCCCAGCCCCTAACTCCCTACCTTACACAGCTTAAAATCTCCACTCAATCTCCACGGCCCTTCCCTGTGCACCTCGCACCCTTTCTTGCTTCATCGTACTCACTTCTCAAACCCGTCCGGGGTTATAGCGCCAGGTCCTTCCGCTCCTCCTGGCCCACGCCTGGGGGCAGCCCCAGCCCAGCTGACGGGTCTCCGTGTAAGGCTGTGCCCATGACGTCAAGTGGCCTTTGTGCTGCCCAATGTTCACCTTGCACTTCCCCATCCCTGTCCTGGCCCCCCTCCCCAATAAGCATGTCACACATTCAGCGCTCCCCTTTCTCATGCTCACCTGGTGACCTGACTTCCTGTGTCTCTGAGAAAGCAGAGGCAAGCCCCCTCCTCCACATGTGCCCACCTGCTACACCTGTGTCCACATGCTCTGCCCTCATTCCCATCACTGTGGAGGACCGGCCGTGCATGCATGGCGACCTAGGTCTTGTGCCCCCTTCCCCACACTGGGAGGGACGGAACCAGGACCTCCAGGGCAGGCTGCCCATCTCTGGCAGGAAGTTGCTTCTTCCTGTAGGTGGACGCTTGCTCAGAAGGGTCTGCCACTGGCTTCCGATCACACAGCAGCTTTTGATGGTGCCGAACAGCTCCCAGGAGCCGATTCCCTTGCCCAGGGAGTCTTGCATTTTGGACTTGAGAAGGGACCACAGCAGTTCTCAGCTCTCTGGGAACACCCTCGCCCCCAGCTTTTTAAAAAACACATGGCAGAAGCAGGCCAAAGGCGAATTACAATCCTGACCTTCCAGAAATGCTAACTGTCTCAGTGCCTCCTAACAGTCCTCGAGGGCTGGTTCACAGCTGTCTTGTGACTTTGTGTAGCCATTCGTGGTCACCCACCCCAGTCTCACCTCTGCTCACTGTCGTCTCCCCCAGGAGAAGAGTCATGAGGTCAAGGCCACATGAGAAGCTAGCTACAGTTCTCACTGACCTTCCAGGATGTGTTTGGCTGTCTGCACACAGCGGAGGGCTGGGGAGGTGAAGACGGAGGTGATCCTGATGCCACTGTCCAGCAGAGCTTCCCCTGGAAGACAGCAGGTGGAGAAGTGCCGTCTTCATAACTGTAGCTACCCATGGTGGCAACTCCAACAGGTGGCTTACTACCCGTGGCAGGCAGGGTCTTAAGTGGCCCCAAGAATCCCCACCACCACCCCGTATACACACCCTGTATAATCCCCTGGTGTGTGGGTGGAAGCTGTGAGTACGGTGAGCTAGCACCCCTGTGACCAGGTTATGTTATAAGGCAGAAGGGAGATTATCACAGGTGGGCCAGACCCATTCAGGTGAGCCCATTAAAAGCAGAGGTTTCTCCAGCCAGTCACAGAAAAGAAGTCAGATAACATATTCACACTGCTATGTATAAAACAGACAACCAACAAGGTCCTTCTTCATAGCACAGGGAACTCGACTCAATATTTTGTAATAACCTATAAGGGAAAAGAATCTGATAAAGAACATTTATCTATCTATCTGTCTGTCTATCTATCTAAAACGGAACTACTTTGCTGTACACCTGAAACTTATATGATATTGTAAATCAACTATACTTTAATAAAATTTTTTAAAAACCAAAGGTAGAGGGATTTGACATGCAATAAATTCTCTATTGTTGGCTTCCAAGATGGAGGGGGCCATGTTGCAAGGAAGGTGGGTGGGCTCTAGGAATCCAGCAGGCCCTGTGCTGGCACCAGGCAAGGAAGTGAGGACTTCACTCCTACAACCACAAGGAACTGAATTCTCCCACCAGCCCAATGAATGTGGAACTGCTTCCAGGAGGCTCCAGGTGGGAAGTCAGCCCAGCCAGCAGCTTGATATCAGAGTTCAGACCCTGAACAGAGAACCCAGCCATGCTGTGTTTGTGTTTCTGACCCACAGAACTGTGAGCATCAAGTGGGTGCTGTTTCAAGTTCATGGTCATCTGTAGTAATGGAAACTCAAGCCCCCTGGGGCTCATGGAAGGACAAGCCTGTAAATCACATTTCTTCTTGCAAAATTAGAGGACCTGGTCTTTGGGAAAGAAGGAGATCTCTTCAGTACAAAATCTGCACAGTACCAACACCAGCGAGGTTTCCGTGGATGTTGTGATGGGCTGATTTCTGTTCCCTAAATTCATATGTTGGAGTCCTAACCCCATGCCTCACAGTGTGACATTCTTTGAATGTAGGGTCTTTATAGAGGTGATCAAGTTAAGACGAGCAATTTATGAGGACTGGTGCCCTTATATAAAAGGGAGATCTGACCTCAAAGGGCACGTAGCAAGGACTCAATACACGTGAGTGATAATCACTGCTACAACTATTGTTACTATTCCTACTAGAATGATCCTCAAACATACCTGCCATTCTGGACTGGAAAATTCCACAGGACGATAAAGGTGGATCGTTTTCAAAGTCTTTGATACCTCGGCTCCGTCTGGGCAGACTGCGAGGGAAGTTCAGGTCTGGCCGGTAGTATTTCCCTAAAGCATAAATACGTACCAGATGCTCAGTTCCACTGAGTTAGTGCATATTTGTCCCACTAAACTCTTAAGATCAAGACCCACATTTGAAACATGGTAATTATTTACATTGTGGTCGACTGTGTTTTTTCTTGAGCTTGCTCTGTGATGTGGATTCCAGGAGGAAGCCCTACTCTCACCACCCATTCCCTCAAACACAGAAAACGTATGTTTCAGCCATAGGCACCATGAGACCTTCTTTGTCCTCTCAAACACCCCCCGAAGAGTCATTCATACAATTTTCCTGATTAAGAACCGAGACTGATTTAGCTTAACTCGATAAGAATCTCAAATTGGTATTAATTAATTAGATGAAACTCAACCCATCCCCATAGCTTGAAGATGTCCCGTTGCCTACGGGACAGAATACAGATGGTGGGAGAGGGTCCTGCATTGTGTGTTGTTAGTCAGCTGCCTGAGGCAGGACTGGACATCAGGGGGCTCCGCTGGGACTCCCCGCCACCACAACCCATTCAGAGGCTCAGAGCACCTTGGCTCACTTTGAGTTTGACCTTGGGCTCGAAGATTGGACGATCTGGTGCAAATCCTGGCACCACCAGTTACTAGCTGTGTGTGTACAGGCAACTGACTAATCTCCCTTATCGATACAAATCGGGAAACAACAGAGTTGTCTGAACCAATCAGCAAGATAATGCTTGGAGCCCGGAGCCTGGCTCAGAGGTAGTGGCCAATAGGGTCAGGTCTGATCTCATCCTCAGATTATCCAATTATCCCTGCGGATAAATGGATAATCATGCCGCACCACACCAAGCCCTCTCATCCTCCCAAGCGGCCCCCAAACCTCCTGGCTACAACAGATTCTAGCAGCCAACCCGCCTCTCCTGAGACCTGCCATACGTCATACGGCTGGCCTGTCACTTGCTCCTGAACACGCCACCCCAGCCTCCCAGCAGTTCACCAAGGGGAGGCAGGTGGCGGCTATCTGCCTGCCTTGTGCTTTTTAGGTTCCATGAAAGATTTTTCTGGAAGCTGCCTCCCTGGAATTTCCATTGGCAGAGACTCTGTTTGAACCGTAAGCTTTACAGACCTTTATTAAATGCCAGTGTTAGGTGTGCCCACAGGGAAAGCTGGTATTTGTTTTTCATTCAAAGCGAAGGTCCGTCACTTCTGTCATATCCTCAAGGGCATCTGTCATCCCCAAATGTGAAACTACTCCACTGAGGTCTTTTGCCCTCACTGATGCTTTATCTGTGATCACTTTGGGAGGCAGAGGGCAGAGCTCACAAGAAGCCGAGGACCCGGGGGGGTGGTTGGGTTCTGACGGGAGTACAGTCTGAGCGAATAGGGGTGCCCTGGGCCAGCGCCGCTGGGAAGTCAGGGGCCATAGAGGGTGTGGGTCCTTCGTCCAGAAGTGAGCAGAAACCAGGAGGGACGCCGGAATGCAAGGGGAGGCCAGCAGTGTCCCCAAATACCCGTCACTGTAATTGATCAAACACTGCAACTTGCAGAATTCAGACCAAGTAGACAGTCACAACGCACTTTACCAGGGCTTCCTTACCTGGTAGAAGATCCACCAACAGCTTCCTCTAAGCTGGGAATTTCCAGTGCCTTTAAAATATTTTCCCTTATAGGTGACTTGATCTTTTGCGTAGATGACCAAATCTTTTCCCTCTTTTTATGAAGTCCAGTCACTCTTTTTTGATGTTGGTTGTTTGGTCTGGTTCTCACACCACCACCACCATCATATACATACTGACGTGTGTGCCATTTCAGTCTGTAGTTTTAGTAATTGTTTTATTGCAGGAAGTGTCTTCTAATTCTTTGTCTGAATGTCAGTGCATCTTCAGAGCCACGTATTTCTTCCTTGAGCCTTTGTGCCTCTACTTGGTCTTGTTTTGTAGAGACAAGCATTGCATTAGTTCTATGGGTTCTTGGCGATAGGTGTAGTCATGACGTCATTTGCTCAGGAATTTTCTTCTGCATTCAGGTCATCTGCCAATGCTTCCCCTATTCACCTCCCCCTTTCTTGGCCTGTTGGGTTCCTGGAGGGATCCCCAAGGGCTCAGCAAGTCCAGCCACTGTGAATGGATTTTATCACTAGGTTCATTTAATACTTTCATTTATATAATTATCCATGGCTCAGAAATAGTGGCACTCTGGGCTTTCCATTAGGGGATGCGTGTGATGCAATTGTGGATCAGTACAGAGACTGTGGGTGTTTTGTATTTACAAGCCCTGTTCTCAGTTCTTGGCATCCAGAGGGGTGAAGTTGGGGTAAGCACCCAATACGTTAAAAAATATGCCCTTCAGTTGAGTATAGCACGGCCAGACATTGTAGGGAAGCGACCACTGCAGGGAAGATGACTCAGAAAGATGCAGCTGTGAGATTGCAAGTTGGGGTATGTGCCAGCAGCTGAGGGTCCGTGACTGCGGTCAGAGTGACTTGCTTTCAAGGCAGTGCCTTACCCACTAACCAAATGCCATGTGTGTGCTGCTGGGACACACAGGGCTGTCCACGTGTCACTCCAGCAGACTTGCTTACTATTGAAAACCATTCCTCCATCTTCCCCAAAGCGTTTGAGGTAAGATACTTACAGATGCATACACGCTCACATGCACACATGTAATGCCTGTGGAGAGAGATGGAGCGTGTGTCTATCCCACATGAACAGTCTATGCATGGTCATTCTGAAGCATGGTGCCCCAGGGGCTCTGGCTAAGAAATCTGAGACGTGATCTCATCTGTTAGCTCTGTCTAATTCCTGCCTCTGGATTCTCCAGGACTGCACCTACCGTCGGGAGTGGAACACTGCTGCAGCCAGGACTTCCCGAAGATCTGGTCCACTCTCTCCCCATGGCGCACCACCAGGACGCTTTTCCTCAGTATGGTGGCCTGGAATGGTGGAAAGAAAGGCACGTGAGAGTGAACACCCACCTTATGAAACTTGTTCCAGCAGCTTCTCCCCCTCATCCAGTGGTGGCCCGGACACCACGTCTCTTCCTTCCTCGCTCAGTAGCTACAGCCCGTTTTACCAGGATCATTATGATGAGAATGGGCTAGGAATTGCAGGTGATCTCTAATTTCTTGCAACTTTTAATTTTCTGGGCACTATAGCACACATAGGAAATGAAAAGGAAGTGGAACAAATGACCCATGTCATGGCACATCAACTGTCTACTTTCTGTCTCTTCCAAGTTCTTATCCTTTGTCTTGGTCCCTTCAGGCTGCTGTAATAAAATACCCTGGGTGGCTTATAAACAACAGAAATTTGTGTCTCATGGTTCTGGAGGCTGGAAGTCTCAGGGTGCCAGAGATCAGGCACCAGCACAGTTAGGTGAGGGCCCTCTTTTGGGCTAACATCTCACTGTGTCCTCACACGGTGGAGAGTAAGGGAGCTCTCTGGGGTCTTTTCCATAAGGTCACTAACCCCTTTCATGAGAGCTCCACCCGCATGACCTAAGCCCCACCTCCAAACACCATCACATTGATCAACAAGATTTCAACATAGGAATTTGGTGGGGGACACAAATATTCACCCTTCCATAGTGACTTCTTAGGAATGATCTGAATCTATCTAAATATAATAATATATACATTTATTACCTTATAATATGATATGTAATTGTAATTCAATTATATAATATAATTATAATCTTTATAATATACTATATTATAATATATCTATCATAATGTACTATATTATACTATTATAACATTATAGATTACATAATATCTATTATATATAATAGATATATATAATAGATATATGTATATACTATTAGATATGTACAAATCTTCCTCAACATAGGATGGGGTTACATCCCAATAAACCCATATAAATTGAAAATATCTTAAGTAAAAAATGCATTTAATATCATTTGATATCTGCCCAACATCAGAGAGAGGATTGGACCACATGTCACTAGTCTGGGAAAATTCAAAATTCAAGTATTCAAAATTCTATTGAATGCATATTGCTTTTGCACCATCGTAAAGTCAAACAAGTGTAAGTCGAACCATTGTAAGTTGGGGACCATCTGTGTGTGTATATCTATATCTATATCTATCTATAAAATCTATCTATTATCTATTTATCAATCATCTATCTATCTACCTATCTATGTATCTATCTACCTACCTATCTATCTATCTATCTACCTATCTATCTCTCTATCTATCTCTCTCTCTATCTAATCTATCTATCATTTAGCCATCCATCCATCCATCCTAGTCTCCTCTGTTGTTGGCACTCGTTTTCTTCCGAGGGGCCCTCTGGGACCACCCCAGTGTTGATGTGTTAAATGTGGTTCTCTGCTTAAATGTGGTTCACCCTGTTCTCCAGGGTGCCAGGGCGTGTGTTCAGCTCTGGGCACCCAGGGGAGAAGCCCTGCATCTACCCCTTCCTTCTCCTTTCTTGCTGGCCCTTCTTTCCCATAACTGGCGTTTTTCTGTTTGGCTGAGTGCTAGGGGAAAACAGCCCTTTATTTTACTTTATTTATTTTGGGGAGAGAAAGGCATCGACAGGAGGTTAGCAGGGTCCAGCTGTGGAAACAGCAGAGCTCTCTGGAGCTCTCCCACTTTGCTTTGGGCAGGGGCTCAGACGGCCTTTGGGCCTCAAAACTGCAGGGCTCACGTCCACCTTTGCTCTGGGGGAGGTCAGTGCTTTGGTGAATTAACCCAAGGGCTGCATTCCAGGCCGTGGCGTGGGGGGTCTTTGAGGAGGGGACCTCTATGTGTGGGGTGGCTGGGGGTTTCCTCAGGGGAGCTGGGGCTGAACCTTCTCCTCGCTGTGCTATGTCGGAGGGAGAGGTTGACCTCGAGAGGAAGCCTGAGCACATTTTCTGTAAAAAAGACGGAGAGAATGAGGGAGAGCTGAGATGGCCAGAGAGGTGAGAGTGACCTGCAGAGGCTGAGGGCGGAGCCGACGTGGAGCCACCAGGACAGCTGTGTGGGGCACAGGCCTCCCCCGGGAGCCCCAGAGGTGACAGACAACCTCTCGAGGGAGGCACTGAGGCTGGGCCGGGACTCTGAAGGAGCTCGCCTCCCAGCCCCGGGGGCAGGGGCGGTGCTGCCCAGCGCCAGGCCCAGACCATTCAGGGGACTCAACTCTGGAGCAGGATGGGAAATTCCGCATCAGACAGGCCCGCCGCCTCTGGGGACTCGTGCCGTCAGGGTCTGGGGACACGCGTGCCAGATGCTGGGACACAAGGTGTCGTCCACAGGTGCCCCACTTAGGGGGCCTCGGATCTCACTGGGGCCTCTGGACCAACATGGAAAGATGAGTCACAGATGGCAGAGGACGAGGGGCAGAGCTGACAGTGCCTGCCACAGGAGGTGGGCTGGGGGGACTCCAGGGAAGACACGGGACTTGGTCATGCCTGGAGCCACGGTCACCAGGGACGGTCAGAAGGGGGAGGGCGTCTGGACAGGAGACAGCTCCAGCCAGAGGTCTGCTTTGCCCTGACCACTCCTTTTCGTCAGGTGGACCCTTTCTCTCCCTCCCCATCTTTGGCCTCACATCCCTCTGAAGGTGGGCTTCGGGGTGAAAATGTATCTGCTATTTTTTTTTCTTTTGGCTGCTCTGCGCAGCACGTGGGATCTTAGTTCCCCGACCGGGGATCGAACTCTCGCCCCCTGCATCGGAAGTGCAGAGTCTTAACCACTGGACCACCGGGGAAGTCCCTCTATCTTTGCTATTGAGTGATGTGAGGAAGAGGGGACGAGATGTGGCCCTCCTCAGTGTGAACTCCATCACCAGACCCAGAATCACATTCTGGTTTCCCCCAAATACTGGAGAGGAAAATGTAGGTATTTTTAACAGGTAAACACCCTGAGAGACACGGTGTTCATTTGAAACTAGCCAGTGCTACTGACCACGCCCTTGGGATTGATTCTGCCGACAGGGATGGGGCCTCGAGGGTCTGCACCTCTGGCTGCTCCCCCAGCATGTCTTCAAGTTCATCAAGAAGGACGAAGGGGCCCCAGCAGAGTCCCCGCATGTTGGAAAGTGGTTGGGAATTGCTGAGAAGGGCAGACACCAGAAAGTAGGGTCTCGGGCAAACTGCACTTGCCTCACAAGCGCTCTTGGGTCCGGCACCATGGGCAGCCCCAGCCAGACCCTCCCAACCCCTCATGGGGCCCACCCACCCCTGGGGGGATGCAGAATCTCCAGCTGTCTGACATACAGCGCTCTTCTCGGTGGACCTGACTACATTCTGACGGGTGCATGAAATGCGGTGTTTGTGAGCCGATGGGACGGTCAAAGTCTCCATATGTAGTTTCTCGGGGCTTTGGGGCCAAGTCTTCAAAATGGGCACAAGGTCAAGGTGAAGTGAATACTGTGGTGGAGGGCGCCGATGTTTGGTCCGGGATGCAAACACCGACCTCTGGCGGCTGCAAGGGGAAGGTCGTCTTGCTGTCTTACATTTTCTTAAAAATATTTATTTGGTTGCACTGGGTCTTAGTTGCAGCATGTGGTCTTCTTAGTTGCGGCACGCGGGCTCCTTAGTTGTGGCGTGCATGTGGGATCTAGTTCCCTGACCGAGGATCGAACCCGAGCCCCCTGCATTTGGAGCACGGAGTCCCAGCCACTGTGCCACCAGGGAAGTCCCGTTGCTGTCTTACATTTTGAAGTATGGCTGTGGGATTGCCTGCACGGACACCAGGACCCCCTTTCTATTTCATTCCCCCTGCCGAGGACGGATCTTCCCAGTAGGTCACAGGACACACACGTGCTCCCAACCTGGATCTGCTCACTGATGGTCTCAAAGCACCATCACTGCCTTGGGCTGAGGTTTTGGATTGGGGGCATTTTCTTCCCTGGAAGAGCACGGAGGAGTTGAACTTTGAAATGCAGAGCTTTGCATCAGGAATATTATGATAAAGTGAAAGGTCCGTGGGGAATGGAATGGACTAACCCCTGGGTCCACACAACAGCAGGGCTGCATCAGATCTTTTGACAGAAGGCGCTGGATGCCTTTCCTGGGACTGCTGTAACAAAGCACCAACTGCGGGGGCTGAAAACAAAGGAAGCTTATTCTCTTCCAGTTCTGAAGGCTGGAAGTCCAAAATCAAGGTGTCGCAGGGCCAGGCCCCCTCAGAGGCTCTAGGGGAGGGTCCCGATGGCCCCAGCATCCTTGACGTGTGGCCGTGTGGCTCGAGTCTCTGCCCCGAGGTCACGTGCCTTCTCCCTGTGTGCCTGTCTCCTCGTCTATGAGCATCACATCCCCTGTTTCCTGTGATTAGGTTTAGGGCCTGCAAGATAATCTCCCCATCAGGATCCTTATCTCAGTCCCACATGCAAAGACCATTTTCCTCATAATAGGTGGCAGGAATTGGGACCTTACCTCTTTGGAGTCATTTTTCAGCCCACTACTCGACCATAGCAAAACGATGGCCAGTTTTCCTTTCTCACTACCTGGATGGAGTGACCTCAGGCCAGGGGAGGGTTCTGTTATCGGGGACGGTGTCAGGTTCTCGTTCATTTAAAGCACCAGTGTTCAGACAGAGGCCGAGCTCGAGCTCGGGGCTGAGCATTGCAAGCCAGCTCCTCCCCTCCTTCAATCTGAAAGGGGGGCTCAGCCTCAGGGAGCCCACGGCCCCAGTCCAGGCCGGCCTCCCTCATTCCCAGAGAGTTTGGGCCAGGGGCCCCATTTTCATCGGTCTGGGGCTGGCAGGCCTCTGGCTCCCAGTCTGCAGCTTCTCCACCCAGGCCGTTCACCCCCTGAAGGCCCAGCTAAAGAGGTCACCCATTGTCCTCCCAGGGTCCCAGTGTCCCCTGCCCTGCGCTCAGCTCTTGTCTGAACTGGAGGCAAGCTCTGGGGGCCGGTGGGCTCTTGGGGGAGGAGCCAACTGGCCGATGGCAGAGTTAGGGTGAGAGTGTGGCCCCCCCAGGAGGGCTGGGTCCCTGCCCCTTTCCTGCCCCGTGACCTAGTGCCATGATGACAGTGCTCAGGCTCACAGTGTGTGCGTGTGTGCGGGGGTCACCCTCTGCCCGGGGTGGACGGAGCAGGGGGACCTGGTAGCAGAGAGATGGGCCCCTTGCTGGCCCACCTGGGTCTGAGCTCAGGGCCGCAGTATCTGAATGAAAGCTGCCCCTGAGAAGCCGAGTCTACCCGGAGTTGACACAGAGTGGGGCTGTGAGCGGCTCATTTGACCTTAGGGCCCCGTCACCTGTAGGGACTGCAGGCTGCTGCTCTGGGACACGGGCAGAGGCTGAAGCTCCCCGTTCCGTCTGCTGCTGGCTTCACCGTCCTTCCCGGAGCTCGGGTCTGGGGCTACACCGAAGGTGTACGTCCTGTGGGAGAGGAAAGAGATCAGTGTCATGACGACCCTGGGAAGCATCCGGTCGTCACGTGATGGAGAGCATGCATGCGACGCGACAGGTGGGTTGGGTCATCGTGAGGATGAAACGAAACAATGGTTCAAAACGGCTCAGTGCCCAGCACATAGCAGCTCTTGAGCCAGTGGTGGTGGTTCATGTTCTCCGTCACCACCTGTTACAGACCGAACTGTGTGCCCTCAGGTGTATAGTCCTGACCCCCAGGACCTCCGAATGGGACCCTATTTGGAGGTCGGACCTTTAAAGAGCTGATGAAGGTAAAATGAGGTCACTAGGGTGGGTGCTATTTCAATCTGACTGGGTCCTTTTGAGAAGAGGAGATCAGGGCACAGGGACGACAATGTGGGGACACTGGGAGGAGATGGCCATCTACACACCCGGGAGAGAGGCCTCGGGAGGGACCAGCTTGAGCTCGGACTTCCAGCCTCCAGGGCTGCAAGAGAAGGGACACCTGCTGTTTAAGTCACCATGTCTGTGATATCTTGTTATGAGGCCCAAGCAAACCAGTGCCTCATCCTGTAAGAATCGCCTTCTAAAATAACCAAAGGTGTGAAGATGCTCGTGGTTGGGAACAGGGACAAGGGAGCAGAACAGACACATTAAACAGCATGGCAACACACAGGAAAGGCACAGATGCATTAGTGGGCGGGTGGGTGACCACGGTGCCCGAGCAGTTGCAGGTGGAGAAGGAACTGCTGCTCGTCTAGGGGATCAAGAAAGGTGCCCCGGGTGGGCAGCCGTTTGGGAGCTCTGAGGACCACTGAGGGCAAAGGTCATGGCACACCGGAGCTGTGAGAACTCCGGAAGGTGAGTGGGTGCTGGTGCCGAGGTGAGGAACAGGGGAGGGGCCAGGTGCCGACCGTCATGGATGCAAATCCTCCAAGAGCAAGAAATGGCCAGGTTCCCAGGGCAGATTCCTTTCAGAAAGCGAAAGGCCATCTTTGTAAACTCTAGTTAAAAACAATTTATAAGCACCTCTGGTTCCCTTTCCCATGGGATCTGAACACCTGTCCTGGTGGTCGTAAAAGGATGACTAGTTATACGGAAGCTGTCCTCAGGAGGCCTGTAGTCTGCTTTAGAGCGTGTGGGCTAGTTTCAAACAAGGCTGAGTGAAAAAGATATGTACAATCAGAGGAGAGAAATGGACAGTAGCTAGAGAGGGAAATGGGAAAAAAAGAGAGCTTGTGCTTGATTTTGTTTTTAAGATAACAGCATGTTTGCTTGCTGGTGGGAGCCATTGGGGAGGGCCTTGGGATGACAGATGGTGCTGGCGTGATGCCCTTGGAGGGCATGGGATGCCCAGGAGGGATGGGATGCAATGTAACGTGAACAGGTGGCCTTGGCTAGGAGTTTGGACCCAGCATCACAGTGCGCTGTGGGGAGAAGGGCACGTGGGCCCAGAGGCTGCAGGTGACCAGAGCTGGTGGACACCCTTCTGACGTTCACCTGTCCCGGTGGATAGGAGTGAGGAATGCAGTAGGTGGCCTCTGGGTTCAATGAAAAAATCGGACACAAATCAACGGGTGGGCAGAGTGTCCAGGGATGCCTGGGCCTCCAGTTTATGGGGGAAGAGAAGGAGGCAGACAGTCCGCTCACATGAGTGACTGGTAAGGGAACGTCTTTATTACTATTCTCTGGAAAGCATGTTCTCATCTTGCTCTTTAAATTGTAGTATGATTTTTAACATACAGGAGGCTTACATTTTAAGCATTTAATAATCAGTATTAAAGACACATCTGTTAAGTCTCACCCTAAGATCCATTCCACTGCTTCTCTGCTTTCAAAGCTCTCCCCAGTCCAGAAATCAGAAATACAGTCATTTAAACTGCCTTCTATTTTAAAATGATTTTCTTTTTCTGTTTAATTCTTGACTCAGAATTAAACTGATATCAGTGTGTGCTGTGAGGTCATACAGAACACCTTTTATTTTACACCCATTTATTTTCCTATTTCTGATGCATTTATCAGATAGGAACCTCCTAATATACCGGGTCTCCTGCTCTGTTAGCTAGTCTGTTCCACGGATCTATTTTTTCTCTTTCCCTCAAGTCAGTACCATATTATAGATTTATAACATGCTTTTAATATCTGGTAGGGTAAATATCTCCTCTCATCACTTTTATTTTTCAAAGTGCTCTCAGCTCTTCTCTCCTATTTATTCTCCCAGATAAATTTTTCAATCACTCAGTGAAGTTCCAACAAACGATCCCATTGGGATTTTCCCTGGAATTTCATTAAACCTGGAAATGGCTCTGGGAGGATTCATTTTGCTCCATCACGAACGTGGTGTGTTTCTACTTATTCGGCCCATTTGTAAATGTTTGCCTTTCTCTCCCACAGTGGCCCCAAGTCCCCCAGTTCTCGTAAAGCTGATGGCTCCCAGGCCTCCATCCTAAGACCCTAACCGGGTCCTGAGCTGGGAGTGGCATCATTTCTCCTGCATCTCAGGGGCCCACAGGCTCAGGCCACCTGCTTTTCACCATCACAACCGTACGCCCGGGACCCTCAGTGCCCACGCAGTGTTTCGATGTAGTGAACTCACTTCTGAAACTGTCTGCCAGTCGTACCTTCTCTTCCCATCTTGTTGCCTGTCCTGTCTTGAGCGGTAAATCCTACTGGCGGTGAGACAGGCTGGGACCTGGGACCTTTTGCTGGGACCTGGGGCCCTTTGCTGCAGGCCTTGCACCTGGACACACCTCTCCTCCAGCAACAGAATACAAAGAAACTGTACAGGACTAAAAATAACTGAGTGCATACCCAGTTGGGTCAAATTCTGGACCCAAAAGATACAAAGAGACCAAAAAACCCAACTGCCACTTTTGAAGAGCCTGGAGCAGAAACAGGGTGTCGGGAGCAAAAGCAGGGCACCGCGCGTGCCCCCTGCACGCACCACCACCTAAGTCGCCCCTCCAGCCTGACCCCTGGACACACCCCTCCCCTCACCCCATATAAGGAACTAGCTCGACCCCCCTCGGGGAGCAGGCAAGCAAGGGAAACTGTTGTTGGTTCTCACTCCCCCCTGTGGCAGCAGTGGTCCCAACAAAGCCGTGCCTGAATTTCTTGTCTGGCCTCTGATCAATTTCCATTGATTAAGGAAGCTAAGAACCCTGGTCCGTAACAGCAGGATCCAGGTCAAATAGATTTACACGGCTCATATTCTCACAGCGTCAGATGTCAGCACATTCGACATCTTCAACTGGTCATAAATAGACAAGAACGTGATCCCCATATTCAGACCATTGACATTTCCCTCTTCTAGTGAGCACTCTCTCAGTATTTGCAGTCTCATGTTGACACAGGAAATGCTGGTGGGTTTCCCCTTCCTGAGGGCGAGGTGTGGCCCTCCCGCACCCTGCTCCGGGCCCTCGGGCCCTCGGGGCAGATAATGAAGCCTCCTTATCTATAAATAACATCTGTGAAGCTTACAGCTGGAGAGAAAAATTGAATTTTTTTTTTTTTTTTGCTACTCTTTCAAATGAAATACAACCTTGATTACGACGGGGATGTTGGTGATGAGAAGAGAAAGGAAAGAAGGTAGCATTTTAATACTTCTGTTTTTTTCTGAAACGTTGGAGACCCACTTACTCCTTAACTTACACAATAGAAATAGATGTATTTAAATTCTCCCTGGCTTTTAAAAGGGGCACAGCTGCTGTCTGTGGGGTTGTGTGGACTGTGTCTGCTAGGGATGCCGTAGCGAGGTACCATGGACGGGGCAGCTAAAGTAACAGATACTTATTCTCATACAGTCTGGGGGCTGAGTCCAAGATCGAGGTATGGGCGGGGTTAGTTCCTCCAGAGGCCTCTCTCCTTGGTGTGTACGCGGCCGTCTTCTCCCTGTGTCCTCACATGATCATCCTTCTGTGTGTGTCTGCGTCCGGATCTCCTCTTCTTATAAGGACACCAGGCAAATTGGATTAGGGCCCACCCTGTGACCTCATTTTATCTTAGTCACCTCTTTAAAGACCCATCTCTAAATACAATCACATTGTGAGGTGCTGGGGCTTCAGACATCAACGTATGAATTTGGGGGACACAATGCAGCCCATGACAATATCTCTATTATGTCTGAGCTACTTGCCAGGAACTTGCTCTGTGGGTTTGGAAAGTTGCTGAGCATGTATTGCTCCAGGGTTGGTACTCTCATCTTGGCTCAAAGAGGACAAAGTGTCCTCTAAGCTCTAACGTTCATGGCTCTTTGTTCGAGATTATGCTACATACATTCTTGTCTGTGGAGGGTTGAAAACTGCTGTGATTCACGACTATGTTCCATCAATATCACAGTGGTCACCTCTGATCTTTTTCTTCAAAGTAACAGGCAAATATTGTGGGGTCATTTTATTGCTGAGTAAATCCAGAGACCCTGAACTACTGGCACAAAGGCTGAATTGTCGCATTGGTGACGGGTCACTGATGTAAGGCCAATAATTTTTCCTGCTTGGGTTGCACGTCCCAAGTGTGAATTCTGTGCTGACACTGTCAGAGATATTTATCCACTGTCTGTAAACAACAGTTTGTCTGCCCACAGCTGAAGTAGCCTTGGGACAGTATCATCGGACGGTATTTCTGCTCAACCAATTAGTAAGGTGTCCAGACATTCTAGGGCCATTTTCTGAATTTAAAAGTTTGAAGTTTAATAAAGTACACTTTGGGCCATTTTAAAAGACTTAGCCAGGACAGCCGAGTCCGGCAACAGTGCTGGCTCTCTGTCCTTCTGACCCATAATCACATGTCACTGTTTGTCTTACTTCTTCCCCAGCACAGCTGGGGTGCTTCCAAAACACGGCCAATCAGACACCCCACAGCCCAGCCCAGTACTTAGTTTTCTCTTCTTTTGCTATAATTCTTGTTAATACTTATCAATTCCTAGGGGAAACTTGTTTCTAGAAGGAATAGTCCCAGAAATGTTCAGCTTAAAAGCTGGAACCGTTACTTTGGTGACAGGTGACTAATAATAGATTAACTGTGAGGTGAAAGATGCGATAGCCATAAACTCATTTTCTCCAGAATCTTAGCTGCATAGTTCTAGAAACATCCAGTCTGCCGACTGCCTGGCGACAGTGATGCTCTCTTGTCCTGAGCAAGGATTGGGGGACTTGCTAAAGGACAGGGACCAGACGGGAGCCCACACCACCTGGACCTCAGATGGTCAGTTGGGGTGGAACCGGCATCTTCTCCCTTGTTACTCCTTAAATGGTTCATTGGACCGGGTGATGGTCCGAGCTGGTTCTAAAAGGAACCAAGTGCTTCCTTGATTGCGTGGTGTCACCTGGCCCCTCCACCTCCCTGGGCCCAAGTGTTCTCAGCTCTCAGGGATGATGATGTACCTGACTATCTCTGTGGTCCCTCGTGACACCAATGTCCTGTGATTTTGTTGTGGCCACTGGACACATGGCCGTGTCCACATCTGCAAAACTGTGCTTCTCCGGGACGACTGGTCTACCCATACCTGGGATGGCTGTGATCTTTTCGTGGAAGCCATATCCCTTTCCACGTTGGGTGTGGGAGAGCTCGGAGCCTGGGGCCCACAGCGTGCATGGTGTGCACAGAGCTTGGCCCTGGGTTTGTCTGACTTCTCTCCCTTTATTCTCCCTTTGACCCAGTTTTCCTTATATTCTTTTCTTTAAACTTAAAATTGATTAATTTAGATTTTGAATAAATAATGCATTTCTATGGTTCACAAAGTTAAAAATTATGCAATGGTAGAGGGTGAAAAGTCTCCCTCCCATTCCTATTCCATTCTCCCAACTCCCACCCTCAATCCTGCAGGTAGCCACTGTTAGACGTTTATAGACATCTTCCCTTCCAGGGAACTTTTATGTATGGACGTGCATATAAATACATATCGTGCAGATCTAAGTACAGATGGTAATGTTTTAATGCATCTGTTCCCCACAGTTAGTATTATCCTATATACATCGGTCTGCAACTTCTCTTGGATTTTTTTATATCAGTACATAAAATACTTCCCTGTGATCATTTTTAAAAACCTCAAGTATTCTATTGTATGGATGTATCGTAATTTATTTCACTGGCTTATCTTTAATTGAATTATCTCTTCTACGGTGCTTGTATGCTTCTATAATTTGTTTTGCTCATAATAAGGAAGTGGTATTTTGTAGTCCTTTTGGGATTATGATCTCAGAAAAGTTTTGTAGAGTAATTGATGTTTTCTGAATGTTTTCAGTGGAAAACCACAAATCAACCAAGATATTTACCATATACCTGCAGGGATAATGTTGCTAGCACGGAGAAGGCAATTTTTACCAACAATGGAACTGTCTAGAAGCATACAAGCACCACGGCCACTGTTTCCAAAAAGACGCTCTCAGACACTAAGTCTGAGAGAGGCGTCTGGGCTGCAGGGGCAGAGTGGCGCTCACCTGTGCTTCACCCAGGTGTCACACTCGCTAGCTCGCTCCGTGTAGTTCTCGGGCAGGAAGCCCCGGCAGCCGGTCTGCTGTGAGATCCCAATCACCCAGCCCTCGCTGGCTTCCTCCTGCTGAGTGGGGTCCACGAAGATGTAGTCACCGGGACTGAGTGTCAGCTCATCCATGTTCTGCGGTTTGTACTGGAACAGGACCCTCAGGGTCTAGAATGGAGGAAAGTGTCTTCATGTCTCAAGCAAGGATGGGTTCTGTGTCTCCAAGACACATCCAAGCCTCTGTCTGATGACAGTAGAATATGACAAAAGGAAGTATACACTTGTTCAGATACATTCAGAAATGAATTTTGGTATCTATCTATCATCTATCTATTATCTCTCTATCATCTATCTATCTATCTATCTATCATCTATTTACCTCTGTATCTATTTACATCTGTATCTATCAATCACCTATCTATCTAATCTATTATCTATCTACCTCTTATCTACCTATCAATTTATCTACCTATCTATCATCTATCTATCTACCTATTTTATCAGTCTACTATCTACCTACCTATTTATCTCTGTTTACTTATTTCTTATATGAAAATCTCAAAGCATAACCAGATGTTCACATCCGCCCGCCTTGGAGTGAGGTTATTTACAGCTTCTCCCGCACCACAGAACATGGTGGATTCATTCATACTTGTTCCATGGGTCTGAAAGGAGCATACCAAGCTTTCTACCTGAAGCAATCAGTCCCATGGGGAGGGAGTCTTGAACCGAGGCTTCACTCAAATCATTATCTAAACAAATCAGCAAGCAGCACAATGTATTCATAAATCTTTGCAACCGTCCGTTTTTAATACCAGAAATGTTTCCACTTTTTCCCCAAATTTCTGTGTCTGCGACTTATATATACAAAAGAATGTTAATTCCAAAGCGCAGGCCACAGAATGATTTTAGACAAGGGATAGAAGTTCGTCCTTCTGCTGAAATACCTCCATCCCAGGGCTCCTGCGGGTCAGGGCTCCGTCAGGAGGGCAGCGTTCACCTATTCCCATGGCGGGGTCCAGCCCAGCCGTCCGCCTGCATTCGCTCACCTGGTAGTGTACAAAGCGCATGTCCCGGGAGTAGAGTGAGGCCGTCCACTGGCAGCTGTGGCCGGGGTGGACGGCTCTGGCCAGCTGCTCCAGCGTCCTCTGGTGGTGGGGATAGAACTTGTGGGCCAGGGTGAGATGCAGCTGCTTGGTGCAGGGCTTCACGGTGCAGTCTGTGAAATCACGCAAACGGGGCACCTTGACCCGGACGTCCGCACTGCACGCCCGGGGCCTCCGCATCTGGGGCGGCCACGAGCCCGGGCTGGAGGTGCAAACGCCTTTACACACGCACCTCCTGCCTCTGCCTACTCCCCTCCCCACACCAGTGCTCCCCCGACAGGGCAAGGAGTTGGCCCAGACGGGCCACCACACAGAGGTCACCTCGTTAAGGAGGTACTTGCAGATTCTACGAAGAAGCAGGAAAGCAGAGGGTATAGAGACACAGGTTTTGGGGGTGGCTGTTTGTGGCCCATCAATTTGCAAGCTAATTGTCCCGACAATTGATTCAAATCTCTTTCACCCCCCGGGGTGTGCATGTGACACAGTGGCCTGAACGGGTGGGCTCACGCTCCAGTCAATGGCTTTTTGTTCAGTTGCGGAGTCTCTGGAAGAAAATGCCCTAAGCAATGCGATTCCATCGGACATCGCAGTGCCTCTAATATTCTGCTGACTTTGGTGAAGCAGGAAGCCCTTGGAGTGGCCAAGGCCCTGGTCTTTTTTTTTTTTTTTACGCGGGCCTCTCACTGCCGTGGCCTCTCCCGTTGCGGAGCACAGGCTCCGGACACGGAGGCTCAGCGGCCATGGCTCACGGGCCCAGCCGTTCCGCGGCATGTGGGATCTTCCCGGAGCGGGGCACGAACCCGTGTCCCCTGCATCGGCAGGCGGACTCTCAACCCCTGCGCCACTAGGCCCTGGTCTTTTGGAGTGACCTCTGCCCTCATGGCCCCAGCCCTCCTGGACCTCATCCCAGGGCCCTCAGGTTAGTGGGCAGCAGCGTCCCCGAAGCAGCCGGGATCCGGTTTCAGCCAGGTCACAAAGCAGCTTTGTTCCGGGGAGGTGGTGATTAGTGGAACTGCACAGACTCTGGAATCTGATAGACCTGACTTTAGACCCAGCTGCCCCGTTTGGCAGCTGACTTTGGGGACCATCCTGGTCTGACTCAGCTTCAGTTTCGACAGCAACAACTTGAGGATTGGACGGGCTGTCCTGGGAAACCGACCTCTTAACCGTAAGGTCCCCGGGAAACTTTCAGTAAATCTTAGTTACCTGCTACCTTTCTCACGGGCAACACTTAGCAACACACAGGATCCGTCTTCCCCCTGAAAAACGTCAAGGGTGATGCACCCACTTCCTGGAGCCCAGACTTGGCAAAACCCCATTGATGTCTCCCGTCCTCTATCTGAGCCTTTGGTAGCAAAAGAGAAACTTGCGAGGTCTCCAGGCCCTGAGCTGCGAGGTCTCCAGCCCTGAGCTGCAGGGGAGAGGAGCTCGAAGCAAGAGAGCATGTGGGTGGCGGGGAAATTCCTTTTCTCGGGTGTTCCAGACGAGGTGGGAGGGACGGCCTTGCCGTGGATGAGTCAGCGTGGCCTGGGAAAGGCCCGCTGAGGTCATTGTCAGAGAGATCACTGAGTCACCTGATCTGAATGGGCGCTTGTCTATTTCTCTGTGTCGCCCATGCCCCTGGGGACCGTGAGCTGGCCAGGATCACGCTCGCTGGCTGAGCTGTGCCTGGTGCCTCCCGATCCATCAGGGTCAGGCCCAGGGTGCCGGCTGTGGAGGGCAGGGCAGAGCCTGCTAAGGGGTGGGCGATGGACGTGAGGTCAAAGCCGGTTTCCCGGGGTGCGGAGCGGGTCAGCACAAAGCCCAGGAGGCGTGAAGCAGGACGTGGCCGGGCTGTAGTGCCAGGTCCACCACCCACTGGCTTGGGGACTCTGTTGTCACAGATGGCCACACCCTGGGTGGCCTAGAACAACAGAAATTTGTTCTCATGCGTCTGGAGGCTGCAAGTCCAAAACCAAGGTGTTGCAGGGCAGTGCCCCCCACTGAAGGCTCCCGGGGAGGGTCCCTCCCGTCCTCCTCCAGCTCCTGTGGCCCCAGCATTCCTTTGCTTGTGGCCACATCCCTTCAATGCCTGCCTCCGTGGTCACATGGCCTCTCCTCTGTGTCTCTGTGTCTTCTCGTCATACAAGGACACCGGACTTAGGGCCTGTCCTACTCCAGTGTGACCTCAACTAATTACATCTAATAGAGACCCTATTTCCAAATAAGGTCCTTTTCTGAGGTTTTGGTGGACTTGAATTTTAGGGGACACTTTTCAACCCATGACAGTGACCTTGGGCAGGCACTTTACCCTGCACAGCCCTCAGTCACTCTATTTTTAAAATGAGTGGTCATTAAGAGCCACTTTTGGGGGGCATGGGAGTAAGTGAGGTACTAGGCCTGCTCGGAGGCAAGTGGCTGATACACTGCATCAGGACAAGAGCCATGTCCGTCGTCCTTCTAGAGACAAGGAGATTCAAGAGCCATCCCCTGAACTCACGTTTACATAAGGGAGGCAATCCACAAGGACATGGGGTAAGGTTATCATTATCTAGCAAATATGATCCCAGACTCGACAAGCGAGCCTCCAAATGGAAATCTGGGACTAAGGAAATTATTCATGTGACCGGCATCTGCGTTCATACATGTCTGCAGGGGGCAGGGAGGGGTCCTGCTACCAGGGTGCTGCGGCTTCTTCGAGTTTCAGACTCAGCAAAGCACAGCTGTGCGGAGCACCTCTGAGTACCAGGACCACGGGGAAGTTCCCCAAACATGCCGCACTGTTTACAGGGCGAGAGCCCCAGCCATTTGCAGAGAAAGAAAACGACTCAGGGGTCAGAGGACATGATTCAGGTCACGTCACCAACCAGAGACGAGGGAAAATTCACACCTGAGGTCAAGTCTGGAATTCTTCCCACTAAACCCCAGCCGGAACCTCAGTCTCCAGACTGGGGCTGGTATCTGAGGAAAGTGAATTTGATTGATTTTCAAAGTGAGTCTAGATAATTTTCCCCCCAAGAGGCCAAGGAGACAAAACTACGCTCATAACTAAAACGTTAAAATGAATCAGCTAGGACTTGTGTTTTACATACAGCACTGGCCTGGTGAGGAGGGATGCCTCTGGTGGGCGTGGGGCTGGGGGAGGTGCCCCAGCCTACGATCCCCGGTCATTATGTGACCACACACCGTCCCTCCTGGGACAGTTTCCCAGCAGCTGGAACACGGCTGAGTGTTCTGAAAAACCGCATCGATGCAGACAAGGCTATTTCCACTTAGAGAAGAGCTCTCTGCTAGTTCTGAGTCTTTCTATTCGCTCACTCTGTTTTGTTTTTAATTAATTCTTATTGGAGTATAATTGATGTACAATGTTGTTTAGTTTCTGCTGTACAGCAAAGTGAATCCGTTATACATATACACATATCCACTCTTTTTTAGATTCTATTCCCGTACAGGTCATTACAGAGTATTGGGTAGAGTTCCCTGTGCTCTACAGCAGGTCCTTATTAGTTACCTATTTTATATATAGTAGTGTGTATATGTCAGTGCCAATCTCCCAATTTATCCCTCGCACCCCTTTCCTCCTTAGTAACCGTACGTTTGTTTTCTACATCTGTGACTCTACTTCTGTTTTGTAAATAGGTTCATCTGTACCATTTTTTTTTTTTTTTTTTGCGGTACGCGGGCCTCTCACTGCTGTGGCCTCTCCCGTTGCAGAGCACAGGCTCCGGACGCGCAGGCTCAGCGGCCATGGCTCACGGGCCCAGCCGCTCCGCGGCACGTGGGATCTTCCCGGACCGGGGCACGAACCCGCGTCCCCTGCATCGGCAGGCGGACTCTCAACCACTGCGCCACCAGGGAAGCCCCATCTGTACCATTTTTTTATTCCACGTATAAGTGATATCATATGATATTTGTCTTTCTCTGTCTGACTTAGCTCACATTTTTGAAGGACATCCTGGCCCATTACGGAGGTTCTAGCTAATTGTTCAGCCTCAGGTTAAGGCCATGTCATAGTTGCTGGCTGTAAAGGGCCAGGTGGGTGTGGAAGTGACCTGGTGAGGGTGCAGATAACCCTGTGCCCGGCCAGCCCGTAGGATGACCGTCGCTGCATCGGGGAAACAGCCTCACTCTTGCTGCCCTGGGGTCTGCCCATCGCATCCTAGTGTGGCGAGCTCAGTCCCTCAGGCACAAAGGGACCACTTTCTATTAACGGGGCCCTGCGTGTGCTTCTGCCTGGGGCTGCCTACCTGCTAAGATGGAAGCTTCCGTGGCGAACATCACAGCAAATTCCTGGATGATGTCTGCGGTGCTGTCATTCACGAAGAAGCCCAGGTAGCTGACGGAAGAATGGAGAACCAGAGGCACGGCCGAGGGGAAGGCGCCCAGGGTCCTATCCCCGGCTCTCTTCAGTGCTTCATACAGACACTCCAACTTCTGGTCCTCGCACTGAGGGACAGAGACAGGACAGTCACCTGTTACCTTAACTAATAAAAATCAGGCAGCCTCGGGAGCCTCTTTTCTGTTCACGATTCTGTAACATAATTTAACTAGTCCTGGCGTTTGGGGTGATGGATCCGTTCTATAGCTGGTCCCCAGTTTCTTATAGAATTCAGGTCAAGCTCTTTTTGGAATAGAATAGCCTTTGAGTGCCCAGGTCAAAAATCCCTTGTCCCTCTAAATATGTGCCTCACTGCACGTTGAGTTGACCCAACCCTGCATCACATCCTGAACCCCGCCCTCCAGTCCTGTGGCCCACAGCTGGGCTCAGTGCTGCGTCATTGGCTTCTGGAGGTTTCCTGTAGACACCAAGGCAGCCCCGGGGTGCACCGCTCACAACCTACCCTACTGAGGAGGGTTGTAGCCTACCCCTCAGCTGCTGACCTTCAGACCCGGCAGCAGGCCACACACTCGGCCAGCGATCGAGCCATCCTTGCCCCCAACGGGGTCTCCTCTGACGTGGTCTTGGCTCACAAGCTCCCCCTCAACCCTGCTGTCACCCACTCACCTGCCCTCTGGCCACACAGCCCTTGGCTCCTTGCTCAGTGGGAAAGACTCCACGTGCCCGTGTGGGACCCCAGTGGACCCCTGACAGAGCCACCCCCTTCGGGGAGCCGGCCAAATCCTGCTCTCCCCAGCAGCTGGCTCCCTCTGGGCTTCCCACAGCCCTCTTTATTCTCTGAGTAATGAACCTTATCATCGCTGTTAATGTGCACCCTCGGCTCCCCTGCTAACCAGGAGTGCACTAAATTCAACCCTTTCTGTTGTATCTTTGCAGTCCTCGTAGGGCCTGGAAAGCACGCGGTGCCTGGAGGGCACTCATCTCATGTAATCTGGGAGCACGGAGCCACGTTATACACCGACCTGTAGCTGACGGCACTATGTGGTGGCAAAGGGGCACTCAGCCACCAGGGCAGGGTGGGACGTGGGGCGGGCGTGTGGGGGCAGCTACCTCGAGAGAAGGGAAATGTGTGTGCGTGTGTCTACGTGTGTGGTGTGTCTGTGTGTCATGCTGTGCGTGTCTCTGTGTGCATATCTGTGTGTGTGACATGGTGTGTGCGTGTGGTGTGTCTGTGTGAGATGCTGTGTGTGTCTCTGTGTGTCTGTGTATGTGTGTGTGCGTGCACAAATTGACATGCCTCGACAGGCTGGGAGGAAGAGTTGGAGGCCCCGGTCAGCTCTCTGGCTGTCAGGACCCGGTGTGTCCATTTCTAAGGTCATGTTCGTTGCTGGCTTCACTGCCTCTCCTTTCCCTGATGAGCTCCTAGGACAAGCCAGGAAGGAGCCTGTCACAAATGCCATCAATGTGCAAGTAGGGTGACCAACTCACCCTGGTTTGCCTGGGACTTTCCTGGTTTCAGAACCTGGGAATCCCTCCCCACTGGCCCTGACAAATGAGGATGATTGTCAAGGGCTTTGGAAGATGCTGCTTCTCCTGGGCATCGTCTGGAAGACTTCCTGCACAGGTTTGCATCCCCCTTTCCGTGCAGCGCAAAGGAGCCTGGAACAGAGGGCTCCTTGGGCCCCGGTGGGACCCTTAGAGTTTGCTGGCAGTAGAGCCGGGGTGGGGCCAGGGTGTGCCCCCTGTACTTTTCTCTGGTCGGGAGCCACAGTGGTGTCTGCCCCTCCTTCTCTCATTCTCATGCCTCCCTCTTGTCTTTTGAGCATCCCAGGTCCTTCTCACCTTCCCAGGACCCCATCCGGGGAGCTGGAGCTGGCTCTCTGAACATCTTTCGAATCAGAGAACTGGTCCCCCAGGCAGGGAGAAGTCCTACATCTGTGGCTGGCCAACCCGTTCTTTAGTTGATCCATCACACATCTGTGAAGCACCCACTCTGTTTGAGGCATGGTGCTGGTCTCTGGGGGGCAATGGTAAGTGAATTATCCTCCTTCACTTGAGCGGTTCAGTCCAGTGAGGGATGCAGAGCTGAACCAGACACATGGCCATGCAACAGGGAAAGAGTGCCACTAGACTTAGAAACAAGAGGATGGTGGGAGCACAAAGGGCAGCAACCTCTTCTGCCTGGGGAGCTGGGGAAGACTCAAAAAGGGAGGGGATAAATGAGTTGGGTTCTGAAGGATGAATAGAAGTTGACCAGATGAAGATGAGGAAGAAAGTAAAGGATATCTCACACAAAGAGTCCGGGTAACACCACCATTGTGGACCGCCCTGTGAAAGTAAACCCCTCAATTTTGCCCCATCACCACCTAGTTATGGCAGAAAATGACTCAGCTGCTGTGTTAATGAGCATTAAAAACTCCTTGGACCGACTCACCGTGAAGAAGTCACAGAGCGTTATGTGAGGGAAGACCTCATGGGCTCTGTTCTTTGCGCACTGACGCCTGCTCTCTCTCCAGAACTCTTGAAGTTTGTCCAGCAGGGGTCCCGTGGGACAGAGGAAAAGGGCGTACTCCTGGGGGATGGGGTCGTCGAGAGAAGGGTCATTGCAATGGCAGTGCAGCCTGCAACAGAGAATGGGACACTTTTACCTGGCGTCGTGGCCAAAAGAGTCTTTCCCCATGGAGGACACAGGACAGTGGTGACAGCAACTCAGAACAGCAGGCCGTGCAGAGCAGAGGTGTCCATGCCCGGGCGGGACTTGCCGAGCATGGGGCTGAGTGTGGCCGCAGAGCAGGTCAGTGTCCAGCCAGGTCTCAGATCCTGGCTAGTCTGATTCCCAGGCCAAAGACCCAGAAAAGCAGAGAAAGGTGACAGAAACACTCAAAACCTGGTCTTCCAATGGTCTTTGTGAGCCAGTCATCTCCTTAGGGTTGAAAATTTTGTGGAAGAAAACTCACACTTTAATTTTATCTCCAACTTCAAATTAAGTGTAAAAATCAAAGCCACAAAGAACTAGACAGAACTTAGGTGGCTACTATATTTTCTTTCAATTCAGAAAGTTATTTTAAATACTAAGAAAAAAAATACTAGGAAAAATGACATAGAGCCCCCAATACAAGTTCATTCTCACCAATAATAAAAAAAAAATGGGGGCTTCCCTGGTGGCGCAGTGGTTGAGAGTCCGCCTGCCGATGCAGGGGATACGGGTTCTTGCCCCTGTCCAGGAAGATCCCACATGCCGCGGAGCGGCTGGGCCCGTGAGCCATGGCCGCTGAGCCTGTGCGTCCGGAGCCTGTGCTCCGTAACGGGAGAGGCCACAACAGT
>NW_021703767.1:3333393-3351848 GCF_005190385.1 Monodon monoceros
AAAAAAAAAAAAAAAAAAAAAAAAACTGAGGCAACCACGAGACACTAATTTTGTCACTTGTCAAATTAACAGAATGTCTTTGAGAGGGTGAAAGTTAGGCTTAATTGTGTTGAAGGTGCAGTGAGACTTAAGGATGAATTTCTGCAACCTTTACATATCGCAATTTGCTAAGATGTGTCAATAGCCTTAAAATACCCATTCCATTTGAACTAATAATTCCACTTCCAGAAATTTATCCGAGACAAAAAGTATAGATAAGACTTCATATAACATATTTATTGTATGGTTATTTATAAAAGGAAAGAAGGAAAAAACGAGAAAAACGACAATAACTTTATCATGCAGTCATTGGAAATTATGGATTTGAATAATTTTTGATGACTCAGAGAAGTGCTTGTGATATAATATTGAATTTAGGAATCAGGGTACAGCCACTGGAGAAAACATAAGATACACACAAATACCTTCTCCTTAATAAAAAAAAATACCAATAGAGGAAGCTATACCCCTTCCACTGTAGCTCACTTCCCCTTTTCTAGAGGAAACCTCAAGTCTTAGTCTGCTTGTTTTCTTCTAGACATCTAGGTAACAAATCCACAGATAGCACTTGTGTGTGTTTTATACAAATCATAAGCTATTGTTCAAATAATTCAGCAACTTGCATTTTTTACTCAACCCTGTGGTTTTGTAATCTCTCCACATTGATACACATACATCTGGGGAAGTTTGTCAGAATGAACCTTCTAAGGTCTGTATAACAGTACGTCATCTACATATGTAATATCTCATCCACCCATGCCATTGATGGACATTTAAATTGTTTTCTTTTTTCTAAATTTCACAGCTCTGTGATCAAGATCTTTGTACATGTCCTTTTAGGTCCTCTGTGTTTCTCCAGGGAATGTACTTGGACATGAACTTCTGGGTGGCAGCTACACATTTTCAGTGTTGATATTCACCGCTATTGCAGCTGAGAAAGTGAGAGACCACCTTCCCCTCATTCTCACCAACACTTGAAGCCGCCTTTTGCTGTTAATGGCATCCTGATTTGCCCCCGATTAGGAGTGCGGTTGGGCCCACTCTCACAGAATCTAGGGGACCCACCACCTCCCTGTTCTTCGGTGGGTCTGCTGGGCTTTCTGGCTGAGTCACCACTAGCACGACCCTCAGGGCAGTGGGTTTGGTTTTTAATTCCAATTCTGCAATGGACTTTAGGGTTAGCCTAGCCCAGAGGGTCCCGGGTGCTTCCCTTTGTCCAGTACAGGGCGGGCATTTTTGCCCTTGGCCTAGAGTTTTTGGAGGAAGAGGGGGTTCCCGCCGAGGACACTCTGAGCCCTAAGAGACCTGGTGCCTGTGTCTGCCATCCTGCTCTGGGGAGGGCACCCCAGCCTGGCGGGACCTGGGGTTTTTGTTTGATTTTCACTGCAGCTATTCCGGGGCGGAGCACGAGGGGACTTCCCACCAGGGGAAGGATGATGGCATCAGGCCACACGCGGGCGGGACTGAGTTTTAGAGAACGGGGTGTCCTCTTTGATTCCCAGGGCTGGAAACCGAGGCCCGTAGCAGCAGGAGGCTGGCAGAGCTGCAGAGCTGAGGGCTGGCTGAGCCTCCTGGAACCCAGAGCTCCCCCCAGCCCCCAGGCACCTGGCACCCTGAGGGGCAACGTGCGAGGCCTTGGGGGGCATTCAGCACCACCTGCAAGTTCTCGCCCCATCAGAGGTGAAGATGGTGGCAACCTCGCCTTCATATCAGCAAGAATGGCTCTGCCCTATTTACTCAACAAATCACATGGATATTACTCTTCACTGACAGGCACGTTTGGATTAAATCAGACTTTTAAGTGAAGAGAACGTTGTTCAAAGTTCTCTCTCTTTTGTTTTCCATTTTAACCGGGGCCTCTTTATTCCTTTCCCTGGGTGCTGGGTGGGCGGCATGGAGGTTCCCCGCCCCCTGGAGTGTCCTGGGCACTTCCCAGCGCTCACCCTGCACCTACCAGTCTGACGCCTCCGCCGCCGTCTTCCTTCCAGTCGCCGCCAACGCCTTGAGCCTGTGGGGAGGGAGAACGCGAGGAGCTCTCAGAACCTGCCTTCTGTTCTTTGGAAAAGGTCAGAGAGACAGGAGTGTCCCTGCAGCACATGGGACCTTAGGGGGTCACCCCCAGGGGCTGGACAGCCAGACCTCACAGTGGGATGCAGCGCCCAGTCCTCCGCCCTCCGCGTGGCATCACTGTGGTTTTGGAAACGCAGACGCCCTGCATCTCAGCCCATCATTTTCCTTCCCTGGCCCCCACCCCCAGTCCCTGGCACGGAGTCCAAGGGCTCCTGTCCTGAGGTCCACCCACACCTGAATCCCGCGTCCCCATCCCTCCCCAACGCACCTGCTCCCAAGCCAGGTGGACCCGCTCTTGGACCCTTGAGTCGGCTGTGCAGGGCCATGTCCCAGGCTTGCACACGTGCCTCCCTGCCAAGATTAGGCCCGGTGCCAACATGCCCTGGGGCAAATGGCACTGGGTCTTCCAGGCTCGGCTCAGATGTTTCTCTTCCAGGAAGCCCTCCGCAAACCACCCAAGCAGGATGCCCGTGCAGCTCTCCTGCACTTCCCCACTGCACATATGGCCACCTTGCCCCTCATCTCAATGGACTTGAGTCTATCTACCTGATCAACTGGACCACAAGCTCCCTGGGCCCAACCAAGTCTTACTCATCCTTGAAACTGGGATGAATGTACACTGAATGGAGTTTAACTGAAGGGGACTGAACTGGACAGATGGAGTTTGGTAAAGGTAATTCATCCGGGAATTCAGCCTGGAAATAGCTGGGGTTGACCAGGCACCCAAGATGGCCAGTGCCCAGCACTGCTATTTCAGAGGATACTGGCGGGGATGAGGCTGCCTGGAGAGGTTAACAGGAGCCTTACCTGGGTGCTCTCGCCTAAGGGAGACGTTTAAAACACGTTTCTCCACCTCCAACACGCAGCTGTTTAAACTGGAAGGAATTTTGAGTATGTCTCCGATGGTGGCTTTGGTCACGTAATAAAGCATGAGTGTTGCAAGCGTGAGTGTTACTGGGAGTGGGGTTCCAGCCCTGCCCCTCCAAAATCTGCCCTCTCTGGCCTCGGTGTCCCCGTCTGCCCCTGACGGATGGTGCCCGGCCCATGGCAAGCTCCCTGCACACGCCTGGTTCTGTTCCCGTCTCACAGACCCCCGCTTTACTATGAGCATAACATGACAACAAAGTCCTGATTTGGGTTGGGGAGGAAAGGGGTCCAGCCTCAGTCATTCCACGCAGTTGGGCAAGGGTTTGTCATCTGTCTAAGGAGAGTTTGCCCCCCCCCCAAATCCGAGGTTACCTAAGGGGACTTATGATGTATTTCCCACATGAATAAGCACGTGAAAAGCACCAGATCTAAGAAAACTGTGGAAGCTGCAACCTGATGTCGGTCTCAAGCTCATTGTTTTGGGGGACCCTGTCCTCTCCCAGAGGGTGACCTTCAAGGTGGGGTCATCTCTGTGTGGCCCTTCTCCTTGGACAAGTAGGATCATGTCCACCCTGCTCGAGGAGTTCCTTAACCATTTCGCTCCATTATCAGACATTCAAGAGAGTCCCCCTCTAAGGACAAGGGGTTTCCCTGCATATTTAGAACTACATTCTTGTGTATTTCAAGAGGTCCCAGCATCAGAGACCCACCCGGCTTTGGGGCTTTCAAATTCGAGTCTAAAAAGCTGTCTCAGATTCACTGAGCTGCCCACAGAGGGGGTACAGCCAGACCCCTCCAAACCCTGCTTCCAATTTTCACAAATTTCAAGGTCCCTCCATCACCAGCCAGCAGAGTTTGCCTTTAAAAGGCAAAGATCGTGTCATTTATAAAAGCAGAAAAGGCCTCATTTTGAGCCAGTCTCTGGCCCTGCATGGTGCACCCTTTGACAGGAAGTAAGTGCTCTGAGCCACCTGCAGTTTTGTGGCCCCAGAGGGGCCAGCTCAGGGTCCAGGGCACATGGCCAGCCAGGGTGGTACTCACGCGGTGTGTGCCGGGAAGCCCATGCCCAGGAGGGGGTCCAGGAGCGAGGTGGTGCTGCGGCCCTTGAGCTTGTTGGAAACCTTGGCATAGATCTGAGTCTCACCCGCTGCCATCTCTTCCTGATGCCGACTGAAGCGAGCAGATAAAGCAGGGAGGGAGAGGCAGGGGAGGCTGAGGCTGAGAAGAAAAACCTCAAGCCCTTTTTGATCTTTCTGACAAAAGCTAATATCCTGTTTGCATGAGCTATTGGTTTTCAGAATTCTCTTTGCAGAGTATGGGTGTAAGGTCAACCAAGCCCCTTCCACAGTGGGGTTTGGAGTCTAGAGGTCCAACCGAGTACCTGCATGGGATCGGCCTTGGCTCTGACTTGGGCTGTATTGGGGAGCGAGTCGGCCTGGGAGGGAGGGGGCAGGGTGGGGGAGGGGAAGCCGGTGTGGGGTTAACTCTGAGCCACTGTATCTTAGCTTCCTTATCTGCAAGACACTGCATCTAGTGTCCCTGCTAGCTCTAAAAGTTTTGGCTCTTCTAGTTATTCATTGAATTTTTTTTTAAATTTAAAAAACTCTTAAAGTTTAATATGCATGCAGAAAATCTGATGAATACTACATGTACAGCTCAATGCATTTTCACCAAGTGAGCTTGCTAACCTCATCCTCCAAGACCAGCAATGAAACAAAGGTCCTCAACCAGGGCAATTTTGGCCCCCATCCCCAGGGACCACTGGCAATGTTTGGAGACATTTTTGGTTGTCACAGCTGGAGGAGGGGGTGTTTGCTACCTGCACCCAGTGGGCTGAGGCCAGGAATGCTGCAGCATATATGACAGCAAAGAAGGGCCCAGACCAAGATGTCAACAGTGTCAAGGTTGAGAAACCCTGTTCTAGAACATCCCCAGAACCTCAGAAAACCCCTGGCCCCCAGCATCATTCCCCCAGCCTCCTAGTTTTCTCCTCCCTCCCCCAAAATGTAGCTGCTGTGCTCATATATATATTAATTTTGCTCATCTTTGAATCTGACATAAACAGAACCGTGTAGCATGTACTCTTTCATGTCTGATTCCTTTTGCCCAAAATTATGAGTGTGAAATTTATCCACGTTATTGAGTGTAGCCATGGTTCACTGTATTGCTATGAACTATCAGATAAGTGCACCATAATTTATTTCTCGAGTTCTCAGTTGATGTACATTTGGGGGGTTTTCAGTTTTGCCGCTGCACACATTCTTGTATATGTGTTTGAGTGCCCCATGCATGCATTTCTGTTAGGTACCCGTCTAGGTGTGGGATAGTGAGGTCATAGGACATGTGCATCCTTCATTTGTACCAACTTGCCCCCTTGCCAGCAGCAGATGAAAGTTTCTTCTGCTCTACATCCTTGCCCACACTTGATGTTATCAGTCTTTCAGCCAGTCTGGGGCTGCATCGTTGTATCTCACTCTGGTTCTAATTTGCGTTTCCCCAAATGTCAGTGACACTGACCACCATGAGACAGGCCGTTGACCATCTGAATTTCCTCTTTGGGGATGGGCCTCTTCTAGTTGTCTGCCATTTTTAAATTGGATTGTTTGTGCTTGCTTATCAATTTATGGAAACTCTAGAGATGAGTCTTTTTTTTTTTTTTTTTTAAGATGCTGGGGGTAGGAGTTTATTAATTAATTAATTTATTTTTGCTGTGTTGGGTCTTCATTTCTGTGCAAGGGCTTTCTCTAGTTGTGGCAAGCGGGGCCCACTCTTCATCGCGGTGCACGGGCCCCTCACTATCGCGGCCTCTCTTGTTGCAGAGCACAGGCTCCAGACGCGCAGGCTCAGTAGTTGTGGCTCACAGACCTAGTTGCTCCGAGGCATGTGGGATCCTCCCAGACCAGGGCTCGAACCCATGTCCTCTGCATTAGCAGGCAGACTCTCAACCACTGCGCCACCAGGGAAGCCCTAGAGATGAGTGTTTGGTTGGATGCCTTTACAGGTAACTTCTTCCAGGCTTTGGTTTGCTTTTTTAATCTCTTACTAATGTCTTTGGGCAAAACAAAAGTTCTTAATTTGAATAAAAATTAATGTAGCAATCTTTTCTTTTATGGTTAGAACTTCCTACATCTTATTTAAGAAATCATTGTTAATCCAACATTGACGAAGATAGTCTCCTATGTTTCCTTCTTGGAGCTTTTCCATGTTTGCAGTTCATATTTAGCTCTATGATCCCCTTGAATTCATTCTCTATATGGTGGGAGGTAGGCATAAAAGTTCACTTATTTCCCTATACCTTTCTTTATTCATGGATAAGACCATCCTCTGCCCAGTGAATTGCAGTAGAAAGCTTATTATAAGTCAGTAGACTGAATATGTATTAGTCTGTTTCTGACTCTGTTTTCCTGTTTGATTTGTTCATTTTTGTGTCCACACTACACTATTTTAATTACTATAATGCTAAGGCCTCTGATTTGTGTCTTCTTTTTTTTTATTTTTATTTTTTGTGGTACGCGGGCCTCTCACTGTTGTGGCCTCTCCCGTTGCGGAGCACAGGCTCCGGATGCGCAGGCTCAGCGGCCGTGGCTCACGAGCCTAGCCGCTCCGCGGCACGTGGGATCTTCCCGGACCGGGGCACGAACCCGTGTCCCCTGCATCGGCAGGCGGGCTCTCAACCACCACGCCATCAGGGAAGCCCTGACTTGTGTTTTCTACTTCAAGATTGTCTTGCTCCTCTGGGCCCTTTGATTTTTCATATAAATTTAAAAATCAGGTTGCCATAGTGAGCCATTGGAGAGTGCAGAAAGACCCTCATATGTAGCCAAACTGATTCTCAACAAAGGGATCAATGTAATTCATGGGGGAAGGGGTAATATTTTCAATAAATAGTGCCAGAAAACTGCATATGGATATGGGAAAAGTATGAACCTCAACCCTTTCTCCACATCATGCCCCCAAATTAACCGAAAATGTATGATAAACCTAAATGTAAAAGCTAAAACTGTGAAACTTCTAAAAGAAAAAGCGTTTGCTATGCTGGAGTTTGCAAAGCTTTCTTAGTACATAAAAAGCATGAATCATACAAGAAGAAAATTGATGAACGGGACTTCATCAAAATTGAAAACATCTGCTCTTGAAAAGACATCATAAAGGAAATAAAAAGGCCAGGCACAGACTGGGAGAGAATATCATCATATATACACCTGACAAAGGACTTATATCCAGAATATATAGAGAATATAATATAATATACAGCAAGTCCCCTACATACGAATGAGTTCCGTTCCGAGAGCACGTTCGTAAGTCCAGTTTGTTAGTAAGTCCAACAAAGTTAGCCTAGGTACCCAACTAACACAATCGGCTATATACCGCTGCTTTTACACTTGCTTCCAGACACCCTGGGCTTGAAATATGACACTATACTGCTGTACTCTATACAGTACTGTAGAGCAAAGTACACAAAAGCACAACCACTTGTAGAGGATGCACGCACGTGACAATGCACGCTAGACACGTGAACTAACTTACGTGATGGGACATGCGAACGCACGTTTGCATCTTTGACAGTTCGCAACTTGAAGGTTCATATGTAGGGGACTTACTGTAATTGCATATGTATCTATTGTGTGTATTTATATTACTATAATCAATAATAAGAAAACAAACAATCCAGTTTAAAGATAGGCGTAAGATCTAAATGGACACTTAACGATAGAAGATACATGAATGGCTAGTGAGGATGTGAAAAGACATTCAATATCATTAGTCATTGGGGAAATGTAAATTAAAACCACAACGTGATACCACAACACACTTACTAGAAGAGCTAAAATTGAAGAGACAGACGATACCAAGTTTTGACAAGACTGTGGAATAACGAACTCTCATAATGTTGTTGGTGGGAATACAAAATTGTCCAACCAGTTTGGAAAACATTTTGACAGTTTCTTATAGTTAAACATACATTTGCTATATGACCAATCCATTCTTAGCAATCTGCCACAGAGAAATGAAGATGTATGTCCACAGTAAGACTTGTATACGAATGCCCATGATGGCTTTATTCACAAGAGACCCAAACTGGAAAGAATCAAATGTCCATCAACTGGAGAATGGATACACAAATTATGGTATATTCAATCAATGGGATAACATTTATCAATAATAAGTAACACACCACTGATTCATGCAACAGCATGGATGAATTTAAAAGAACATTTTGTTGGCTGAAAGAAGCCAGACACAAGATCATGCATACTATATGATTTTATTTAAATGACATCCTAAAAACGGTAAAACTAATCTATAGAAACAGAAAGCAGGTCACGTGGTTGACCAAGACTAGTGTATGCAGGGGTTTTGGGAGGATAATGGAAATGTCCTATTTCCTGATTTGGTGGTGACTGTATAGGTGCATAGATGTTCAAGACTGACTGAACTAAACACTTAGGATGGGTGCATTTTTATAGTGCGTAAACTAAACCTCAATAAAATTGATTTTAAAAAAAGGAAAGGGAAGGAATCCAGAGGAAAATAGAAAGCAGTATTATGTCAATTTCCACCAATCAAAAGGCCTGCTGAGATTTTGCTGGAGATTTCGGTGACTCCATAGATCAATTTCAACAATGTTAAGTCTTTCATGAGTATGGTATATCTCTCTATTTGTTTAATTTCTTGTAGTAATGCTTTGTAGTTTTCAGGGTCTTGTACTTCTGTCATTAAGTTTATTCCTACATGTTGTATGTTTTTGCTGCTATGGTTTAAAAATAATTTCAGTTTCCATTTGTTTGCTGCCAGTGTATAGAAATACAATTGATTTTTATGTATTGACGTCACATCCAATAATCTGGCTGAGATCACTTTTTTTTTTTTTTTTTTTGAGGTACAGCGGGCCTCTCACTGTTGTGGCCTCTCCCGTTGCGGAGCACAGGCTCCGGACGCGCAGGCTCAGCAGCCATGGCTCACGGGCCCAGCCGCTCCGCAGCACGTGGGATCCTCCCAGACCGGGGCACGAACCCGTGTCCCCTGCATCGGCAGGCGGACTCTCAACCACTGTGCCACTAGGGAAGCCCTGAGATCACTTATTAATTCTAATATTTGGTAGATGCTTTTGGATTTTCTATGTACACAATTATGTAATCTTCAAATAAGGACAGTTTTCCCCTCACTTTCTAATATTTATAAACTTTATTTCCTCTTCTTGCCATATTGTGTGGCAAAGACCTCCAATGCCATGTTGAATAAAAGTGGCTTTTTGGTAGATACTCTTTATCAAATAAAAGAAATTCCTTTTCACTCCTAGTTTACTGAAGTGTTTTAGAATTTCATTAATGGATATTAAATTTTATCTTATGCTTCTTCTGCGTCTATTGAGGTGATCATATTGTTTTCCTTTTTTATTCAATGAATGAGGTAACTTACACCAATTGACTTTTGAATGTTAAATCGATCTTGTTTTCCAAAGATAAAACCTCCTTGGCTATAATATGTTATCCTTTTTATATATCGCTGGAATCAAGTTGTTAATGTTTTGTTTAAAATCTTTGCATCGATATTTGTAAGTTAGCTTGGCCTTTTGTTTTCCCTTCTTGTAATTTCCTTGTCAGGTTTTGGTATCAGCAGTGATCAACTCATTCTGACTTACCTGTGACTTTCTTGGTCTTAGCACTGAAAGTTCCCATCCTGGGAAAACCCTTTCAGTCCCAGGAAAACAAGAACAGTTGGTCACCCTAGTGTCAGCCTTATTCTGGCCTCATAGATGAGTTGGGAAGTGTTACCTCGTTCCAAATTCTCTGAGTTTTTGTAAGTTTGGTATAATTTCTTTCTTAAATATTTGAAAAGATTTATCAGTGAAGTCATCTGAGCCTAGAATTTCCTTTTTTGGGAAGTTTTAAATTATGAATTTACTTTATTTAAGCAATATAGGACTGTTCTTCTTGTATGTGTTTTATTAAATTGTTTTTCAAGGAATTTGACCATCTTATGTAAGTTGCCAAATTTCCAGGCACTTCCAATTCTGTTACATAGTTTCTGTATCCACATTGTTATCTTAAAAAATAAAAGTCAGTTATTTTACCAGCAAAAATGGGTTTATTCGAGAATAACAGAGAATTGAAATTCAGGACAAGTAAGTCACAGTAAAAACCACAGGCAAGATTAATAAACAAAGGAGAGGAACATTATTTTATAGTAAAAAGGAGGAAGCTGGGAGGGCTTATTTTGAACTAAGTCCATTGGATAAAAGTGAGAATTCAGGGTGATGATGGTTTTTCCCTGGCTGAGTTACCAGGGTGGTCAATTTCTTGTAGGAGATGCAATGTGCATCTTTTCCTGTTGGGGGGCATAATTGGTGATTCTTTCCTTTTGGTGATCCTTCTGCTGGGGTCTGTAATTGACAATTCTTCCTGTAACTGACAATTCAGGTAATTGATGTCTACCTGTGTGTCTGTGAGAACTCCCACTTCTGGCCTTCCAATTCCATTTTAGTGAGGTTTCCCTCTTAATTTTCACAAGGTTTTACAATATTGGTTTTATTATTCTTAGATATTTGATTATTATTGATGCACTGTAAAGTATATCTTTTAAAAATTTCATGTTCCTACTCTCTGTTGCTGGTAAATCAAAATACTATTGATTTCACATTATTTTACACTCAACTTATATCCACAAGTCTTACTTGACTTACTTATTCATTCTAAAAGTTTATCTTTAGAATTTTAAGGATATTCTTTGTGCAAAAATAATTTTGTCTATGAATAATACTAGCTGTATTTCTTGTTTTCTAACCAGTACATATTCTTTTCTTTTAAAAATTCTCCCTTCCTTCCCTCTTTCTTCCCTTCCTTCCTTTATTCCTTTCTTTTTCTTTCATCTTTTTTCCTTTTCTTTTTTTCTTTCTTCTTCCTCCTCCTCCTTCTTCCTTAGTTTTATTGCACTGGTTTGGACACCAAATATTGAATACATATGACATATACCTATATAGTGCATCTCCTTATATTTTCGTCCACCTCAGAGGAAAGAGTTTCAATATTTCACCTTTAAATGTGAAAAGTAAAAATTATATTTTAAAGTAATGTCTTTTTCCTTTGAGGATTTCAAAAGATGAAATAATTTCAAAATCAAATGAATTATAGATCTTAAATTTGAATGTCTGAAAATAGGCAAAGCTTGTTACCCAAAGGGAAAAAAGTAGAGTTGGGGTCTGAAATAGAGCCTCTCTTCAAACATACTTTTCTCTTCTAATAGTAAACCACTTTGTGAACCATGGTGCTTATAGCACATTAAAATGTAAATTAAAAAAAAATATCTTATCCGTGTAAACCAGGAAGTGCCCTATCTAGCTTAATTCCTTTTTCTTAGATTGAAAAGTTATCTTCAAAGGCCAACAGTGAAAAGACTAAAGCTTCCTGATCAATGATTTCTACTGTGGTTGAGCCCCAAAGCCTCCCTTCACTCACTAAAGGAATCAAGGTGGAAACAGACCACACCTGTAACTCAAGCTGTGTGAAGATGGTTACTAAGGCTTCACAGCTTCTAGAGCAGTCCTCGGGAGGATGTCCCTTCTCATACCTTCAAACGGAGACCTCTGAAGACATTAGCTTGGTGAATATCAGATACCAGCCCTACGTATGCTGATTTCTGTTTCCTTAACATTTTATTTTGAGTTTGATGGAATTGAATTGTAGGTAACCTTTCTGAAAAGCTACTTTATGGTGGTAGAAGTCCAGCTACCTTCATGGGTTCTTTCCCTAATACTCCCTGGTGAATTGTCCCAATCTTTGACTTCATGTGACCCACATGCCAACATGTGAACACATGGTAATATGCCCTCGTGGCTGCTTTTGGTTTTCTGCATGTCCACTCAGTATTCTCCACCCACCTAGGTTTACAATCAACTCGTATACATGGAGGCCCATCATACACTCACCATTGGGCTGGACACCCAAAGAGTACATTCTAGACTCTGTCCTTCGAGAGCTGTACCACACTTGGGAGCGCCAGCTATGACACTCAGGTAAAAGCAAAGAAAGAATTAAGTTCTAAGTTTCCTGTTGCTGTCTTTGAGAGCAAATGCTCCTTCAGGGACTGGGGAGGGTAGTTAGGACAGATGTTAAGAAGGGATGTATGGGCTTGAGGGACACCTGGTGTTAAATGCAAAAGACACTGAGAGATATGTGGGCAGGTGCTCGGAGGTGGGAAAACAAGACTGAAGTAATTCACGATTGGTTGAATATAGTTCTTTGGCTACTGTTGCCATTGACAAATCCCACCAATGCGACCTTCAAAATCAATCCCAAACCCTGCCCTTGATCTCCACCTGCACCACCAGCACCCTGGTCGCAGTCGTGGTGGCCCAGGGTTTCAGTAGCCTCCTACTGGTTCTCTGTACACACAAACCTGCCCCTATACTTGGTGCACACAGGTAGATCCCCACCACACTCGGGGATCTACCACATCAGCTCCTCCACCCTTTCCCTCACATGGATGCCAAACCAGAGTCCTTCCAGGAGCCTGGGCTCTCCAAGCTCTGCCCTTTGGCCTCTCCAGGCACATAGGCTTTCCTGAGTTTCTCCAACACTCCTAACTCATCCTCTCCACTGGGCCTTTGGCATTGATGGTCCCATGCTTGGAGCAAGCTCCCCTCTTAGCTGGAGACAGGCTGGGACCTGGGATCCTTTGCTGCAGTGCTTGCACCTGGACGAACGTCTCCTAGAGAAACAAAATGCAAAGAAACTATAAAGGATTAAAAATAACTTCGTGCATGCACAGTTAGGACAAATTCTGGACAAGAAGATTCAAAAAATACAAAAAGACCAAAAAAAAAGCAAAACCCCAACTGCCACTTCTGAAGAGCTGGGAGCAAAAGCAGGGCACTGCGCATGCCCCCTGCACTCAACACCACCAAAAGGGTGGGCAGACCACCTGAGCCACCCTCTGGCCTGACCCCTGGACACACCCCTCCCCTCATCCCATGTAAGAAACAGCTCAACCCCCCTCGGGGAGCGATCAGGGGAACCTGTTACTTGCTTTTGCTCCTTCCTGTGGCCGCAGGAGCCCCAATACAGCCTTGCCTGAACTTCTTGTCTGGCCTCTTATCAATTTCTATTGGTTAAGGAGGCCAAGAATCCTGGTTAGTATCAGGCTCACAAGACCTACTTTACCACATCATCAAGGGCTCTGCTAAAACATCACTTCCTTCCTGGAGGCCTTCCTCCACTACACCATCCCATCATTATCTAAACCTCTCCTGGCCTCATCTCTTCCTACTGTTTGTCATCACCTGAGACCACAGGTGAGTGCTTTGTCCCCTCTGCCACCTGCTCTGAGTCTAGATGGCTGGCTCATGGCAGGCGGCCCATCAATGTTTGCTGAATCAGTGAATGCACGACTCTCATCTAGCTCACATTCACCCTGGCCTTCCAAAGGGCTTCCTAGTCCCCTGCCCACAGCAGCAGGGCTCTGTGCTTTCCTGATAACACATCTTTAAGCCGTATTGTGTGCAGAAGCCTCTTGGGACGCAGAGGACTCTACAGAGTGGAGCGGGCAGGGTGTCTCTGTAGAGTGCTGGCTGCGGGTCCCCTGTCTTTTGTCTGCAGAGCGCTGCAAGTCTAAACCTGAGCTCGGGCACACAGGGGGCTCGAAAGCCCCACCAAAGAGTTTCCCTGCCCTGCTGGGTGACCTTGCTCAGCAGTGGGCAGGACCTGCCTGTTCTTTTAAATAAAAGGAGTGCCTGTGTCCCAAAGCCTCTCTTACGAGAAGTTTCTGAAAAGGTTTGCTTACCTTACTTAACTAATTAAAGGCAAGCCACATTCCCCCTCTCTGGTCTCTGCAGTCAAGCACCAGCGGCTACTTGATAGTCACTGCCAGGTAGGGTTACCCAGAGGCCCGTGACCAAGCCATTTGCGTGATGATTGAGTCGACAAGGCTGAGTGCCTCGGTGGAAATATTTCCCGGTTGGACTCTCCTGTTGGCAGCCTGCTTACCATCACGCTTGCTTTTATAATGAGAAAGGAAATTATTTCTGCTTTTAATGATGGCGGCTCCAGAAATGGTGAGTGAAGTGGGGGGTGGGGGTGGGGCAGGTGCAGGGGAGAGAAGCCGCTTCTAAAAGATGACTTCTCAACATTTCTGGATGTGAAACCTCCCAGCCATGACCTGCTGGGAAGGGACTCCCTTACCTAGGTTCCCCGTTTCAGAAAGCATTTTGCTGTTGATTCTTACTCTTGTTCTAAAGCCAGACTGTGGAATTTGCCACAGGCTGACAGTAAGCTGCAGTTACGAGCAAGAATCAAGGTAAAAAATGCTGAATGTGAATTATTAGTTTCCTAAGCTATTCTTCGAAGCTACTCTCGCAATGGAAATGAAATAAACCTTTTTAGCGCATAACTCTTGCTTAGATTTTCCCATGACCACGTGAAACAGCATGAAGACAGAGTTTGTTTTAAGTGGCTTAATAGTTCCCTTTTGAATTTCAAACATTACAAGTAAATGGAGAGAAAATAACGATGGGTGATCTAAGTATCCATGTTTATATGACTGTTGGAAAGTCTAGGTTTTAGCACGTTGCAGAAGCAACTTCCTGGGGTGCTCTCGCCTGATGCCTCGGAGAGTGAGCTGGAATTTAGTCGGGAACATTTGGACTGTTTCTTTGCTCCCTCTGCCCCTCTTTTGAGTTATTGGAAATGACTTCCAAAGGCTTCTGACCTGTCCGGCATCACGATAGGTGGAATTCTCTTGGAGGAAACAGATCCCCGGTGTAGCTTTTGGGCGAGCCCGCAGTCCCCAGCCACTCCTCCCTTTGCGAGGTAAAGGGGGGGGACTGGGCACCCAGAGGGCGAGGATACTTTCATCCTTAATTAGGTCAAGCCTGCGCGAGCCAGGAAAAGGTTGTGTTTACGGGAAGCTCCGAATACTGTGGGTGAGCGTCCCTTCCTTGGTGCTATCTGCATTTTGGGGGCACGGACATGATGTGAGTATCCAGACTTCTTATAGTATGGTAGGTGTACCACCTGCACGGGCAAAGGGTCAAGTTTAAGTGGGACAAAAGAGAGAAGGAAAGGGTTTGAAAGTAATTTATCTTCTGAAAAGTAATGGTAACTAACTTCTAAATGGTAAAAGGGCACATCTCTAGAGACATGCTATTCAATTGATTTGAAGATTGGTTGAACAAATAATGGGAAAGTCATACGTGTGGCAGAATTACATTCGTAGTTTCGCTCACTCTAGACGTTTCTGTGTTATCTGCTGTGGCTCAGAAAAAAAAAATGCGTTCTCCCTGGACAAATAGTTTTGATTTATCGGCACTGAAAGCTCTTTATGTGGATTGTCAGATTTCAAAGATTTCACACGACAAAGATTCGTTTGATGCTAAAACTATAAACAGGGATGCAAACGCTCTCTATTCTTTCCTGCGAAGGAGGTGGAGGTAGAGCCTGGTCTCCGAGGTCCTGAAATAGTCACCATGGGGGAAAATGACCCACCTGCTGCCGAAGCCCCCTTCTCCTTCAGATCGCTTTTCGGCCTTGATGATTTGAAAATAAGTCCTGTTACACCAGGTAGGTGGCACCAGGTATCATTTCTGCCCCGCTTCCCCTCCCCCATATAGATGATGGATGTGGCTGAGTGTTCCCCTGGAGAAATATCTCCCCAGGAGCCCTCACACCCACAGGCCGCTTCCTCGTGTTTGCAGAATCCTGGAGAGAAGGGGCATTAGGGGGGCCGTCACTTTGTTTAGCCTCTTGCCAACTCCCTGGAGATAGGTGTTGGTATTCTCTGGATGGAGGTTTTCTGAAATCGAGGCTCCAGCTGCCCCTGGGAGTTAGGGGTCAGATCCTGGCCAGGAAATCTCTGAGCCCTCCAGGAATTCCTGACAATCAGTGGTCACCAGCCCTTCCAGAAAACTTAAAATAAGCCGGTTGCCCTAACGGTATCAGATACCTAGATTAAAATTCAACAGCAGGTGAAGGAGTTGCTCCTAGCAACTGAAGGAAGGAAAGTTGGTTTTGGAAATGGGTCATAAATGCTTGGAGAAATGGCAGACTCCTCCATGCCTGGATAGGATCTTTTTGGCAAAGACCCTATCAGGACTTGTCACAGGAAGCTGTGGCTCCCTGGTCCTGGCCGCAGTCAGGAAGACTGAGCCCAGGGGCTGGGCAGAGGGACATCTGGGGCCCCTGGCTAGGGTTCCAGAAAGCATGGCATGGGGGCCGCACTAACAATTCCTTTTAAACCACCTGGACAGCTGATGTGGACCGATGGGAGGTGGGAGAAGAGGTTTCAAGTAAGGGAAAATATACACAATTTACAAATGCTTTTCAAAAATTAGCATCAGTGGAAATGAAGAAAAAACATCCTGCAGTTACCTAACCACCCAAACTTAGCTAGTTTTTACATTTTCTTTATTCTCTCTATGTCCTTGACCATAAGTATACACTCACAGGCAGTGCAGGTGCAGACAGGCGTTTTTCCATGTGCTTTTTGGTTTTCTAAATGCCCTTTTTTATAGGATCAGGTAGGTGTGTAATTTACATAGCCATTTTGGTCATCATTTGACATATAATTGTTTCTAATATTTTATAATATAAATCATAACATGAATAGCACTATACATATTCTTTTCTGCTAAGTTTTGATCATTTCTTCATGATTAATTCCTAGTCATGGGAAGGAATAAAAACTTTTTTAAACTTTTCTTTTTAAATAAACCAATGCATTGTTTATGAGGGAAATTTAGGAAATACAGTTAATCAAAGTTTTTTTAAGATGAACCACAATTTTACTCTTACTCAGAGATAAACCTATTAGCACTTTATAATTTATTTCTTGCCTTTTTCCTATCAACATATCTGCATTTCTCTTTGGAAGTGAAATATGAAGGTAGACCCCAGAGATATTTTGGGTTTGGTTCCAGACCACTGCAATAAGCAAATATTGCAATAAAATGAGTCACACTAATTTTTTAGTTTCCCCATACGTATAAAAGTCAAGTTTATTCGATAACATAGTCTATTCAGTGTGCAATAGCCTTATGCCCCCAAACAATGTACATACCCTAATTAAAAAATTACGTTTTAACTTAGTTAAACAATTAACTTCATCGCTAAAAAATGCTAGTCTTTACCTGACTACAGAGTGTTGCTACAAAGCTTCAATTTATGAAAACTGCAACACCAGCAAAGCGTGATGAAACGAGGTCTGCCTGTACTATTTGTATGATTTTGAAGCTTATTTTTTTTAACTTAAAAATATTATGTTCATCTTTCCATGACATTAAATAATTAAATAGCCTTTAAGGCTTGGCAAACTATGGCCCCTGGGCCGAATCTGGCCCGCTGTCTGTTTTTATAAATAAAGTTTTATTGGAACACAGACATATCCATTTATTCACATTTTGTCTGGCTGCTTTCAAGCCATAGCTGCAGAGTTGAGAAGTTGTGACAGGGACCACTTATGGCCCATAAAGTTTAAAACATTTATGATCGGGTCCTTCACAGAAAAACGTTGCCGACCCCTCTCCTCTATCATTTTAGATATTTCTATACCATTTGTTATTTCACCACCTCCCTTTTGTTGGTCACTTAGGCTGTTTCCATATGTCCGTGCATCAATATTATCAAGGTCACTCCTTTAAGTGTCCTTTACATAGAGATTTGTGTACATCTGTGATGACTTTTTAGGATAAATTCCTAGAAGTGGAATTAATAGGTCAAAAATTCTATCCATTTTTTAGCTTTTTGGTACATATTTCCAATTTGACTGTCAAAAAGTTTACACAATTTATACTCTTATGGGCTGTTAAGTGGAGATCCATTTCCTTTCACTTTGGACTGCAGTGGAAATAGTAGTAGTAGTAGTAATAATAATACATTGCAAAGGTGATATGTAATTATGTCTAATTTGTGGTGTTTTTTTCGTTTCCAGAGGGGTTGAAGGTTTTTTGTGTGTGTGCTTGTTTATCATTTGCATTCCTCCTTTGAAGAGATGCTATACCTTTTGCTTTTTATTCCAAGCATGACCTCAAAGACAGGGCAAGGAGGAGGGGGACCACAGTGGGACCATAGGGCACGCGGCCGAGGAGCCATAAAGTGGCAAATGTGAGCTGATACAAAGGCGCTGTAATTGCAGGAGGGGCTGTAACTGCAGGACACTCTTTGGATCTACAACTGGGGCTCACTTCCTAAACCTCACTCTTAGATACTGAACAGCTAGAATGATGAGAAGTCATTCTGGGGCTCCTGCTGAGTTTTAAAGTGTGACTGGAGAGCCGGCATCTCAGTAGGGAGAGTGACTGATTGGGGCAGACTTCCGGAGGCGGGGGAGGTGGAGAGGAGGGGTCTGCTTTGCTGACTCTAAATGGGCTATCCTGAAAGGAACTGGTCTCTGGCCTTGAGATAAAACCACGTTCATTATCCCGAAACCATCCCCAAACCAACCATCCATCCATCCATCCATCCATCCATCCATCCATCCATCCATCCATC
>NW_021703767.1:3351858-3436858 GCF_005190385.1 Monodon monoceros
ATCCATCCATCCATCCATCCATCCATCCATCCATCCATCCATCCATCTATCCATTCCTTCAATCTACTAACATTTACTGAGGACCGTGGAATGGCTAGTGCTGTTCTAGGTGTTGAGAGTACAGCCTGGAACAAGCTGCCCGCTCCTGCATCCAAGGCTAAACAAGGACCGTGCGGGTGGTCCCTCCGCCCTGCTCCACACTCACGGCACAGAGTCTGATGTGCACCTCCTATCCCCCCATTCTTCCCTTTCTGCTCCTGCTTTTTCCTTGTTTACTCTTTTCTCCTTTTTCTCCCATTTCATCGCTTTCTTTTTTCCATTTTTGTTTTCTAATTCACTTCTGTTTTGGGCAACCGGGAAGGGTACTGACCATTTTATAATCGCAGTCTTTATAGCCAGAGGATGAAGTTGTGGGTTTCCAAAGACAGACAGGGAGCCTCTTTTTGGCTCTTCCATGGGAGACTCTCGGTCCAACATCTCCAAGAGCAGGAGAACAGAGGCCAAGGCAGTCTCCGTCCTGTGTCGTCATGTGAGGCCTGGAAAGCTTCCTCCCCTCCCTACATTCTAACCTTCCTAATTATAACAGAGGACAACTTCAGCATAGATGTATTTTCAGGATTGATGAGATAATTTGCATGAAATGGCCTGTTCTCCTGAGAGTAAACGTTGCAGTGGAAATCCTCCTGTCGTCCAGAGAGGCTTGCACTTTTGGGTATCTTAAGCTCTTCACATCTTCTTTTCTACCAAATCAGCCTTGTTCTATAGGCAAGAACTGGGAAGGGTCTGGGGCTTTACCCTACTTGCAAGCTAACAAGTCAGCCTGCCCCAGTCCCACGGATGCTGGCAGAAGACACAGCCCTTCGGTCGGACACGTGTACACACAGCACAGGTGGCATGAGCGTCCTGTTTGAGTAGGTCACGCTTGCCTGCCAAGTCCCTCAGCAGCAATGTGGAGCGGCCCAGGTGCACGCTGTACACGCAGCGGGTCTGCATCACAGCTGAGGAACCCTGAGCTGAGGGAATACACATCTTTGATAATGGGCTTCAAACAGACATGCACAAGCTTTGTCCCAAAGGAAGAGGTGGTATTTATTAAGCCAGACAGTAAATAGTAACCTGTCCCTTGCTCTGGAGAAGGACACCATCTCTGTCTTCTAAGGCTGTTTGCTCTGCCAGCATCCTCCAAGAGATGGTCTGGAATAAAGGCCCTCGGTGTCCATGCTCAGGACTGGTGGAGAATGACCCGCACATCACCTGGTGACCCTTTCAGAGATCCCAGCTCTCTCTCTCCTGAAAGCACCCTGTTTGGGTTTTACATGTTGCCTTCCTCTGTAGGAAAACATCCTTGGGAGTTGGGGTTCTACCTCCCCTCCGTATTAGTTTCCTAGGGCCACCAAAACATCACAAACTCGGTGGCCTAAAACAGCAGAAATCTATTTTCTCTGGAGGCTAGAAGTCTGAAACTAAGGTGACCGCAAGGACTTGCTCCCTCTGACACCTGCAGGGGAAATCCTTCCTTGCCTCACCTTAGATGTTGGGGTTTGCTGATAAATCATGGGTTCCTTGGCTTATAGATGTATCACCCCCATCTCTGTCTTCCTCTTCACATGGCCTTCTGCCCGTGTCTCTTCACATCATCCTCCCTCTGTGTGTGTCTGTCTCTGTGTCTGAATTTCCCCTGTTTATAAGGACACCAGTCATTTTAGATTAAGGCCCACATTAATGACCTTGATTTAACTTGATCACCTCTGTAAAGACTCTATTTCCAAATAAGATGATATTCTGAGTTCTGAGTGTTTGAACATAAAGCTGTCTCTTGGGGGACACAATTCAACCCATCACACCATCCCCTAACCGAGGACGGATGGAGCTGGGCTGGTGTTGGGGAGCTTGGGGCTCAACTTTTAGAGAACGTGCCCCCGGGTAGGCGGCCATTTCTCTAAGTCAACTCCCTTTGGGCCGGAACATTCTCTGCACTGAGGGCAGGGGGGATGAATAGCTAAATTTTGTTTTATTTCATTCAGATTCGCTATTCCGTGGCCTTTTGCTCTCCCCGCTTTTTGGTTTCTAGATGCCGACGCGGTGGCTGCCCAGATCCTGTCTCTGCTGCCACTGAAGTTCTTTCCCATCATTGTCATCGGGATAATTGCATTGATATTAGCGCTGGCCATTGGTCTGGGCAGTGAGTACGATCCATTATTTAGTAGGTTCTCAAATACCTGTTCAGGCGTTTAGACTTTCACGGGCTCCCCCCTCACACCAACCCGGGCCCGCCACACAGCCCTAATTACTAAGGCAAACACCCTCTGGGTTTGCTGATTTGAGCTTTATTTGCCAGCAGGATCGTGAAGCCGACCAGGGCCCCAGCGGGGGCCTCTGGCTGTGGTGGAGGTTTCGTCACCGAGGAGCCTCTGCCCAGTTAACAGTGGCCAAAGGCAGCTGATGGAACTGAACCCACAGGCAGGAGGGGGTGGGAGCGGGTGGAGGAGACAAGGAGGCCATTCATGCCAGGCCAAGCTGGGTTCCAAATAAGGTGCAAGTGGCTTTTGAGAAAGAGAGTCATTTGAATGGTCCCTGATAGGGAACAATTTTGCATTTACTCTTCAAATAGGCGGATCTCAGATCAGTTTAACTCTCCACGTGCTCGGCTCTGGGGTCCACAGTTCCCTCACTTCTCGCCCAGGGTCAGAGAAGACAGGAGGTAGATTGGGGGCCAGGGGTCCTTTCTCAAGGCTCCTTGCTCAGCCGGCTTAGCCAGTCGGCCACAGCCACGCACTTTCTCTCTGGACCTTGAGCCACCGGAGTCTAAATTCATCTTGAGTTGTGGCTTGAGGTCACTTAGGGAGACACGGTGGGGTGCAGCTGCCCTGCCCGCTGGAATCTGGAACAGAAACTAGGCTGAGGGAAACAGGCTGCTGGCAGTGGTGCCGTTTCAACGCAGCTTTCATGACGCTTGGGCGAGCTCAAGGCCGCGTGGCAGGTGCACGGTTGTCAGTGCTGTGCACTGAAGCAGCCCTTCCCCGACCCCCTCCCTCCTTTCCTCAGTCCACTTTGACTGCTCCGGGAAGTACAGGTGTCGGTCGTCTTTTAAGTGTATTGAGCTGACGGCTAGATGCGACGGAGTGTCAGACTGCAAAGACGGGGAAGATGAGTACCGATGTGGTAAGGTCATGCCTTTTCAGAAGCAGAAGCAGGAGGACGTCAGTACAACCCGACCCTGACCTTCCCCATCTGAGGAATGGGTCCAAGGCAATGCCTTTGTTAAGTCATGGGATCCAACTGGCATTCAGCCCAGGAGACCCTGGGCTGGGTATTAAGGGAGGGTCCGTACATGGAGCTAAAATTGGGTTGGGGAGACTCTGTAAGCAAGCAGAAGAGAGCTCCAAGAGAACTCAGGGGTCCAGACGATAAGAACTGTGGCCGCCCTGCGTGGGTGGGGCACTGAGCAGGGGCAGGTCAGACTCAGCACGGGAGGGTCTAGGCTGGCTGCAGAGAAATTCTGCCGGGTCTCAGGGCTCCTCAGGCCACTAACGACCTGTCTTCCTGTGCATTGGTCAGTCCGCGTGAGCGGTCAGAACGCCGCACTCCAGGTGTTCACGGCTGCCACCTGGAGGACCATGTGCTCTGAGGACTGGAAGAGTCACCACGCTACTGTCGCCTGTGCCCAGCTGGGGTTTCCAAGGTAATTCAGAGAGTGTCCAGCAGTGGGCAGGACATGAGCAGTGATCACGATGAGGGCAGACAGCTGCCGTTTAGCTGAGCACGCACAAGGCACCTGGACATCCCCATGGCAACCCCGCGATGCCTGACATCACAGGTGCGCAAACCAAGGTCCCAACATGCTAAGTGACTTGCTCAAGGTCACATGGGACCTAGCGTGTTTGGGGGCGTCTCAGGCCAGGACCCTAGACGCAAACATTCAATAAAGAGCTTCAGAGCTGAGGACTGAGCCCCCAGTTCCTCAGGCCACAGCTTTTGGGCAGCTTCCAAACACCACCCAGCTTGGTCCCACTTCCCAAGGAGCCCCAGAGAGCCAAGTTCGAAAAGTCAGGAATTTAGTGAATGTCCAGTTATTCAAAACAGTTGATTAGCAACAGGTGGAAGAAAGAAACAGGTAGAAGAAAGAACTATTGCAGTGGAATCTCCACGTTTCAACGTTCTGCGTTCCTTATGTGACTTTTTGCACTGGGGCGACACACTTTGGCCCTGATGCGGCCCCGTCCCTCCCCTGGCCCCTCCTTCGGGCCCCTGGTAGCTGCTGTCTTCCTCGGGTGCCCAGGACTGCACTTCTGCTCCTCTTTGTGCCGGATTCTTGGAGTCCAAAACCAGCAGGCTCTGAGTACCCACACTCTCCTCAGGAAGTGGGCATCCCTGTTTGCGCCCAAGGAAACGGGCGTTAAAACCTCCACGCTCTGAGCAGGGAGCCCTGACTTGCAAATCTGATGCATCATTTTCTCAACTCTTTTCTCCAAAGCCAGTGAAACCCTCCCTCCAGCCTGTATCCCTGAGATGTACCTCTTTCTCACCCGTGACAACCTGGATTCAGAAATCAGCTGCACTTCAAGCCCAACGACAACAGCAAAAGCACCCACACAATCGCCTTCAGGAATTATGTAGACTTGACCCCTCATAGGCAAGGAGGAAGTTTACATACCACACACACACAGCCCACATCACACACACCACAAACACACACACGCCACACACACCACGCGCACACATCACATCACACACACGCCAATTACACAGACACACACACAAACCCCACCACCACGGCTCACAGCTGAAAGCTTCCCTTGGGCATTTCTGCTCCACAGGAGGTAGTTCCTTGGACTCACTAGGGGGTGTCCCTTCTTCTTCCCGTCTGCCTCCCCTGCTTCTCCCTCCTGGACTACCCCCCTGCCCTGAATCCTTGGCCTCCCCTCTGTCCTGCAGAAGGACCCAGCAGCCCCTCTCTCCTTCTCCCAAACCTTCCCGGCAGTGCTCAGGCATCTCTGTACCCCAGCCGTCTGCGGAGAGGCTCCTTCCTTGTTCCATCTCAGGGCAAGTCTGGAGTATGCAATTTTCCAGTCTGTCCCCTCAACCTTGTCCATTTTCTTCCCTCTAAACTTGCTCTGTTCTTCCCTGTTTCTTCAGTTCTAAGATTTGCTTCTGTATCCTTTCTTGTTTATTCTTCCTATTTCTCTCTTGAAAGCCCTCCTTTGATCCCCTCTGCTCTACAGCATCCTGTGTCAGAGGTCTGTGATAAAGAATAAAAGATAGACTGACAACTCAGATTGCCTGGGTCCAAATCCCAGCACACATGCAGCCCCGTCACATGACTGAGGCCTCAAAAATAAGGCGCATAATAATACCAGCTTTAAAGGGTCGCTGTGAGGGTCAAGTGATCTTGGGGCTTTGAAGCCAGCCTGGACCGCAGGGACGCCCTATAAGAGTCAGTTGTCATGGTTGTTGTTACCACTGAGACTTTGACAATTTATGGGGCTCCAGGTGCAGCCTTTGGGGTCCCTTTGCATCACCCTCACCGCCCCACTGGTGGCCCAGTCCACCTGTATCAGGATCTCCATCTCGGTAACGTCCGGCTCTTTCATCTGGTGCCTGACGTATCAGCGGGTTGAGCAATACCTGGGGAGGCTGGAAGGGTCATTGCTGCTGCCTAGATTACATTTTTCTCAAAACTCAAACCTGGCTGCACTTTGTACACCACGTACGCTGCCCGCGCCGCCCCCCAGCGCTTACGGTCACCTGATGAAATCATGCTTGATACGCTGGTGAGTTTGTGAGCGAAGCAAGCCAGCGACTCTGTCTTTTGTTCATTCCATGACCTCCCACCTCATAACTCTTTGGATGCCTGATTTGAAAAATATTATTCCCTCTTTTCCATCATTCTCCAGACTTGTTTCCTGACCCTTTAAACACTGGCTTGTCCTGGTGCCCCCGAATCTCTCCGTCTACATGCTCATCTCTCTGTAACGGGAGCCCTGCCAGCTCTGGGCAGCCTGGGAAAGTATTTCATCCCCCTCCAACCCCCAGCCTATCGTACCTGGGGCGCTCAGCATCCCCACTTCGGTGCTCACCTGAAAACCCTCCACCCAATTCTGTGTTCTGTTCCCTCTGAGGCTCGCTTCAGGCCAAGGGAAGGTCAGTTCAGCTCAATGCATCAGGGAGTGTCCCCCCAGCTACGTCACGAAGTGGTCCTCCCTTGCATGTGGCTGGAGCCCATGGTGGGTGGATGGGCTGTGGGGAGAGGGTCACCCCAGACTCTTCCAGGTCTGGAATACCTTGCTAAGTTGGCAGAAGGAAGCCATTGATGGTTTGGGGCTGCAAAATGACTCCCCTCCCAGTATGATACCTGTATCCTTGTGACTTGAGCCCAGGCAGATTTGCTACAGAGTGAATTCCACACATCAGGTCTGTGTTTCTATTGGGCTTGCAGCTATGTGAGTTCGGACACCATCAGAGTGGATTCACTGGAGGAGCAGTTCCGAGAGGACTTCGTTTCCATCAATCACCTCTTGCCAGATGACAAAGTGACCACTTTACACCAGTCGGTGTACGTGAGGTAAGCGGCCAGGTGGTGCCGTGTCCACTTATGTCCACTCATCTGCTGGACTTGTGCATGAGGTTGTGTTCTCCAAGTGCAAGGTGCGGGTTTGGCCACTTTGGTTAGAGGGGTGGACGCACCAGGCTGGGGTACAAGAACTTAATCCCAAGCCAGGCAAATACAGCCCAACAGACAGAGGGAGGAAGGATGGTAAAGGGGTCCTGTGATGCGCGTGTCATAAATGCAGCATTGCACCGTGCACACAGTGGGCACTGCTGATGTGTTTGGGGAAAGGAAGGGAGGGAGGGAGGAGAAAAAATATTAGAAAGTAAGAAAGAAATTTGTATTTGTATCCTTTGTTTACAAAATACTTTAATGTTCACCATTTGTATTACATGTTTCCCCAAAGAAGTCATAAGGGAGGTAAAACGAGGTAGCCTTAAATGACAGTCAGGTACCTGAAGCTTACAGGGGTCACCTGTCTGGTGCACAGAGGTACGTCAGGCTTTCTGAACCCACGTTCCGTGTGCTCTTCCTGATTCCTTGGACCAAACCCCAAGAGGAGTGTGTTCCCTGCTCCAGGAAACACCTGCCTGTCAGCCTATTGTGCAACTGACAGTCGCTCCTGAACCCACGGGAAATCTGCAGGGACAGTTCATCTCTTGGGTCCTAAAACCTCAGTCTGGTGACACTAGCTTTTTCTTGCATGATCATGTGACAGGACTGGGGCTCTAAAGGCAGGAAATCTACAAAGGGATCTACAAAGGGATCCCAGGGTGGATTGTAACATGAGCACCCACCCACGCAAGGGACAGTGTGTGTCATTTCCCGGGCAATCACATCTCAGCGCTGGAGGTGGCGGGAGGTCTTCTCTGACATGCATGTGTCCCAGGCTGCAAGGACTTTGTGGCAGGAGAGCCACAAAACTGACATGCAAATGACACCAGTGTATATTTATATAATATAGCTCATTATGCATTTCTTATCATTAGCTATACAAAGCCTAGAAATGCTCAACACCCGGTCACACACACCATACCTCACTGTAGTCACGTGTTTTATAATGAATTGTGTGACCTCACTCTCGTGGGTTTTTTTTTTATAGACTAAAATTATAATCTGTATTCAAGAGCAGGGGAGTAAAGTTTATTTTTCTTTTACCCCAAGATTTAAGTAAAAAAAAAAAAAAAGTGTTCAGTTCACAGGCCTCGGGTATTTATCATTAAACGCATTCTTTTTCCACTTTAGGGAGGGATGCACCTCGGGTTACGTGGTTACCTTGAAGTGCTCAGGTGAGAGTTACAGAAACGCAGAGAGAAACGGAAGGAAGCCCTGGCTCACAGGCTCCTGTCCTCCCTCCCCGCTCCTTGGACCGCTCTGTTGGCAGTCCCTTCCTCCCAGGGGCCAGGTGGGAACTCTGTGACCCCCATCTGCCAGGTTGGTGAAGAGAGCCCTGGGCGACTTCTCAGCAGCAGACAGGACCACGGCGCACGATGTCCTGTCCTTCCGTGGTGGCTCCAATCGAGTGACTCTCTGTCACCTTCTCTTCCCCACCCCTCCTGCCAGAAAAGTGTGCACGGGCTGCTTAGTGCCCGCCCCCAGCCTGGGCAGGCACCCTGTGTTCCTGGCAAGGGGGCGCTGTACCTGGTGCTGTGTCCTGACGGGCTTTTCCCACTGCACCCCTACAGCACCCTGCTTGTCCCACGCCGCAGGTGACCTGCCCACCCCCCCATCCCTCACCCTGTGCTCCTGCCAAAGCTCCCGCCCCTGCCCCTCCCTCTTGCTCTGCAGTCTGCGGTCTGAGGACGGGCTCCAGCCCGCGCATCGTGGGTGGCAACGTGTCCTTGCTGGCGCAGTGGCCCTGGCAGGCCAGCCTGCAGTTCCAGGGCTACCACTTGTGCGGAGGGTCCGTCATCACCCCCGTGTGGATCGTCACTGCTGCCCACTGTGTTTATGAGTGAGTTCTCCTGACCTCCTTGCCGGGGGTCCTCATCTTCTGCAGACCCCCATCCCAGTCCGGGCCATGTTGGGACAGGGCTGATTTGGGTGGTCGACAGCAGGGCAGGTCCAGAAAGCAGGAAGACAGACCGGATGGTCACAAAGTAATGTCCATGGGGTGGGACACCTTCCTTCTTCACTGTGGATCCAGCTCCAACAGCTGGGTGAGACTGGTGACCCCGGGCTCATTTTAAGGATCTCTGGCCTGCAGCTCTTACAGAAAAGAGAGAAGGAAGAGGAAGGAAGCTCTCGCAGGAGGGAACCCAGCAACGTAAAGGCCCTAGGCCTCCCTGTAGCTCATCACAGTGGACCATGCCGTGGCCGAGAGGGAGAGGGAGGGTGCAGGGTAGGCAGGGGTCTCCCCAGAGCCACCCCTCCTTGAATCTCTCTCCAGGGAGGTGGCTTGGAAGAAAACCACAGAAAATACTTCCAAACACAGGGGCAATTGTCCCCGTTATTTCCACCTCCCTCAACTTCGGTTTCTGATGGAGAATAGACCCTGATGGACTCTCACAGGGAGCAAAGTTCAGCTCACTTCTCAAATGCCCAGAGGTGCAAAGAGCAAGGCCTGTCTAGGAAATGCATGGGGTGGGTCTGTGCTTCTGCAGGGCTTGGTGGGGGGGGACGTCTGCTGGCATCTCCTTAGCACCGGCTCTCGGGACACCTGAGGGGTCCGTGGGTTAACGTGCTTGGGGCTTTCTCATTTTAGTCTCTACCTCCCCAAGTCATGGACCATCCAGGTGGGCCTCGTTTCCCTGCTGGACAGTCCAGCCCCCTCCCATCTGGTGGAAAAAATCATCTACCACAGCAAGTACAAGCCAAAGAGGTTGGGCAATGACATCGCCCTCATGAAGCTGGCCGGGCCTGTCACTTTCAATGGTACGTCTGGGTCTCTGTCATTTTGTTGCTATCCTTTGTTTCAAGAGAATTTGAATTGCTTGTTGAAGCATGGTGATGAAGGCTGCCTTAAAATCTCGCCAGATAATTCCAATATGTGATTCATTCCCGCGTTGGCCTCAGTTGACTGTCTCTTTGTCTTAAAGTTGTGATTTTCCTGGCTCTTGGTATGATAAGAAATTTTCAGTCATATTCTGGTCATTTGGGCCATCGTGTTAGGAGACGTACATCTTCAGTTTTAGCAGACTGTCACCCTGTTCAGGTTCACTATGCAGGTCCTGGCCTGCTTCTGTGGGCTGTGGTTCTGATGATTATTTGATTTCAGAACCTGTGTGGTTCTACTTTGGTCAACTTGGTTTGGCTGGGGCCACTGGGGCCCTCACTTGTGCTACTTCCTTTCTGCTGGTACCACCTGGAGATTAAAGGGACTTCCCCAGGCCAGACCACCCGGTGCCTGTGGGTGGTAGAAGGGGGTCTCAGGCGCATGGGAACAAAGAGCTTTTTCTTGTTTCGTGTTTACTGTGGTGAGGTCCCCACCCATCTGCCTGGTGTCTCAATCTTGGCTGAGAAAGAGAGGGCCTCCCAGGCCAGCCAGCTGCTTGTGGTGGGATCTTCCCTGCAGCCCTTTCTTTACAAGTCAGAAGACACTGGGAATCTCCAGCTCCTGGAAATACTCAGAAACGTTCTCTCCCAACCAGCTGCTGAGTTCAGAGGCTCTGTTTCTCCACAGAAATGTCAAGTCCTGACTCCTGGAGGTTTCAAAAACACCAGAAAAGCCACATGGGACAGAACTTTCCAAGATGTTGCAGATGCAACAAAGCATATGAGCCTACTCCTAAATAAGTAAAAGCCCTCTTCTGCTTCCCAAGGATTAGAGCAGCTCAGAGAGCAGCAGAGTATAATAAACAAGGCCCCTTGTTGGAGCAGAATCCTGGCTCAGGACCAGCAGCAGGTTGGACCTGGCAGAATCAACAGTGTGTTTATCACACAGCACACAGAATTCTCCACGCATCACACTTGGAAACAAATATTTCTAGAGAAACAAAGAGAAATTGCAAAGGTGGTGTTTGTTTGTTAATTATGATTAATGACCCTTGGTTATAAAATAATGAGGTGCCAACACTTGCACTTTGACAAAAATTAAAATGAGTGCCCTTACCCCTTCTCTACCTTTCCATTATTGTCCTACCCCAAAAGCTTAGCGTGTCTCAGAATGCGGGCACATGAAGGCCCCGTGACAGTCTTTGGTGAAGGGCTTACGTGACACAGCCCAGGTGGACAGGCAGGCTCGTCGCCTCCAGATATGTCAGGAGGGATGGGAATATTCACACACTGTTGGTCCATAAAGCAGCGTGCCCATGGTCTAGAACAAGAGCAGGCAGGCTATGGCCCATGGGCTGAATCTGACCCTTTGCCTACTTTTGTATTTAAAGTTTTATCGGCCCACAGCCTGGCCCATTTGTTCACCACGGCCCGTGGCTGCTTTCATGCTACTGTGGCAGAGGTGAGGGTTGAAACAGAGACCACGTGGCCTGCCAAGCCTAAAATATAAAGTATTTGGCTTTTTTTTTCTTTTTTGCGGTACGCGGGCCCCGCACTGCTGTGGCCTCTCCTGTTGTGGAGCACAGGCTCCGGACGCGCAGGCTCAGCGGCCATGGCTCACGGGCCCAGCCGCTCCACGGCATGAGGGATCTTCCTGGACCGGGGCACGAACCCACGTCCCCTGCATCGGCAGGCGGACTCTCAACCACTGCGCCACCAGGGAAGCCCTATTTGGCTTTTTATAGAAAATATGCTGACCCCTGGTCTAGACTCCCTCATGTTGCCACGGTCTCCGGTTGTTTTAAAGTTTCAGGGCTCTGGTGGGCAAGGGGTCCCTACTCTGAGCAAATAGCTTCCAAACGACCAGGGACCTGGCCTTTCTCTGGGAGCTGGCTTGAGCTGCCAGAGCGGTAGGCACTGAGAAGATGGTTTTCTCAGACCACAGCTGCCACAGGCTTGAAAGCTCTTGTTTCCTCTCCAAACAGAGATGATCCAGCCAGTCTGTCTGCCCAACTCCGAAGAGCACTTTCCTGATGGGAAAATGTGCTGGACGTCAGGCTGGGGGGCCACAGAGGATGGAGGTCAGTGTTCTGAAATCAAGATTCTGAGTCCAGGGTGCCTAGAACCGAGAGGGCTGTGGGCCTGCTCCCCAGGCTCCCAGTGTAATGTCCCCGCCCACGTGTCCCGGTAGGGGTGTAGCGCAGACCCCCAGCCGGCCACTGAGACATGAGAGGAATGGGAGGCGGGTGTGCCCCGTGGTGAGCCTGTAATACGTGAAGGTCACAGTTTACAAGCAGGTGAAGTTAGAGGGTGTCGATCTGTTTGGGTGGGTGGCGAGGCTGACCCACCACAGAAGTGTTAGTTTCTTGTCGCTGCTGTAACAAATGACCCCAAATTTACTGGCCTAAAGCAATGCACGTGTATTACCTTACAGTTACGGGGATCGGAAGTCATAAATCAGTGTGTCAGGAGGGCTGTGATCCTCCCAGAGGCTCTGGGGGAGGATCTGTTCCCACGTGTTCCAGCCTCTAGGGCCCCTGCATCTCTTGCTTCTGCCCTCACCTCCACCTTCAAGCCAGCAGCACAGCATCTTCCAATCTCTCTCCCCTCTGACCTCCGCTTCTCCTATCATCACATCTCCTTCTCTGACCCTTTGAAGGACCCTTGTGATTACACTTAAGGTCCACCCAGAGAGCCCGGCATCGTGTCTCCATCTCAAGGTCTTATCACATCTGCAAAATCCCTTTTAGAAGGTGACACGGTTCCTGGTTCCAGGGGTTGGGATGTGGATGCCTTTGGGAGTACAAGTTTCTGCTGACCACCCCCAGGTTCCACCCCAAAGCTGTGAGTGGGATCTTCGCGTGCCTTAGTTTCCCTGCTGTCATCTGGGTTATTTTGGGAACTAAACAGACTGGTGTAGGTCAAGTGCTTGGCCCAGGACAGGCTCTGGCGGGGCGCGGGGGGGGGGCCCTGTTGGCTACATTTGCCCCCCGTCCTCCCACATTGGTGACCTTAGGGAAGTGAGTGGCCCTGACATGAAGCAGCGGGGTCCCCCAGCCCACTCCCCAGGGGGCAGAGCTCTAAGGCCATCCACCTCCAGGCTTCCCCACCCACATGCAGGCCCCCTGAGTTCCTGGTGGGGGTCCCCCGCACCACACGAACCACCCCCTGCTCTGACCCAGGCGATGCCTCCCCGGTCCTCAACCATGCGGCTGTGCCTCTGATCTCCAACAAGATCTGCAACCACAGGGACGTGTACGGTGGCATCATCTCCCCCTCCATGATCTGTGCTGGCTACCTGAAAGGCGGTGTGGACAGCTGCCAGGTAGGGGCCCCTGGTGACCCCTGGGGGCCACGCTGCAAGCAAGGCGAGGCTCTGCTGTGGCAACCCAGCCTGCGGGAGAGGCCACCACCAGCATGTCCCTGTGACTGACTGAAAAGCAAATTTACAGGGCGTGGGAAGAAGTTTGCTCAGGATATCAGTGTTTACCCAACGCTCCCCTCTGCCTGGGTGCTGGGCAGTGGGAAGGGTCTCGGAGTTTGCAGAGGGACCAAAGGGGCAGAGGGCAGGTGGGAACCAGGGAATCCAGTCTGCAAAGCTACAGTGGGCGAGACTCCAACACTGCCTGGTCCAGCCGAAGCCCCTGGCCAGGCAGACCCTCCCCCTGGAGCATCCCTCTGTTTCCCCAGCTGCCTTGACCTTCGTGGGTTCAGGGTACCGAGATCTGGCAGGGAGACGGCTGGAGGGGGACCGTCCCCAAAGGATAAGGACCCCACTATTAGGGGTACAAGTCAGTTCCAGAAGGACTGGGGGGTGAATGCAGAGCCATCTTCGTGCTGTATTTTGTGATAGAGTGAAGGGGGGGATCCTGCCACCAGGACAAGGGACACACCATGGCAGTGCCTGTTGTGTGTCCTTTGCTCTTTCCTTGTCATCTAGGGAGACAGCGGGGGGCCCCTGGTGTGTCAAGAGAGGAGGGTGTGGAAGTTGGTGGGAGCCACAAGCTTCGGCATTGGCTGTGCCGCGGTGAACAAGCCCGGAGTCTACACCCGCATCACCTCCTTCCTGGACTGGATTCACGAGCAGATGGAGGTGGGTGCAGCGCCGCCCCTGCCCTGGAATCCCATGCTGGTGCCCGTCAGTCAGTCCACCTCTGGCATCCCTTCCGTGGGACCCCAGTCGTGCTGTCCGGAGCCAGGGAGTGACCAATCAGTTATCGATTTGTCAAGCAGTGACTTTGTGCTTCTGGGCGTTAGACTGAGCAGGGCTAATCCCACAGACAAGGCCCTGGTGGGGTGGGCATGGCGGGTGGGCACACACAGGGCCAGTGTTGCTGGGACGTGAAGGAAACGTGCTTCCACCAACTGGGGAAAGGAGGAGGGGCAGCTGAGGAAGAGCCCTGGGGGACGGGAACCAGCCAGGTGGGCACGTGTGGGTGTGGAGACAGGTGGGGGATGGTCTGGACCGGAGGCCCCGAATGCCCACTGGGGTGTTTGGACCTTGCCAGGAGCCAGGGTGGGATGGAGAGTCTCTAATCAGGAGGGGTCTGGGCGGTTCTGTGCTTTGGGGGGACCTCCCTGTGGGCGGTCGGGGGTGGTGCTGGAGGAGGGAGATGGGTCAGTGAGGCTGGCTTGGCAGGACCAGGGCTGGCACGGGGAGCCCTGGTGATGGCGGGAGGAAGAATGGGACGCCCAGGGACAAGGAATGCCCCAGCCTACTCCAGGCCCCAGTGCAATGGCTTAGAAGACAGGGGGAGACACGCACCCAGGGAGCGAGAGCCTGGACAGCCCGGCCTTCCACCCCACGGGCGCACAGCAGATGTTTGCGGACCTGATCACCGGCTCTGAGTCCCACGTCAGCCCTTGGACCAGTTTCAAAGAACTTTGTTTTTTTTTTTTTTTGGTGTATTTTGTTGTTGTTGTTTTCGTTGGGTTTTTTTGAGGCAAAATTTACACAGAGTGAAACTGACCATTCTAAAGTGAAAATCTGGGGGCATTTAGCCCGTTCACGATGTTGGGCTGCTGCCGTCTCTACCTAGTTTCAGAATATTTTCATTTTCTGGAAGTAAGACTTCATTAAGCAGTCACTCCCTGTTCCCTGTCCCCCGGCCTCCAGTGACCAGTAATCTGCTTTCTGTCCTGGTAGATCAAGACCTTTAAAATGCTCCTTTTAATTTAAAGCATTTGGCTAAGAAGGACCAAACTCCTCAAGTGCCTTGGTGTTAATTTCCACTTCTTCCTCCTTGAATATTTGCCTTAAATCAGGAGCTACGAGCAGGGCTGAGACCCCAGGACTGGGCCTGGCTGGAATTCCAGCCCTGCTGTCGTATAGCTGTGTGTTCTCGGCAGGCATATCGTGCCAGCCCATTGCAGGGCAAGGCTAGGAGACAGGCCTGCCGGGGACTTCTGCTGGGGCTCATTTTGCTGTTAGCTGACCGCCTGGCCCAGCGCTGAGGGCTGTGCAATGCTCTTCAGCCCCCAATTCAGCCCAAATCCCTCACCCCCTCAGAAAACAGACATTTGAAAGAGCAGCCTCCTTGCTGCAGTGGCTGCAGACAGCCCGTGAGCAGGACTGAGAGGGGTGAGGGTCATGTGGGCCGGGGGGGGTGGGGGTGTCACGTGGGCGTAGGGAGTGGAGGACCCTCTGATTTCGCCCAGGGAGCCTCGGAGGTGCAGCTCCACGACGCTGCTCCCAGGCTCAGAGGGTCCATGTGACCAGGCTTGCTGCAGGGGTAGGTTGAAGATGTCCGGCCCAGTCCTGAGCTGGTGGGGAGGACCAGGTTCCAAAATCAGTCTGGAAGGTTCTGACAGAGGGGTCCTGACCTCTCAGCCCATTTTCCCCCAGCACCGCCCTGGCTGTGGGGCCCTAGGACCATTCCCATATTAGAGGTGAGGGGACCCACATAAGCCCCCCGCCGAGGCTAATAAGGGCAGGGCATGAGTCTAACCAGCTCCGTGAGCCCAGCCCCCCACCCTGCAAAGCTCAGTGATGGATCTCCAAGCGGGGCCACAGAGCACTCCTTCTGGCTGCTCGCTAGCGTTGAGGGTCCAGAGGGTCTGATTGGACGCCCTGGCAATTCTGTGGCAGGGGTCTCCGGGGCACACTCTGAGGACGTGGGGGGATTTTAGAAAGGGCTCCTCTTCCTCCCAGAGCTCGAGAAGCAGGTTCTTCTGGATGTAGGTGGACGGCTCCCCTGAGGCCTGGGAGAGCACCTCAGCCACGGCAGCCTCTGGCATCTGAAGGCCTGTGTGAGTCATGCCTCTCTTCAAACGTCTCTGGGACGACCCAGAAGAGGCTTCCCTCCCATGAGAGTTTTCCAGCGGGCCTGCATTTTTATTTATATTTTATTTTTTGTGGTACGCAGGCCTCTCACTGTTGTGGCCTCTCCCGCTGCGGAGCACAGGCTCCAGACGCACAGGCTCAACGGCCATGGCTCACGGGCCCAGCCGCTCCGCGGCATGTGGGATCTTCCCAGACCGGGGCACGAACCCGTGTCCCCTGCATCGACAGGCGGCCTCTCAACCACTGCGCCACCAGGGAAGCCCCGGGCCTGCATTTTTAGTTGTTTCTTTTGAACCTTGATGTGAGGGCCTTCCAATAGCTCTCACACCTCGAGGGGAATCACCCCATTTTTTAGCTGATGCTAAAGCTTGCTGCATCACCTTCATTTTCATCCAGTAGTTTTCTCTCTCTGCTGGACGCTTAAAACGAAATTGTTGCAACTCAAAGAGAGACACAGGAACACTGATACTAAGAGCTGGAAACGATGGAATAGTCGCAGGTTGATGACGGAGACGGCGGGGGTGTGGCAGGTTGGAGGTGTGACACAGGGAAGGGAGCTATTTCACACTTACCCGGGATCCGCATGGAACAGAGGCCAACTTTGTCCCCATCAGTTGTGAACAGCTGACGCTCCACTCAGGGTACAGTCAGGTGCTCACTCCATCTAAATATTAGAGAGATGGCTTGAAGCACTGAAAAAGATAATACCTATGTTTTCATTTCTAGAGGGACCTGAAAACTTGAAGAGAAAGAGGCAGGTTACCACCTTGAGTTCCGGCCAAGACGGAGACATCCCTGTCCTTCCATGGATTCTAACGGCAGAGCCAAAAGAAGGAGCATCTTTTCGTTCCTCTACATCTAGAGCAATTTTCTTCTATCACCTCTAACAAGCCAGAGGGACATTGGACTAAAATGACCCCGAACCTCCTTTCTGATCTTCACTAAGAACAGAAGCAGGAATGCCTCCGAAGTGCTACAGTTTCCTTGTCCATCTGGTTTCCTCCCCTGCAAAGTGATCCACACCTTAGCCCCTCAACAAAGACACATGCAGCTGTCTACACCTTTTTATCCGGGCACCAGAACCTAACCAATTTTCTACCAGGATCTCCTTTGACATGTGGGAACTTAAGATCATAGTTTGAGGTTTATTTCTGGTATTTTTTGTAGCCTTTGGTGCTTGATGTATCATTGTCCCTTGCTTCCAGAGGATGTCCCCTTTCTTAGTGCATTCATCCCTCCGAGCTTGTCTGAATGAATCCTGACTGCTCGTATAAGCTTAATTCAAGAGGCTCAATTAATTTGATCTCTTCTATATCCATCGTGGGTTTTGTATTTTCTGTTAGAACGGGTTTCTCGGCAGATCAGAATTATCTGCTATTACATCACCGTGCTCAGAAACAGAGTAAGAAAAGAAAGTACCAAGCCAAAGCCATCTAAACCTCACACAACGGTACTGAGGCAGACTAGACAATCTTAAGTCGTTAAGAGGCCAGAGGTTTCCCTACCTCTCTGTATGGGCCCATTCATCTCCCACGCAGCTGCAGGATTAGAGACCCCTTTCTGTACCCACACACCTTCTGCAGTCCACATAACACACACATAACAGAGGAAGGTTACCTGGTAAGTAATCACTGTCCAGTGGTGCTTTATCACAAATGACTTCATCAGAATATGAATCCGTTGCTTTGCCTGAGGTAACAGTGGGAAAGATGGGTGAGTTTCAAAGAGCTCAGAGATGGGTCCAGGTACCCGGGGAAGGGCCGGCTCCAGGAAGCCTCCATGTGTGAGAAGGGGATGGGGGAGATAGGGAGGGAGAACTAAGGGCAAACCTCATTTGGATGCACCTCACTGTATCATAGTCACTGCACAGATCTCTGTACATGTCAGAAGTGACAAGACCATTTTTATTTTAAGTGTGTCTGCCCAGCTCTCTTTGAAAGCAGTGGTAGCTCACCAAAGCATCTTGAGAAAGAGGAACAAAGCTGGAGGTATCACTCTCCTGATATCAAACTATCCTACAAAGTTTCAGTCATCAAAACAGTATGGTACTGGCACAAAAACAGACACACAGATTAATGGAACAGGATAGAGAGCCCAGAAATAAACCCACACTTATATAGGCAATTAATCTACACCAAAGGAGGCAAGAATATACAATGGAGGAAAAGACAATCTCTTCAGCTACATGCAAAAGAATGAAACTGGCCTACTTTGTTATACCATGCACAAAAATAAACTCAACATGGATTAAAGACTTAAATGTAAGACCTGAAACCACAAAATTTGTAGAAGAAAACATAGGCAGTAAAATCTTTGACATTGGTATTAGTGTTATTTTTTAGATCTATCTCCTCAGGCAAGGGCAAGAAAAACAAAAATAAACAAATAGGACTATATCATACTAAAAAAACATTTTGCACAGTGAACAAAACCATCAATAAAACGAAAAGTCTGCCTACTGAATTGGAGAAGATATTTGCAAATGGTATATCCAATAAGGGGTTAATATCCAAAATATATAAAGAACTCATACAACTCAATAGCCAAAAACCAAACAATCCAATTTTAAAAGTGGGCGGAGGACCTGAATAGACATTTTTTCCAAAGAAGACATAGAGATGGTGGACAGACACATGAAAAGATGTTCAACATCAATAATCACCAGGAAAATGCAAATCAAAACCATCATGAGGTATTACCTCACACCTGTCAGAATGGCTATTATCAAAAAGAACACAAATAACAAATGTTGGTGAGGGTGTGGAGAAAGGGGAACCCTTGTGCACTGTTGGTGGGAATGTAAATTGGTGCAGCCACTATGGAAAACAGTATGGAGGTTCCTCAAAAAATTAAAAATAGAACTACCATTTGATCCAGCAATTCTGCTTCTGGGTATTTACCCAAAGAAAACAAAAACACTAATTGGAAAAAATATATGCACTCCTGTGTTCGTTGCAGCATTGTTTACAATAGCCAAGATATGGAAGCAACTTATGTGTCCATCAGCAGATGAATGGATAAAGAAGATGTTGTGTATATATACAATGGAATATTATTCAGCCATAAAAAAGAATGGAATCTTGCCATTTGTGACAACTTGAGTGGACCCTGAGGATATTATGCTAAGTAAAATAAGTCAGACAGAGAAAGACAAACACAAAAATGAAAGAAATATTTCACTTACACGTGGAATCTAAAAAACAAAACAAATGAGCAAACATAACAAAACAGAAAAAGACTCATAGATACAGAGAACACATGGGTGGTTGCCAGAGGGGAGGGGGGTGAGGGTTGGGTGAAATGGGTGAAGGAGATTAACGGGTACAGAGTTCCAGTTGTAAAATAAATAAGGCATATGGGGATGTAACGTACAGCACAAATATAGTCAATAATACAGTAATAAGTTTGTATGGGGACAGATGCTAACTAGACCTATCCCAGTGATTGTTTCATAATGTATTTAAATGTCGAATCACTCTGTTGTACACCTGAAACTAACCTAACATTGTACGTCTGCTATACTTCAATAAAAAAAACAATGTTCTATAGGAAAAAAGAATAAGAAATCATCGAGTTCTTCAGATTTCGGTCTATAATGGTATCATGGCACATAATCATTTGTTAGTTTAAATAAACCCATATAACTTCACTAAATTTACCCTGTTATACATAAAATAATACTCCAATTAAAAAAAAAAAAAGAAAGTAGTGGTAACTCAGGTATTGAAGATCCAAGCTGTGAAAAGTTGAAAGATTTCATATGTGATCATCTCAGTTTTGAAAACTTGACTTTGGGGTCAATGCACTTTAGCCTGTTGTGGTTTCCTTCTGCTAGCTTGTTGGGAAAGACTTGCTGTCTTACATCTTTCAAAGGGTCCTGGATAATACTAATGGTGGGGAGTTACTCGGTGTGTGCTGGGTCCTGACCCTGTTCCCTACGCTTACCTGCTTCATCGTTACAGCACCCCTACGACACAGGGTTTTGCCACTAGTTCCAGTCACAGATGAGGAAACCGACTTGTGAAAGTGACGAGGTTTTCCCAAGACCACACGTCGGGCCAGTGGGGTACATCATACCAGCAGGAATTAAAGCAATTAACTAATTGCAAAGCTACATTCTTTCACATTTGAGTCCAAAGGGACTTTGTGCCACCAGTTTGAACCCATCTGAGATGCAGTAGTGATTCAAAGTCGTGATCGACTTTGTCCTCTAGAAACGTTTGGTTCCCACGGAGCCGTTTGCTGGCTTAAGGTTCTCGAGTAAAGCGGTTTGTCATCTTGTTCCTTTTCTCCTGTGGCTACAACAACTTGACACCTACCTCACACCTGGCAGCCAGGCCACAGCAGGAGCTGGGAGAGAAGGCCTTGGCTGGAGCATCCCTAACCTGCAGCCCAGCCACAGCCAGAGGAACACACCATAGATGAGGTGGGCTGCCTCCCCTGACGGCTCAGACCTGAAGAAGCAGCTGTGGGGCATCCGTGTCCCGAGGTAGTAAATGAGGGAGCCTCACCTGCGCCCAGACATCCAGGACAGTGGCTGGGAAACAGCTCCTCTCCCTCTCTCTCTCTCTCTCTTTCTCTGTCTCTTTCTGGTACTTTAGTATTTGATATGGCTGTATTTAAATATGTTTATAAGAATTGCAGAAGACCTAACAATATTATAGAAAGCTTGGAAACAGAGTATTAAAAATTGGTCCGGGGCTTCCCAGGTGGCGCAGTGGTTAAGAATCCGCCTGCCAATGCAGGGGACACAGGTTCGATCCCTGGTCCGGGAAGATCCCACATGCTGCGGAGCAACTAAGCCCGTGCACCACAAGTACTGGAGCCCATGCGCCTAGAACCTGTGCTCCGTAACAAGAGAAGCCACCGCAATGAGAAGCCCGCGCACTGCAACAAAGAGTAGCCCCCGTTCGCCGCAACTAGAGAAAGCCCACGTGCAGCAACGAAGACCCAACACAGCCAAAAATAAATAAATAAAATAAATAAATTAAAAAAAATAAAAATTGGTCAACAACTTGAATACTGTAATTGGTCACAAAATCTGTTAGTTGCCTCCCTTCTCTAATAGGAGGGCTTCTGGCCGGGAGCTGAGGAATCTGTTGAAGTCTATCTCTTCCAATTCTCACCTGGAGAGACCACCTGGGCTGTGCAGGAAGATGCCAGGACGGTCTGGCTGTGGATCGCCCGCCCTGTCACCCTGTCCCACAACCCAGCCCGGGAGCCACTGCTGGTGGAAGACGTTCCAGGTGTGGGCGCAGCTGTACTGGTCTCAATGTCCAAAGGCTTCTCTGCAAGAATTTCCCAACAGCAGCAGTGGGGTTGGGATACTTCTGCAGGAGCCAAGCCCTGATCTAATGGGCAGGGGCAGGTGCATTTTCCGATGGCCTGGCCACCAGCACCAGGGAGGCAAAGGGACGTGCCAGCAGTAAGCAAGAAGAATCCAGTTTCTGCTGCACAATCGTAAACAACACTGGCTTCCAATCAATTAATTTAGACTACTTACTCGCTGGGCCACGTTTTCCCCACAGCGTGAAAAATCCTGGCTGACTTGTTGTATCTCAGTGACTTGCAACACAACGTCTTCTGTGTCTGGCCCAGCTCCGCACCAAGAACTGTGGCCTGTCTCACCTGCTTGGGAGCAACTTCTGGAGACTGGCTACCTTTTATTCACCTGCACATCCCAACATCCAGACCAGGACCCAGAAGCTGCTCATGGACACGAGTGGAGTGACCGAATGATGACTATGAAATAAATGCACCACCTCCATAGACTATACCTGAATGCCATTGTTTCATAAACCAGCACATATTATGTATGGAAGTAGGTGAAAATCAACCTAATGATAACATTTATAATTTAAAATTATGATGTATTTAAAAGAACATCCATATTTCTCCCCTTAAAAGTACAATATAACTGCCTGATGTGTGAAAACCAAATCCTGCTACATGTCTACACTGTATTCTGGTCTGCCGTAGAGTGATCAAAATTCTGTAAAAAATTATGACCCAGAGTCTAGTTCACAGAAAAATGGTCAAAGTGATATCACTAAGGGGTGAGAAACGACAAAAAAGAGAATTTATTTTAAGAATGAAAAGAAAACAATACTGATGCTCTCTAAAATCCATCCACTAAGCATTGATATCATGTTTTCAGACCTGGGGAAATGGACTCTTAAGACATAATTTTTTTTTTTTTTTTTTGCGGTACGCGGGCCTCTCACTGTTGTGGCCTCTCCCGCTGCGGAGCACAGGCTCTGGACGCGCAGGCTCAGCGGTCATGGCTCAGGGGCCCAGCCGCTCCGTGGCATGTGGGATCTTCCTGGACCGGGGCACGAACCCGTGTCCCCTGCATCGGCAGGCGGACTCTCAACCACTGCACCACCAGGGAAGCCCTTAAGACATAATTTTTATATCAGAGTGGTTTTTTTTTCTTTTTTTTACTCTTTTACCCTTTCTTTCCTTTTCATCTTAGGTGCAAACTAGAAGCTTCCACTGGCCCTCATTTCCTTGCTGGGGTCAGAGCGGCGAGGGAGGTTTGCAGGAAGAGCTGGGGTCTGCTGTCTAGCCCACATGTGCCTTGGCCTCTTGCTGACCTCCCTCTTCTCCAGGAGCGGCTGGTGTGGGGATGCAGCTGCCACATCTGCACAATTCCCCGTATTCTCTCCTCAGGCCCTGGTGGCGGGGGGCGGGGGGGCGGGCCTGGCCCCAGGCAGGAGGCCCCCACGTTGGTACATTAAAAGGTGTATAATATTACTGGTTTCCAACACAGTATTAAAACTCAGTGCTCATTCCCTGCAGACTCCAGAGGACAAGGCAAGGAAAGGGAAGGGATGGAGTTGGGGACCATCCCTGGGTCCAGACAGCTGCTTGTTTATCACACCCACCCTCAGAGAACTTCAAGGGAAACCTAGGAGCTTCCCAGGTCTGGCCACCAGGGGGGGCTCTGGGGAGGGCACCCACTCCCACCCCTTCCGCCTGGTCACTGGAAAATTCCAGATTCTCTCCCAGGTCCCGGACGGACAGCTGTCTGCTGGGACTGTGACGCTGGGGCCACAGCTCGCCTTCCTCCTGGCTTGTGAGAGGGCTGCCTGCTGCCAGGCCAGAGCCAGAGCTTCTTCCTGTCCCCATCCCCGGGGTGCCCACCGTGACTCAGTGCTGGCCACAGGGCAGGATGGATGCCAGACGGGCGGCAGGGCCCAGGGCGAGATTCCAGAGTCTGTACCCATTTCAACCAGAGCAGGAGTCAGGCCTTCAGCTGTGAAATTGTGAGGACACCCCTGCAGTCCGCAGCTTCCCTGAGGCTGAGGCCAGAGTGCCTCCATGGGCCTCCGTGCGGGAGGCGGTTATCTTCTCGGTGCAGTCACATCCGGGAGGGGCGGGGGGCTGGGGTTTCCGTTTAACCACTTTCCATCACCAACCACACAGAGGGCTGCTGAGAAAAGGAGCCATGAAAATGATTGTTTAAAGTTATGCTTGGTTCATGGAGCCCAAAGAACTATGATTTCAGAAACATTCTTATCGGGCTAATATATATGTTTTTTAACATCTTTATTGGAGTATAATTGCTTTACAGTGGTGTGTTAGTTTCTGCTGTATAACAAAGTGAATCAGCTATACATATACATATAGCCCCATATCTCCTCCCTCTTGCGTCTCCCTCCCTCCCACCCTCCCTATCTCACCCTCTAGGTGGTCACAAAGCACCGAGCTGATCTCCCTGTGCTATGCGGCTGCTTCCCACTAGCTATCTATTTTACATTTGGTAGTGTATATATGTCCATGCCACTCTCTCACTTCGTCCCAGCTTACCCTTCCCCCTCCTCGTGTCCTCAAGTCCATTCTCTATGTCTGCGTCTTTATTCCTGTCCTGCCCCTAGGTTCTTCAGAGCCACTTTATTTTTTAGATTCCATATATATGTGTGAGCATATGGTATTTGTTTTTCTCTTTCTGACTTACTTCGCTCTGTATGACAGACTCTAGGTTCATCCACCTCACTACAAATAACTCAATTTCATTTCTTTTTATGGCTGAGTAATATTCCATTGTATACATGTGCCACATCTTCTTTATCCATTCATCCGATGATGGACACTTAGGTTGCTTCCATGTCCTGGCTATTGTAAATAGAGCTGCAATGAACACTTTGGTACATGATTCTTTTTGAATTATGGTTTTCTCAGGGTATATGTCCAGTAGTGGGATTGCTGGGTCATATGGTATTTCTATTTTTAGTTTTTTAAGAGACCTCCATACTGTTCTCCATAGTGGCTGTATCAAGTTACATTCCCACCAACAGTGCAAGAGGGTTCACTTTTCTCCACACCCTCTCCAGCATTTACTGTTTCTGGATTTTTTGATGATGGCCATTCTGACTGGTGTGAGATGATACCTCATTGTAGTTTTGATTTGCATTTCTCTAATGATTAGTGATGTTGAGCATCCTTTCATGTGTTTGTTGGCAATCTGTATATCTTCTTTGGAGAAATGTCTATTTAGGTCTTCTGCCCATTTTTGGATGGGGTTGTTTGTTTTTTTGATATTGAGCTGCGTGAGCTGCTTGTAAATTTTGGAGATTAATCCTTTGTCAATTGCTTCTTTTGCAAATATTTTCTCCCATTCTGAGGGTTGTCTTTTGGTCCTGTTTATGGTTTCCTTTGCTGTGCAAAAGCTTTTAAGTTTCATTAGGTCCCATTTGTTTATTTTTGTTTTTATTTCCATTTCTCTAGGAGGTGGGTCGAAAAGGATCTTGCTGTGATTTACGTCATAGAGCGTTCTGCCTCTATTTTCCTCTAAGAGTTTGATAGTTTCTGGCCTTACATTTAGGTCTTTAATCCATTTTGAGTTTATTTTTGTGTATGGTGTTAGGGAGTTTTCTAATTTCATTCTTTTACATGTAGCTGTCCAGTTTCCCAGCACCACTTCTTGAAGAGGCTGTCTTTTCTCCACTGCACATTCTTTCCTGCTTTATCAAAACTAAGGTGACCATATGTGTGTGGGTTTATCTCTGGGCTTTCTATCCTGTTTCATTGATCTATATTTCTGTTTTTGTGCCAGTACCATAATGTCTTGATTACTGTAGCTTTGTAGTATAGTCTGAAGTCAGGGAGCCTGATTCCTCCAGCTCCAGTTTTCTTTCTCAAGATTGCTTTGGCTATTCGGGGTCTTTTTTGTTTCCATACAAATTGTGAAATTTTTTGTTCTAGTTCTGTGAAAAATGCCACTAGTAGTTTGATAGGGATTGCATTGAATCTGTAGATTGCTTTGGGTAGTATAGTCATTTTCACAATGTTGATTCTTCCAACCCAAGAACATGGTATATCTCTCCATCTGTTGGTATCATGTTTAATTTCTTTCATCATTGTCTTATAGCTTTCTGCATACACGTCTTTTGTCTCCCTAGGTAGGATTATTCAGAGGTATTTTATTCTTTTTGTTGCAGTGGTAAATGGGACTGCTTCCTTAATTTCTCTTTCAGATTTTTCATCATTAGTGTATAGGAATGCAAGAGATTTCTGTGCATTAATTTTGTATCCTGCTACTTTACCAAATTCATTGATTAGCTCTAGTAGTTTTCTGGTAGCATCTTTAGGATTCTCTATGTATAGTATCATGTCATCTGCAAACAGTGACAGCTTTACTTCTTTTCCGATTTGGATTCCTTTTATTTCCTTTTCTTCTCTGATTGCTGTGGCTAAAACTTCCAAAACTATGTTGAATGACAGTGATGAGAGTGGACAACCTTGTCTTTTTCCTGATCTTAGAGGAAATGGTTGCAGTTTTTCATCATTGAGAATGATGTTGGTTGTGGTTTTCTCATATATGGCCTTTATTATGTTGAGGTAAGTTCCCTCTATGCCTATTTTCTGGAGGGTTTTTATAATAAATGCGTGTTGAATTTTGTTGAAAGCTTTTTCTGCATCTGTTGAGATAATCATATGGTTTTTCTCCTTCAATATGTTAATATGGTTTATCTTAACATTGATTGATTTGCGTATATTGAAAAATCTTTGCATTCCTGGGATAAGCCCCACTTGATCATGGTGTATGATCCTTTTACTGTGCTGTTGGATTCTGTTTGCTAGTATTTTGTTAAGGATTTTTGCATCTATATTCATCAGTGATATTGGCCTGTAGTTTTCTTTCTTTGTGACATCTTTGTCTGGTTTTGGTATCAGGGTGATGGTGGCCTCATAGAATGAGTTTGGGAGCGTTGCTCCCTCTGCTATATTTTGGAAGAGTTTGAGAAGGATAGGAGTTAGCTCTTCTCTAAATGTTTGATAGAACTCACCTGTGAAGCCATCTGGTCCTGGGATTTTGTTTGTTGGAAGATTTTTAATCAGAATTTCAATTTCAGTGCTTGTGATTTGTCTGTTTATATTTTCTATTTCTTCCTGGTTCGGTCTCGGAAGGTTGTGCTTTTCTAAGAATTTGTCCATTTCTTCCAGGTTGTCCATTTTATTGGCATATAGTTGCTTGTAGTAATCTCTCATTATCCTTTGTCTTTCTGCAGGGTCAGTTGTTAATTCTCCTTTTTCATTTCTAATTCTATTGATTTGAGCCTTCTCCCTTTTTTTTCTTGTTGAGTCTGGCTAATGGTTTATCAATTTTGTTTAGCTTCTCAAAGAACCAGCTTTTAGTTTTATTGATCTTTGCTATTGTTTCCTTCATTTCTTTTTCATTTATTTCTGATCTGATCTTTATGATTTCTTTCCTTCTGCTAACTTTGGGTTTTTTTTTTTGTTCTTGTTTCTCTAATTGCTTTAGGTGTAAAGTTAGATTATTTATTTGAGATTTTTCTTGTTTCTTGAGGTAGGCTTGTATAGCTATAAACTTCCCCCTTAGAACTGCTTTTGCTGCATCCCGTAGGTTTTGGGTCATCTTGTTTTCATTGTCATTTTTTTCTAGGTATTTTTTGATTTCCTCTTTGATTTCTTCAGCGATCTCTTGGTTATTTAGTAGTGTATTGTTTAGCCTCCATGTGTTTGCATTCTTTACAGATTTTTTCCTGTAATTGATATGTAGTCTCATAGCGTTGTGGTCAGAAAAGATACTTGATACGATTTCAATTTTCTTAAATTTACCAAGGCGTGATTTGTGACCCAGGATATAATCTATCCTGGAGAATGTTCCATGAGGACTTAAGAAGAAAGTGTATTCTGTTGTTTTTGGTTGAAATGTCCTATGAATATCAATTAAGTCCCTCTTGTTTAATGTATCATTTAAAGCTTGTGTTTCCTTATTTATTTTCATTTTGGATGATCTGCCCATTGGTGAAAGTGGGGTGTTAAAGACCCCTACTATCAATGTGTTACTGTCGATTTCCCCTTTTATGGCTGCTAGCATTTGCCTTATATACTGAGGTGCTCGTATGTTGAGTGCATAGATATTCACAATTGTTATATCTTCTTCTTGGATTGATCACTGGATCATTATATAGTGTCCTTCTTTGTCTGTTATAATAGTCTTTATTCTAAAGTCTATTTTGTCTGAGTGTTGTTACTACAGCTTTCTTTTGATTTCTATCTGCATGGAATATCTTTTTCCATCCCCTCACTTTCACTCTGTATGTGTCCCTAGGTCTGAAGTGGGTCTCTTGTAGACAGCATATATACGGGTCTTGTTTTTGTATCCATTCAGCCAGTCTATGTCTTTTGGTGGGAGCATTCAATCCATTTACATTTAAGGTAATTATCGATATGTATGTTCCTATTACCATTTTCTTAATTGTTTTGGATTTGTTATTGTAGGTCTTTTCCTTCTCTTGTGTTTCCTGCCTAGAGAAGTTCCTTTAGCATTTGTTGTAAAGCTGGTTTTGTGGTGCTGAATTCTCTTAGCTTTCGCTTGTCTGTAAAGGTTTTAATGTCTCTGTCGAATCTGAATAAGATCCTTGCTGGATAGAGTAATCTTGTTTTTTGTTTTTTTTTTGAAAATTATTTATTTATTTTTGGCTGTGTTGGATCTTTGTTTCTGTGCGAGGGCTTTCTCTAGATGCAGTGAGCAGGGGCCACTCTTCATCGCGGTGCGCGGGCCTCTCACTGTCGCGGCCTCTTTTGTTGTGGAGCACAAGTTCCAGACGTGCAGGCTCAGTAGTTGTGGCACACGGGCCTAGCCACTCCGCGGCATGTGGAATCTTCCCAGACCAGGGCTCGAACGCATGTCCCTTGCGTTGGCAGGTGGACTGTCAACCACTGCACCACCAGGGAAGCCCCGAGTAATCTTAGTTGTAGGTTTTTCCCTTTCATCACTTTAAATATGTCCTGCCACTCCCTTCTGGCTTGCAGAGTTTCTGCTGAAAGATCAGCTGTTAACCTTATGGGGATTCCCTTGTATGTTATTTGTTGTTTTTCCCTTGCTGCTTTTAATATTTTTTCTTTGTATTTAATTTTTTTCTTTGCATTTTTAACATCTTTATTGGAGTATAATTGCTTTACAATGGTGTGTTAGTTTCTGCTTTATAACAAAGTGAATCAGCTATACATATATCCCCATATCTCCTCCCTCTTGCATTTAATTTTTGATAGTTTGATTAATATGTATCTTGGCATGTTTCTCCTTGGATTTATCCTGTATGGGACTCTCTGCACTTCCTGGACTTGATTGACTATTTCCTTTCCCATATTAGGGAAGTTTTCAATTATAATCTCTTCAAATATCTTCTCAGTCCCTTTCTTTTTCTCTTCTTCTTCTGGGACCCCTATAATTCAAATGTTGGTGCTTTTAATGTTGTCCCAGATGTCTCTGAGACTGTCCTCAATTCTTTTCATTCTTTTTTCTTTATTCTGCTCTGCGGTAGTTATTTCCACTATTTTATCTTCCAGGTCACTTATCCGTTCTTCTGCCCCAGTTATTCTGCTATTGATTCCTTCTAGAGAATTTTTAATTTCTTTTATTTTGTTGTTCATCATTGTTTGTTTGCTCTTTGTTTCTTCTAGCTCCTTGTTAAACATTTCTTGTATTTTCTCCATTCTATTTCCAAGATTTTGAATCATCTTCACCATCATTACTCTGAATTCTTTTTCAGGTAGACTACCGAAGTGCTACTGAAGCGCAACTCCTTATAGAGCCTTGGAAAATCAGGCCAGCGCAGCAGTTTCTGGGCGGGTCATGCCCCCGCAGTGCCCCCTGCCAGGCGACAGTCTTCTCAGGCTAATATTTTTCAATTGAAACTTTTATTGAGATAATTATCGTATCACATGCAGTCACAAGGAATAATACAGATAGGGGTCTTGTGAAATTTGCCCAGTTTTCCCTCATGATGACATTTTATAAAACTATGGGGCAGTATCACAGGCAGAACGTGGACAGTGTTAAAGTGCATTGATCTTACTTGGGTTTGTCCAGTTTTACTTGTTCTTGTGTGTGTGTGTGTGTGTGTGTGTGTGTGTGTTTATATGTGGTATATGTCTTGTGTGTATATGTGGTATGTCTGGTTATGTGTGGGTGTTTATGTGTGCATGTATGTGTACGTGGGGGGGGTGTGTCTGTGTATGTGGTGTGTGTCTATATGTGGTATATATATGTGTGTATATGTGGTATGTATATATGTGTGTGGTGCATGTGTCTGTTTATGTGTGTGTGCTTATGTATGTGTATGTGTGTATATGTGGTATGTACGTGTTGTGTATGTGGTGTGTGTGTTTGTGTGTGCATGTATGTGTATGTGGTGTGTGTCTGTGTGTGGTGTGTGTGTATTTAGCTCTGTTCACTGTGTAAAACCCATGTAGGTCTGTGTACCCACCACCACAATGCAGACACTGAACAGTTCCATCACTGGAAGGATCCCTCCAACTGCCCTTTTCAAAACCCCACCTAATTCCTTCATGAATCCACCACCCTCACCTCCCACCCCTTTCCCGTCTCTAATCCCTGGCAACCACTAAGCTGTTCTTCATTTCTAAAATATAGTCATTTCCAAATGTTCCATATGGAAGCATACAGTTTCCATTCCTCTCAGATAAATGCCCAGAAGGGCAACTTGCTGGGTGATCCCATAGTTGCATAATTAGATTTTTAAGAAACTGCTGCCCTCTTTTCCAGAGCGACTCCACCACTTGACAAGCTCAGAAATGCACGAGAGCTCCAGTTTCCTGAACCCTTGTCAGCATGTGGCCCCTGCTTTTTATCTGAGCCATTCTGATAGGTGTTTGGTGGTATTCCATTACAGTTTGAACTTGCGTTTCCCTGATGGCTAATGATGGTGAACACCCTTTCCTATGCTCGCTTGCCATCTGTGTATACTCTTGGTGGAACGTCTCTTCCTGTTTTGGCCATTTTCTAATTGGATTGTTTTCTAGCGCTGAGATTTGAGAGTTCTTTATACATTCTAGATACAAGTTCTTTTTTGGATGTGTAGTTTACAAATATATATCCTACCAGTCTGTAGTTTGTCTTTTCATTTTCCTCACACAAGGATTCACAGAGCAAAAGTTTTAAATTTTGGGAGGAGGGTACATTTATCAACTTTTCCTTTTATGTGTCATGTTCATGGCACCAAGTTGAAGAACTTCTTGCTTAGTTCTAGGTCCCAAAGATTTTCTCCTAAAAGTTTTTCTCCTAAAAGATTTATAGCTTTATGTTTTATGTTTAATTCTATGCTGTATTTTGGTTAATTTTTTATATAAGATGTGAGGTTTAGGTTATAGTTCACTTTTTTTTCCCCCTGTGGATGTCCATTTGCCCAGCACTATTTGTTGACAAGGCTGTCTTTTCTCCATTGAATTGCTTTTACTCCTTTGTCAAAAAAAAGAGTTGGGTGGGCTTCCCTGGTGATACAGTGGTTGAGAATCTGCCTACCAATGCAGGGGACATGGGTTCGAGCCCTGGTCCAGGAAGATCCCACATGCCATGGAGCAACTAAGCCCCTGTGCCACAACTACTGAGCTTGCACTCTAGAGCCCGCGAGCCACAACTAATGAAGCCCACGTGCCTAGAGCCCGTGCTCTGCAACAAGAGAAGCCACTGCAATGAGAAGCCCACACACTGCAACGAAAAGTAGCCCCCGCTCGCCACAACTAGAGAAAAGTCTGTGTGCAGCAACGAAGACCCAACGCAGCCAAAAATAAATAAATTTATTTTAAAAAAATCAGTTGGGCATATTTGTGTGAGTCTATTTCTGGGTCCCCTGTCCTGTTGTATTGATCTATCTCTCTTGTCTTGATTATGGCCACTAGATAGTAAGACTTACTATCAGGTAGAGTGATTCCTCTCAGTTTATTCCTCTTTTTCAAGATTGTTTTAACTATTCAAGGGCTTGTGTCTTTCCATATAAATTTTAAAGTAAGCTTCTCTATGTCTACAAAAACTTTGCTGGAATTTTGATAGGAGTTGCATAAACCTATAGATCAATTCGGGGAGAACTGACATCTTGACTATGTTGAGTCTTCCAACATGTCTCTCAATTAGATTTTTTTTGATTTCTTTCCTCAAAACGTTGTCATTTGCAGCGTAGAGTTCCTCAAAATATTTTGTTAAATGTATACCTAAGTGTTCCGGTTTTTGATTGGTTATAAATGGTATTGTGTTCTTAATTTCAGTTTGTGTGTGTTTACTGATAGTAAACAGAAATACAATTGATTTTTGCATACTGATCTTGAATCCTGTGAATCATTGAACTCTTTATTATTTCTAAGAGTTTGTGTTTAGTTTCTTTGGGATTTTATACATAGGTGATCATACCATCTGCAAACAGTTATATTTCTTCCTTTCTCATCCCATGTTCTTTTAATTTCTTTTTCTTCCCTTATTTCAGTGGCTAGAATGTCTAGGACTATATTAAACAGTAGTGATGAGAGTAGAGAGACTTGCCTTGCTCTCAGTCTTATGGGGAAAGCATTCAGTCTTTTTCAAGTTTGACATCAGCTATAGGTGTAGAGGCTCTTTTCCAAGCTGAGGTCATACCCTACTACTTTTAATGGCTGAGAGGTTTTGTCAGTAATGGCTGTTGGATTTTGTCAAATATTTTTTCCACATCAGTTGATAATGTATGGTTTTTCTTCTTTAGCTTGATGTTGATTTTCTAATGTTGAACCAGCCTTGTATACCTGGAATAAACCCTATTTGGCCATGGTGTATAGTTCTTTTTTATTGTTGAATTAAGTTTGCTAATATTTTGTTGGGAAATTCTGCATCTAAATTCATGAGAGATATTGGTTTGTAGTTTCCTTTTTTTGTGTGTTGTCTTCATCTGGTTTTGGTATCAGGGTGACACTGGCCTCATAAAGTGAGTTGGGAAAAGTTTATCCCTTTTCTATTTTCTGGAAGAGATTGTGTTAAATTGTTGTTAATTATTCTTTTAAAACTGGGTGGAGGGACTTCCCTGGTGGCGCAGTGGTTGAGAGTCTGCCTGCCGATGCATGGGACGCGGGTTAATGCCCCAGTCCGGGAAGATCCCACATGCTGCGGAGCAGCTGTGCCCATGAGCCATGGCCGCTGAGCCTGCCCGTCCGGAGCCTGTGCTCCGCAATGGGAGAGGCCACAATGTACCGCAAAAAACCCACAAAAAACAAACAAAAAACTGGTGGAAATTTCTTTTTTCAGAGATTTTACATTATAAATTAAAATTCTTTGATGTTTATAGGGCTGTTCAGATTGTCTATTCCATGTTCATTGAATTTTGGTTGTTTGTAGCTTTTGAGAACTTAATCCATTTCTTCCTAGTTGTAAAATTTATAAGCATAAAGTTCTTCACAGAATTCCCTTCATATCCTTTAGATGTCTGCAGGGTCTGTAGTGATATCCCCTGTTTCATTTCTAATGTTATTTGTGCCTTCTTGCTTTTAATTTTTGTCCGTTTTGCTATAGGTTTGTCAATTTTATTCATTTTCCAAAGAACTAGTTTTCATCTCATTTTTTTTTCCTATTTTTCAATTTCATTGATTTCCACTCTTATTTTTCTTATTTTCTTCCTTCTAATTGCTTTGGCTTTATTTGGCTCTTATTTTTCTAATCTTTTGAGGTAGAAACAATTTTTTGATTTGACAACTTTTCTTATTTCTATTGTAAGTTAATGCAATGAGTTTCCCTCTCAGCACTGCTTTAGCTGAGTCCCACAAATTTTGTTATGTTGTGTGTTCATTTTCATTCAGCTCTATATACTTTTAAATTTCTTTAGAAACTTCTTTTTTAACCTGTGAATTATTTACACAGGGGTTATTTAATTTCTACCCATTTAGAGCTTTATCTATTGTTTGCTATTGATTTTTCATTTGATTTCATTGTGGTCAGAGCACACATTCTGTATGATTTCAATTCTTTTAGATTTGTTGAGATTTATTTTATGATCCATTATACTGTCTATCTTGGTGAATTTACATGAGCACTTACAAAAAATGTGTATTCTGCTGTTATTGGGTGGAATGTCCTAGAAATACCAGTTAGATCCTGTTGGCTGGTATGTAGCTCATATGTGCTATGTCTTTGCTGATTGTCTGTCTAGTGGTTCATCTGTTGCGGGGAGGGAGGTTCTTGATGTTTCCAACTATAATTGTGGGCTTATCATCTATTTCTCCTTTCAGCTCTATCCGTTTTTGTTTCATCTATTTTGAGGCTGTTTTTTTTATAAGGACTAAAGCTTTTGAAAATTTTAAAGGCAAAATAATTTTTTTAAGAGTCATGTAAGCATTGTAACAATTTTTGAGAGTATACATACTACATATTTTTACCCCAAACCACTTTCAACCTCTTCATCACGCTATCCTCATGCTGACTGTGGAAGGAAAGGTCAGGTCCACAGAGGTCTGGGTCTCAGAAACTAACGTTGCCCCTTAGTATTTTTTTGGAATCTTTATCTTCTTATGTGGAAAAATGAAAAAGGTTAAGAGTGGACATTCAAGGCAATGTTGTAAACATCCTATTAAAACACTTAAGAAAAATGACATCCCTTTTTAAAGCAAGGATTTAAAAATAGAACATTACAGATGAACGAGTAGACCTGAAGCCATTCCCTGACACATACATAGGGATGAATTTCCTACAAGGACCCTAGGTTGTGTGTGACCTGGAGCTTGATTACTCCAGGGCTGCCTCCTTCTCCTCCAAAGAAGAAAGAATGTGAAAACGCAAGGGAGAGATAATAATATGGGGAGAACCTTGAATCTCTTCTAATTTACATTTTAAAAAGCCAATCTTTTTTTTGAATTTTTAAATTTTATTTTACTTATTTTTTATACAGCAGGTTCTTATTAGTCATCAATTTTATACAAATCAGTGTATACATGTCAATCCCAATCTCCCAATTCACCACACCACCATCCCCACCCCACACAGCCTTCCCCTCATTGGTGTCCATACATTTGTTCTCTACATCTGTGTCTCAACTTCTGCCCTGTAAACCGGTTCATCTGTACCATTTTTCTAGGTTCCATATACATGCGTTAATATACAATATTTGTTTTTCTCTTTCTGACTTACTTCACTCTGTATGACAGTCTCTAGATCCATCCACGTCTCAACAAATGACTCAATTTCATTCCTTTTTATGGCTGAGTAATATTCCATTGTATATATGTACCAAATCTTCTTTATCTATTCGTCTGTCGATGGGCATTTAGATTGCTTCCATGTCTTGGCTATTGTAACTAGTGCTGCAATGAACATTGGGGTGCATGTGTCTTTTTGAATTATGGTTTTCTCTGGGTATATGCCCAGTAGTGGGATTGCTGGGTCATATGGTAATTCTATTTTTAGTTTTTTAAGGAACCTCCATACTGTTCTCCATAGTGACTGTATCAATTTACATTCCCACCAAGAGTGCAAGAGGGTTCTCTTTTCTGCACACCCTCTCCAGCATTTGTTCCTTGTAGATTTTCTGATGATGCCCATTCGAACTGGTGTGAGGTGATACCTCACTGTAGTTTTGATTTGCATTTCTCTAATAATTAGTGATGTTGAGCAGCTTTTCATGTGCTTCTTGGCCATCTGTATGTCTTCTTTGGAGAAATGTCTATTTAGGTCTTCTGGCTATTTTTGGATTGGGTTGTTTGTTTCTTTAATATTGAGCTGCATGTGCTGTTTATATATTTTGGAGATTAATCCTTTGTCTGTTGATTCATTTGCAAATATTTTCTCCCATTCTAAGGGTGGTCTTTTCATCTTGTTTATGGTTTCCTTTTCTGCGCAAAAATTTTTAAGTTTCATTAGGTCCCATTCGTTTTTTTTTTTTTAATTTCCATTACTCTAGGAGGTGGATCAAAAAAGATCTTGCTGTGATTTATGTCAAAGAGCGTTCATCCTATGTTTTCCTCTAAGAGTTTTATAGTGTCTGGCCTTACATTTAAGTCTTTAATCCACTTTGAGTTTATTTTTGTGTATGGTGATAGGGAGTGTTCTAATTTCATTCTTTTACATGTAGCTGTCCAGTTTTCCCAGCACCACTTACTGAAGAGACTGTCTTTTCTCCATTTTATATCCTTGCCTCCTTTGTCATAGATTAGTTGACCATAGGTTTGTGGGTTTATCTCTGGGCTTTCTATCTTGTTCCATTGATCTGTATTTCTGTTTTTGTGCCAGTACCATAATGTCTTGATTACTGTCACTTTGTAGTATAGTCTGAAGTCAGGGAGTTTGAATCCTCCTGCTCTGTTATTTTCCCTCAAGACTGCTTTGGCTATTCAGGGTCTTTTGTATCTCCATACAAATTTTAAGATTTTTTGTTCTAGTTCTGTAAAAAAAAAAAATGCCATTGGTAATTTGATATGGATTGCACTGAATCTGTAGATTGCTTTGGGTAGTATAGTCATTTTCACAATATTGATTTTCCAATCCAAGAACATGGTATATCTCTCCATCTGTTTGTATCATCTTTAATTTCTTTCATCAGTGTCTTATAGTTTTCTGCATACAGGTCTTTTGTCTCCCTAGGTAGGTTTATTTCTAGGTATTTTCTTTTTTTTGTTGCAGTGGTAAATGGGAGTGTTTCCTTAATTTCTCTTTCAGATTTTTCATCATTAGTATATAGGAATGCAAGATATTTCTGTGCATTAATTTTGTATCCAGCTACTTCACCAAATTCATTGATTAGCTCTAGTAGTTTTCTGGTGGCATCTTTAGGATTCTCTGTTTATAGTATCATGTCATCTGCAAACAGTGACAATTTTACTTCTTCTTTTCCAATTTGTATTCCTTTTATTTCTTTTTCTTCTCTGATTGCTGTGGCTAGGACTTCCAAACTTTGTTGAATAATAGTGATGAGAGTGGACATCCTTGTCTTGTTCCTGATCATAGAGGAAATGTTTTCAGTTTTTCACCATTGAGAATGATGTTTGCTGTGGGTTTGTTGTATATGGCCTGTATTATGTTGAGAGAGGTTCCCTCTATACCCACTTTCTGGAGTGTTTTTATCATAAATGGGTGTTGAATTTTGTCAAAAGCCTTTTCTGCATCTATTGAGATGATCATATGTTTTTTATTCTTCAATTTGTGGATATGGAGTATCACACTGATTGATTTGCCTGTATTGAAGAATCCTTGCATCCCTGGGATAAATCCCACTTGATCATGGTGTATGATCCTTTAATATGTTGTTGGATTCTGTTTGCTAGTATTTTGTTGAGGATTTTTGCATCTATATTCATCAGTGTTATTGGTCCGTAATTTTCTTTTTTTGTAGTATCTTTGTCTGGTTTTGGTATCAGGGTGATGGTGCCCTCATAGAATGAGTTTGGTAGTGTTCCTTACTCTGCAATTTTTTGGGAGACTTTGAGAAGGATGGGTGTTAGCTCTTCTCTAAATGTTTGATAGAGTTCACCTGTGAAGCCATCTGGTCATGCACTTTTGTTTCTTGGAAGATTTTTAATCACAGTTTCAAATTCATTACTTGTGATTGATCTGTTCATATTTTCTATTTCTTCCTGGTTCAGTCTTGGAAGGTTATACCTTTCTAAAAATTTGTCCATTTCTTCCAGGTTGTCCATTTTATTGGCATAGAGTTGCTTGTAGTAGTCTCTTAGGAAGCTTTGTATTTCTGCAGTGTCTGTTGTAACTTCTCCTTTTTCATTTCTGATTTTATTGATTTGAGTCCTCTCCCTCTTTTTCTTGATGAGTCTGGCTAATGGTTTATCAATGTTGTTTATCTTCTCAAAGAACCAGCATTTAGTTTTACTGATCTTTGTTATTGTTTTCTTTGTTTCTATTTCATTTATTTCTGCTCTGATCTTTATGATTTCTTTCCTTCTGCTAACTTTGGGTTTTGTTTGTTCTTCTTTCTCTAGTTCCTTTAGGTGTAAGGTTAGATTGTTTATTTGAGATTTTTCTTGTTTCTTGAGGTAGGCTTGTATAGCTATAAACTTCCCTCTTAGAACTGTATTGCCGCATTGCATAGGTTTTGGATTGTCCGGTTTTCATTATCATTTGTCTCTAGGTATTTTTTGATTTCCTCTTTGGTTTCTTCAGTGATCTCTTTGTTACTTAGTAATGTTTTGTTTAGCCTCCATGTGTTTGTGTTTTTTACGTTTTTTTCCCCGTAATTGATTTCTAATCTCAGAGCATTGTGGTTGCAAAAGATGCTTGATATGATTGCAATTTTCTTAAATTTACTGAGGCTTGATTTGTGACCCAAGATGTGATCTATCCTGGAGAATGTTCCCTGTGCACATGAGAAGAAAGTGTAATCTGCTGTTTTTGGATGGAACGTCGTAAAGATATCAATTAAATCTACCTGGTCTATTGTGTCATTTAAAGTTTGTGTTTCCTTATTAATTTTCTGTTTGGCTGATCTGTCCGTTGGTGTAAGTGAGGTTTTAAAGTCCCCTACTATTATTGTGTTACTGTCGCTTTCCTCTTTTATAGCTGTTAGCAGTTGTCTTATGTATTGAGGTGCTCCTCTGTTGGGTGCATACATATTTATAATTGTTATATCTTCTTCTTGGATTGATCCCTTGATCATTATTTAGTGTCCGTCCTTGTCTCTTGTCACATTCTTTATTTTAAAGTCTATTTTATCTGATATGAGAATTGCTACTCCAGCTTTCTTTTGATTTCCATTTGCATGGAATATCTTTTTCCATCCCTTCACTTTCAGTCTGTATGTGTCCCTAGGCCTGAAGTGGGTCTCTTGTAGACAGCATATATATGGGTCTTGTTTTTGTATCCATTCAGCAAGCCTGTGTCTTTTGGTTGGAGCATTTAATCCATTCATGTTTAAGGTAATTATCGATATGTATATTCCTATGACCATTTTCTTAATGTGTTGGGTTTGTTTTTGTAGATCCTTTTCTTCTCTTGTGTTTCCCACTTAGAGAATTCCTTTAGCATTTGTTGTAGAGCTGGTTTGGTGGTGCTGAGTTCTCTTAGCTTTTGCTTGTCTGTAAAGCTTTTGCTCTCCATCGAATCTGAATGAGATCTGGGTAGAGTAATCTTGGTTGTAGGTTCTTCCATTTCATCACTTTAAGTATATCATGCCACTCCCTTCTGGTTTGTAGAGTTTCTGCTGAGAAATCAGCTGTTAACCTTATGGGAGTTCCCTTGTACGTTATTTGTCATTTTTCCCTTGCTGCTTTCAATAATTTTTGTTTGTCTTTAATTTTTGCCAATTTGATTACTATGTGTCTCGGCATGTTTCTCCTTGGGTTTATCCTGTATGGGACTCACTGTGCTTCCTGGACTTGGGTGGCTATTTCCTTTCCCATGTTAGGGATTTTTCAACTATAATCTCTTCAAATATTTTCTCTGGTCCTTTCTCTCCCTCTTCTCCTTCTGGGACCTCTATAATGTGATTGTTGTTGCATTTAATGTTGTCCCAGAGGTCTCTTAGGCTGTCTTCATTTCTTTTCATTCTTTTTTCTTTATTCTGTTCCGCAGCAGTGAATTCCACCATTCTGTCTTCCAGGTCACGTATCCGTTCTTCTGCCTCAGTTATTCTGCTATTGATTCCTTCTAGTGTAGTTTTCATTTCAGTTATTGTATTGTTCATCTCTGTTTGTTTGTTCTTTAATTCATCTAGGTCTTTGTTAAACATTTCTTACATCTTCTCAATCTTTGCCTCCATTCTTTTTCTGGGGTCCTGGATCGTCTTCACTATCATTATTCTGAATTCTTTTTCTGGAAGGTTACCTATCTCCACTTCATTTAGTTGTTTTTCTGGGGTTTTATCTTGTTCCTTCATCTGGTACATAGCCCTCTGCCTTTTCATCTCATCTATCTTCCTGTGAATGTGGTTTTTGTTCCACAGGCTGCAGGATTGTAGTTCTTCTTGCGTCTGCTGTCTGTCCTCTGGTGGATGAGGCTATCTAAGAGTCTTGTGTAAGTTTCCTGTTGGGAGGGACTGGTGGTGGGTAGAGCTGGGTGTTGCTCTGGTGAGCAGAGCTAAGTAAAACTTTAATTCGCTTGACTGTTGATGAGTGGGTCTGGGTTCCCTCCATGTTGGTTGTTTGGCCTGAGGCAGCCCAACACTGGAGCCCACCTGGGCTCTTTTGTAGGGCTAATGACAGACTCTGGGAGGGCTCATGCCAAGGAATACTTCCCAGAACTTCTGCTGCCAGTGTCCTTGTCCCCACAGTGAGCCACAGCCACCTCCCGCCTCTGCAGGAGACCCTCCAACACTAGCAGGTAGGTCTGGTTCAGTCTCCTATGGGGTCACTGCTCCTTCCCCTGGGTCCCGATGCACACACTACTTTGTGTGTGCCCTCCAAGAGTGGAGTCTCTGTTTCCCCCAGTCCTGTCGAAGTCCCGCAATCAAATCCCATTAGGCTTCAAAGTCTGATTCTCTAGGAATTCCTCTTCCTGTTGCTGGACTCCCAGGTTGGGAAGCCTGACATGGGGCTCAGAACCAAAGCCACTCATTTTAACATTGCTGGTGACACCATAAAGAAGATGCTAAACGGCCCAAGCTGGTTCACATTTTATGTGGTAACATCTTGGGTACGTGATTGGCACCTGAGCCATCAGGCTGCTTTGGTGAGATGCCTCTGGTTTTCACCAAGAAGCTAGGCAGTGCCATTCTGGAGGGCGGTGGGTGAGGGGTGAGGTCAGGGTACCTGGTCCAGGTCTTACCCACCACTGAAGAACCATAGGGTTCAGGACATTCTCTTAACCTCACCCCCAGGCCCCTGAGTCCTCCTTCATAACCAGCCTTGGCTATATGTTAGGGCTGTTAGGAAGAGAAAACAGGATCCTTGGTACAGGGGACTCTTTCTGTCATTTGTTTTTGCATAAACTTGTGTAGCAACTTGAATGGTAAAAGTGGTTTCGTCTCCATCAGGGTGAAGTTTGCATCGAAGCTGGAATGCTAATAACTAAGTCTGGGAGGTGGCCTATTCCATACCCCTCTGACCAGTGCCACACCTGCTCTCAGAGCCTCTGTCTTGTGGAAGGTGCTGCACAGCAGGGACAAGAGAACCAGTTTAGGACACAACCAGTGAGATAAGACTTGGCCCAAGAATCATAATCCTTTATACATCATACTCCAACCAGTGGACGTGCAATCAGATTTGCCTGAATTCTAGGGCCCAGTCTTCGGGAACTCTGTTTAGAAAAAGTAGAGGGAAGACATGAACAAAAAGTATAAAATTGAAATAAAGTTTAGTCAGGCTCTTCTGAGATGATCAAATCCAGGCCCTTTGTCCAGTAAATGAAACTCTCCCTACTGGTCAATCATGACTGATCACTAAACCACAGGATAATCTGGGGCTTATGAAACAGTATTACAGAAACAGCCTCAGAGCAAAGCAGGGGCTAGTAACTGCCATCCTTGGGCAGCCCCACTTAAGGGTAGTTTACATGTAATTCTTCTTATTCTTTCCTCTGCTGGAGTGGAGATGGTTCACCACCAGTCCCGGCCAGATGGAAAGTCCTCATGCCTGAAATAACAAATATACTCGCACACTTCTGTCTGGGGTAGACATGGATTGAAATTTGGTCTCATGGTTAGGAGAGGTGCAGCACCAAGGCCCGAGGGGGTAAGACTCCAGCCAGGGACAGCAGGCGGGAGGAAGTAACACAGTCAGTGTCACTGGGAGGCGGCTGGTGCTGTCCTCACCTTGGGGACTGAGGTGCAGATCAATGGGAGAATGTACAGTGTCCGCACTTACCCCAGGCTCCTGGAACCTAGGCAAGGAATCAGCAGATGAATTCCAGGCTCACTTGCTGGGCAAAACAACCCTGGCTGGTGCCGAGCTGAGTGTAGGATGCTTAGCTGCAGCTTGGCAGAGTCAGGGAGGCTGGCAGGGATGGCTTGGGGCTGAGGAATCAGGTATCAGGCTCCTTGTCTCTCACTCCTAGTTTTAAATTCCTTGGAGGCCATGGTTAGGACTTGGTGGGTTTTTGGAGCCTTGGTTAGTGGAAGGGATTGCTGGGCTTTGGCATTCCCTCTCTGAACAGAGAAGGGTGGTGAAGGCTATTGCTGGGCTCAGCGGGGAGGAAAGTGTGTAGAGGCCTGTGCGAGCCTGCACCTCACTGGCACGGCCTCTGTGTGGATCGAGGACTCAGTGGACAGGAATGTGTGGCTTTGCTCAGCGGGATTGCTGAAATCTATGGGATTATGGGCAGATCACACCAACTCCTGACCTGTGTTTAACTTTAGGGAAGGTTTAGGGAAGGTGTGAGCAAGCAGGTCTTGGGGGAAGCAGGTCAGTGGGGTGTGGCCAGTGGGGAAGCCCTCCAAGGTCAAATACCTGCTCCAGGACTGACTCACTGCCTCACCCATGGAGGGGAGGTGGCAGGGAAACTCCCCTCTTTTTCTCTTTTTGGGGAGAGCAAAGCCATTACACTTCATTTTTAAAAATACAGTATTTTTCAATTATAAAAGTTTATTATGTGCCTTATAGAAACATTTCAGGGACTTCCCTGGTGGCACAGTGATTAAGAATCCACCTGCCAATGCAGGGGACGCAGGTTCGATCCCTGGTCCGGGAGGATCCCACATGCTGCAGAGCAACTAAGCCCGTGCGCCACAACTACTGAGCCTACGTGCCACAACTACTGAACCCCACGCACCTAGAACCTGTGCTCCGCACAAGAGAAGACACCGCAAAGGGAAGCCCGCACACCACAATGGGAAGCCCCTGCACCACAATGAAGAGTAATCCCCGCTTGCCACGACTACAGAAAAGCCTGCACGCAGCAACGAAGACCCAATGCAGCCAAAAATAAATAAAATACATAGATATAAAACCAACCAAACAAACAAACAAAAAACATTTCAATGACCAGGAAAGCAGAATCCAAGAGAAGGGATGGAACTCACCCTTTCACAGTGACACCCACTGGTGTATCTTCTTTTTTTTCCCTTTTTTTCTACTGAGTTGTTTGTAAAGCTTTGTTGTCTTGTTCTTTCTGAGTTAACACTGCAGGATGAAAATTCTCCACGTGATTACAAATTCCATAGAAATACACTAGTGATGGTTGCATGTTTCACCATGTAGCTGTAACCAAGATGTGTTAGCGATTTCTCTACTACTGGTAATTTGAGTTGCTTATAATTTTTCACTATTAGTAAGATTTCCTTTGATGAACATCTTCATGCAAAATGATTTTTCTTGGGGAAAAAAGTGATTTTTCTGTGCTTGGGATTCTTTCTTTAGGACATCTCCAAAGTAGATTTACTGGGTCGGAGAGTGTGCTGTTTCTCAGATTCTTGGTGCAAAATACCATGTTGATTTCCACAGAGGTGATGCCGATTTCCACTTACTATGGGTGTAGGTGTTCATTTCACCTGAGCTTCATTCAGCAGCATTGAATCTTCTCTTAAAAAAAATCAAATTCTGACAATTTGATTGGTTTGAATATTGTTATTGTTTTAAATTATTTCTTTGATTGCTAATATTTTTTCTCACTTTTCCTGTAATTTTTAATCATTTGCATATTGTTTTCTAAGAATTTTGTGTTCATGTTCTTTAATTATTGGAGTTCCAGGGTTTTAGAAATCATTTTGCGTGAGATCTTTACATCTTAAAGTTTTTAAACCTTTGTCCATTATATATACTATAAACTTTGCACAGTTAAAATTTTTTGATATCCGAAGTTCAAGATATTTTACACAGTCAAATTTGCTCTCTACCTACGTATTTATATACATTTAGATGATTTCTCTCATTTTTACAAGGGTTAGAAATCCCTAAACCTTCCAGAAGTTTGTTAAGTATTTACTGTCATTTTCTTTAATTTACATTAAACATAGCTGCAACAGTACCTGCTTTGGTTGTTGGTCAAGAGGTCAAAGTAGGTTATCGTCGCTTCCTCCCCATTTCATGTCCTGTTACCATCTGCAATCATTCCAGCTGCATGTGGTTGTCTCCCTGGTAGGGCGACCCAAATCGTGACGTCTCTAGGATATGAGTTCTTAAGTGGTCTTATATTTACTGCGTTGCTTTGGTTTTCCATCGACCAGGACCCCTGAGTGAGAAAGCACTACCAGTGACCCCCTTGGGCTACAAGCATTGTCCTGCTGGTTCCCACGGTGCAGCAGTTACACAGTTTCCTTTGGGAATTAGAACCACTCCTTCTAGTTGATAATTCTCTGCCAGCTGGTTCGGGGGCCTGAAGAGGTCAAGGGTACTCTCTCCACTGCCAGTTCAGTGGAACCAAGAGTGTGTTTCTAAGTGGAAGCCAGCCTCTCTTGGGCAACAGCACTCAGGCCATGGTCACGGGGATGGGAAGCAAAATTTCTTACATCCTTTAGTCATCAGAAAAGCCACTCCTACTTCTCTTGCTTGGTTTCTGGACAGGCACACTTGGCTTGAGATGGTCCCATATTCTGCTGCTGTTTGAGGCATATACTGCTGGCTGCCAAGCAGATATGTCCATCATTCTATGAAGCTAGCTGCTCCTGGGTGGTGGGCATGTGGAAAGACCAGCGAATAGCTGGGACATTGTTCTATTTCTTTGACCTAAAATGTGCTGTGATGTATTCTGTGCACTAGATTACACTTGCTGTAAATTCACAAGTGAGTGGTGGTGCTGCCAGGGGCTGCAGGCTCAGAGGGAAGGCATGTCCAGACCCAAACTATGTGCCCCTGGCCCTCTGTAATGCAAGGAATCCTATCAAATTAACTTGCTGCCAGCTTGCCGGCCACTGCTCCTGGGTAATGATGCTATATCCAGTCTCACGTGCCAGCCTTTGATGGGAATTCAGTGGTATAACTCAGATCAGCCACAGCGAGCAGAAACTCATGGGATTGATCCTATATGTCACCATCGCCACTTTTTACATGGGCCATCTGTATACGGACAGGGAAAAGAAAATTGATGTGTTTGAATTCATGAGCTCTGCATTCATCCCCGGACGACACCTACTGCAGCCAATGAGAGAGCCTGAGCCAGAGGCCCCAGGAAAGCTGTGGTGGCACAACTGAAGCTCAGAAACTAGAAGACGGTAAATGTTTGTTGCTTTAACCCTCTAAGTCTTGGGGTCATTTGGCACATGGCAACAGAGAACTTAGACAGATCTGTGCTGTTTCACTTATTAGGACTTCCCAAAGGTGCTGTACACTATCTGTGTCTGCCATGAATATTTCACAAACCATAGAAACTTCTGGGCTCAGTGGCAGGGCATCTTGTATTACAGCCTGGACCAGCTGCTGCCAAGCAGTCTATGACTCTTAACTCTACTCAAAATTGCAAACTTACCTGTGGCTTGGTAAATAAGCCAGAACAATATGTCCAAATGTTGTGTATATTATCTCAAAATCACATGAGTATTTTGGGGGTGAGTGGTACAAGCTGCAGAAAATTATCTTTCTCTTTCAAGAGGATATTTCCAGTGTACTGGGTCTCCTAACACCTCACTCATAGGCCAGGTCCTTGAACTTTTGCAGTTCCAATCTCTGACACGTCTGTGTTTCGCTAAGGCATCTTACTTCCTGTTTTCCAAATGCAATCAACATAGCATCCTGTCATCAGTGTAATGGGCCAGCGGGATGTTTAACATAATGTTCAAGGTCCCTCTGAATGTGTTATATCAGAGAACAGGGGACTTGATGTAACCCAATATAACTCACACAGTAGAGGTATATTGCTGCCCTTGCCATGGAAAGGCAAAGTACTTCTGATGATTTTTTCTGAAGGAATGGGGGAAAATCAAACATTTTCTAGGTCAGTAGCTGCATATCAGGTGCCAGGGAATTTGCTCCAGCAATGATATTTCATCCAGAACCTCAGCAACAATTGTCATCACCACTTGGTTAAATTTATGATACTCTATATCAAGGATGTGACAAATGTCGGTCTGTGGGCCAAATCCTGTGTGTGGCCTGTTTTAATACAACCTTTAAACTAAGAATTGTTTCTACATGTTTTAAGGGTTACAAAAATAAAACAAAGAAGAACATGTAAAAGAGACCAAATATGTTCCACCAACCCTAAAATAATTACTACCTGGCCCTTTACAGAGAACGTGTGCTCTGTAGTCATTCTCTGTAACTCACCTGGCCTGAGCACTGGCCAAACATGCGAGCTCAAAGGGCAAATGCAGTGACCACTCCTGAATCTTTCACATCCTTGATAGTGACATGGATTTCTGCAATTCCTTCCTGGACAGTGATAGTGGTTTTTCTTCCCTGTCTTGGTGAGAGAGACTTCCGCTATAATGTGCCTCTCCAAAAATCAGAGAAGCAATGTAGCTACTGAGTGTATCTATTCTGGGCCTTAGGAGATCCCCAAGGGATGTGTGTGTCACCTCACTGGACCCATAGTGGGACCATGTCTTGGACCAAGACTTCAACCAGCACCTGAAATCCACAGGCTCCATCTTTGGTGAACCGCAGGAGATTTGGGCTCTGAGGATTAGTGTCAGTTCTAATATTTAATGACCTTCAGAAAGCCTAGATATTTTTCTTTCTCCAGTAGTAGTCACCCTGGTTGTATTAGTTTCTAGGACTGTATCATAAAGTACCACAAGCTGAATTTACAACAGAAATTTATTGTCTCTCAGTTCTAGAGCCTAGAAGTCTGAGATCAAGGTGTCACCAGGGTTGGTTCCTTCTGAGGGTAACTCTCTCATAGCTTCTAACAGCCTCAGGCATTCCCTTGGCTATAGATGGTGTTCTCCCTGGGTGTCTTTACATCATATTCCCTCTGTGTATGTCTGTGTCTAAATATCCTCTTTTTATAAGGACACAGTCATAATGGATTAGGGCCCACCCTAATGACCTCATCTCAACTTGATTATCTGCAAAGATCCTATTTCCAAATAAGGTCACATTTATGGATACTGGGGGTTAGGGCTGCAACATATTTTGGGGAACTCAATTAAACCCTAGCAAACGAGTACTAGTGAATGGCTCAGATCACTCTGGGGAAGGCTTGGGGGACGGCTCATCACTTGTATCTGTGGCTTTGCTGTAAGGCTCTTCCTCAAGGGGACCTGGCCTCCATTCTTGGTGAGGGACTCTGGGTCCCACATCAACTCTGGGCTACAAAGACTTGAGAAGACCAGAGGGGATTGTGAAAATCCTGGTGGCCCCCCACCAGGGCATTTTTGAACATCTGAGTGATGGGAGAACCCAAAAGAGTTGCAGGACTGCATTGGCAGGAGCCTGGGGAGGATGGTTGAGTGTGGAGTCAAGGGATGTTGGACCCTAGGGTGGCCGAGAAGGGTGCACATCATAGGTCCATCCAACACTGAAGCCTCCCTGAGCCGGGACCCCCTCACCTGCAGCATCACTGAGCCTCCCACAGCTAACGTGCCTGTGAAGTACCTGGGAACTTTCTAGAATGCAGATTTGACTTCATGAAGCCTGGGAGGGAGCGTGTCTGCCGAGATCCCAGGGGTGGGATGCTGCTAACCCAGGGCCACCTTGAGTAGTGAGGTTGCCATGTTTTGGAGGTGGAAGGTGGGTCTCCGGCATTTCCCCTGCATGAACTCTTGGCCACCTTCGAGCCCAGGGCTTGGTTACCCACTCACAGGACAGTCATAGCCTCCTATACGCTTGGCCAGCACATCCGCCCCGAATCCTGGGGAGTGTGACGATGTCAGTCCTCTGAGCTTGGCACCTCATCCTCTGTGGTCTGACACCCCCAAATCTACCCTCAGTCTTCCCCAGAATCCTGCCAATGCAGCTCTGCAACTCTCCTGAGCACAGGCTGTCCACCCTGACAGGCCAGTGCTTGTGTCTGGGCCATGAGGTGTCTCACCCTCATGCACCTGGAAGCGATGCGGGTTGTGGAGATGGCCCCATCCTGTGTCCACATCCCGTGTGAACCCTTGGGTGGTCAATGGTCAATGGAAGCATTTATGGAGGGGAGAGATGCTTGGCCTCAGATGGGGGTGGAGGGGTCATCTCTGCTGGGGGAGAAGGGTCAGGGTATTTGCTCAGGATCCCAAATTCTCGGCCTCACCTTTCTGCCCAAACTTCCCAACCCCATGTCTCAGAGTTTAACTCTTTGCTCTCCAAGGCCAAGACCTTGGTGTAAGGAAGTGGGACGTGATGGACGTCTAATTGGTGCTGCAAATCCAGGAGCCTGGCCCAGCCTGAGCCCAGCCCTCACTGCCTCACAACAGTGGAGGCTTAGCTGGGAAAGCCTCTCCATTTTCCCATTCCCAGAGGGACACTCTCACTCCTCCATTCCTTCTTTCCTTCTTGAATGTTGTGTAGCTCTCAGAAGAAGCCAACTGACCCCCATCTTTATCACGTGACTGTTACCATGGAAACGAGATGCCCCCAGGCACCTTAACTCACACTCATGCTCCCAGGTACCTTATCTCACACTTCACTCCACATCACCTCTGGTAGGTTTGGGACATTTTTCCACCTCTCCAACCAGGAGACATGCCCTGGGAGCCAACCTTGGGTCTCATTTCCGGGGTCGGTTAACAGGGTCACTGCTGGTAGCAATTTCTGTGTCAGTCAGAGGCCCTGCAGGAAGCAGGCCTGTCACTCCAAATCTGGGTAATTCAAGGAAAGTTCGATGGAGAGAGTGTTGACCTCTCTTTGGAGCTAGTGAACCCCTCAGCCTGAGGAGTGAAGAGAGGGGTCAGTTTTGGTGAGCCAGAGAATACTGCTGTGTGGAGAGGGCTGCCCACGGGGCTGTGGGTAGACATGGAGGTACAGCCTGTCCAGGGTGACACTGCCAGGAGGGACCAGGAGGCAACCTCCGCCCACTGAGTTCACTTTCTCCCAAGTACCCATGTCCTGCTGGTGCCACCACAGTGGCCAAAAGCCAGGGGATGTGAGGGCTGGAGACACAGCTGACGCAGCACCACCTCCAGGGGCTCAGAGAGCTGATCAGGATGGGCAGACAGAGGACCCCAGCCCACCCCACTCAGACATGCACCCCCAAGCAGAGCCAGGGTGACTGTGAGATGGAGGTCGACGGGGGGCAGGCCAAGTCAAACTACACGCAGTGGGATTGGGTGTGGGGAGGGGGCCTGGAGATGGAAAACTTTAGCCCCAAAGCAGGAAGGCCTGCTGGGCATGCAAAACCAGGGGCGCCCACTTGGAACCCTAGCACGAGAGGACTGCAAGTTAGATCAGGCTCCAGCTGCCTCAGGGTCCGGACACATTATTTTCCATCAAGAAAAGTGAAACCCAAGAGGACTTACAATATTTGTACAAGGCGACCCAGCTCGCTAGTGGACCAATACTCGACTCAGTGTACTGTCTTCGTCACCAAATGGTCGTTTTTTAAAAACAAGACCATCGTGTGGTCTTGTGTTAGTGTTGTCCGCCAGGAGTCTTGGAATCACCACTGCAAGTCTGAGAGGCGGTGTGGAGAGTGATGTGGGCCCCCATCCACCCTCCCCCCACTCACTCGGGAGGGCAAAGTCAGACAAACACAGGGAAGGATGTAGCAAACAACCATGAATCCTGCCCGTTGGGCCTCTCCTGGAGACCCCAGCTCAGGATCGGCAGCTGGAGCCAGGGTGGCGGGCTGGGGGTGAGCCTGACTAAGAATGTGGGGGCCCCAGTTCTGACCCTGCTCCCCTCCCAGAGGGGCTGCCAGGACACACTTACCAGGTCACCCAAGAGAAGTTATTCTCTCTCCAAGGCCAGACTCATTTTCCTCCGAACCTAATCTTTCACCGAAGAAAAGAATTTCTCTTACATTCATTCATTCGTTCGTTCATTAATTCATTCTTCAACAGATATTTGTTGAATAAGGCACTGTCGTAGGTGCTGGGGCCACCTGAACACACAAAATAGACGAAGCTCCCTGCATTGTGGACCTTCCATTCTACTGGGGGGGCGAGGGTGTCAATACATAACAAGGACAGAGTGTAAGCAAATCATTGTGTCCCTTAGAAGGTAGTGAGAACTGCAGAGCAGGGGAGGGACCTGGGACACTGCGGTTGGAGGTGGCCCATTAGGTACAGGGTCAAGGAGGCTGCACCGCAAGGACCTGAGAGAGGGAGCCCCCCCCCCGCCAGATGCAGGGCCCCTGCTAGAGGGAGAGACCGCTACTTCATCAGTGTCACGTCAGCTCTCGTACACACAACCTCACTGTGAAAAGGACTTCACTGGGAAAGGAAAAAGCAAAGCAAAAAAAAAATTTAATTAATTAATTTAGGTAAATAAGTAAAAATGCTCCCACAATTCCTTTAAGTGGGATGTTGAACATTGGTGAATTTTCAATGTCCATGCCAACAGGAAGGGCATGGCTCTCTGGACAGGGCCAGGGTGCTGAAGGGCCTAAGGGTGCTTTGCTCATGTACCAATTTGCCATGGAAAAGTCTGACAAGACAGACGAGTGAAAAAAAGAAGAAGTTTGAAGTCCAGTTCCTGGTATTTCCAGGTCATTTTGCCCAGGCACACGGATCCTTAAAACCATTGGAAATAGTTGTATGCCCAGTTGGAAAGGACCAGGCTGGGCCAGTGGGCTTCACTTGCCCCTGTCTGCCTGTCCGTCCCTGAATCGCCATGGGGGACCGGTGAGTCACTGTTGATACACTGTGCCTGGCATGGGCATCTCACCTATGACTCACTCTCCCGTGAGTGTACTGTTGATTTAGCAGGAGGGTCTCCGAAAAGCTCAGGCACTGGACCATGTCGTGACCAAGGAGACTGCCACAGGATAAGAGAGGGATTTTCTGAATCTCAACTCCCTCAACAAAGATGACCGCGCAATATAGCATTTTCCTCTGTCAACAAACTTGTCAGTTTGGCTTGGCTGTGTTTAGGAAACACCTTTTAATCATGGAGATTACTTGGAATGAAGGGTGTCGGGGCCCTCCTTAGGCAAACGTTATCTGACCCTCTTTAAAAAGCAAACAGAGCCTGTGGTATAAGATCGGGGGCCAGGACGCACACTTATCCTTGACGGTGGTCTCCTTTGGACAGAGGAGGAAGGTCATAGCCGCCATGGAGCCCAAGGTGACCTGCGTCCTGGTCATGGTCTTTGCTCTGGCCCTCAGCAGCCTGGCTCAGGGCGAGGCTGGTAAGACACCCCCTTTCCTGCTCTGTGGTGGGCACGGGGGGCAGGGGTCCACCTCTGGGAGTCATGGTTTCACAACGTACTTTTGAGCCAAGCGCTGTTTAGTGCCAGGGGCTGTTCTAGACCCTGGGAAGATTCTGGAAAGCAGAACATGGGAAGATAGCAGCAGGGTGGAGGGGCCCGTGGAAGCTTTGGGGACTGCGGTGAGAACGTAGCGGCCTCGGTTGGCATCTCTCTTCAGTACTGATGCTAGAATATTCTGGGGCTCTTAAGTATCACATTTCAAAGAGCTATCTTTGATGTTAATGCCCAAGCCAAACCCCTGGGGCTGGACCCACTCAAGGTCCACACAGACCTCTAAGAGCCTCTTCTGAGGACGGGCGTCCCCTGGGAACCCTGCTGGCAGGTTCTGTGGGCTCTCCTGGGCCCCCTGTTCCGTGGAACCCAGACCACCTGTCCCACTGGTGCATGTGTCCCATCAGTGCCTAGTCCATGGGTGTCACCAAATAAGAGAATTAAGGAGGGAGGACACTATTGCTTCCTTTGAATGTGTTTGTGTCTCAAATCCTTTACCTGCAGAGCAGGGTCAATCTTCAGCTTCAGACGGTTGTCAACAAAATTACGTGTGATGATATTTGGGAAAGGCTACAAAGTGCTAAATAAACGTTGCTTATTATTGGTAGATACACTTTTAAAGGGAGAGGGCTGGAGAAGGATTTTCCAAAGGTTTCAAAATGAGGATTCCGATCGAGGTTTGAAGGGAGGTAAAAGGATGGGTCCCATGTATCTCTGGACACGTTCCAAGGACCTCACATGTCAGGAACAGCGGACCAGGCATGTGAGGAGGGGATGGGGGGAGGAAGGCCCCACGGCCTAAGGCAAGGAGGAGGGAGGGGGCTTGGACCTGAAAGGACATATGCCTTCCTGTGGGGATGGAGGAGGGTGGTCTGTACCCGGCCGCACCCCGGTCCGTCTGCATCTTCCCTGGCACCCCAGTCCCCAGCTCTGCCCACTGCATTGTCCGCTTCCGGGAGGCTGGGCAGCCTTGCATTGTCCGCTTCCGGGAGGCTGGGCAGCCTAGCCCTGGTCCCCACTCTCCACACCAGCTTCTGGCCACCCACTGGCCCCTGCCCTGTGGCCCAAGGCTCAACCTTTCTCTATGGTTCTCACAGGGTCAGCGATCCTGTGACAACAGAAAACTAGAAAACTCCATCCAATTACAAGTGTAGCCCTGGCTGGAAATCATTTCCATTTAGTCCTGTTATGCAACAGAAAACAGTGGGCAAGATGGACTCCTGTTGAGGACAGAACCCTTGGAAATCTTCAGTTCCCGTTTAGGATGGCAGCTGGGAGGGGGTCAGGTTACCCAGCAAAGCAGCCCTCTGCCCCTCCGCCTGGCTGCTTCATCACATCCTGCAGGGAGAGAAAGGACAAAAGAACTGTGGTCCAAGCTCTGCACACACAGCCTGTCTTGACCTTCCCCACCACCCTGCCCGGTGGAGTGGGCAATGACCACCTTCTCTCTACGGCAGGGAGGCCAGACCCTGGGGTGTTTGATGTCCCCAAGAGGCTGCACCGCCAGTGGGAGATGGACGCCCGTCTTTCTGCAAAGCCACAGAAACTTTTCTTCAAAGAAAGCTAGAGGCGATCCTCAGACGTCGATACAAAAACACACAAAGACCAGCTCGAGTGACGGGCTCCGCTTTAAGATGCTCAGGTGGACTTCACAAGGGACCAAAGGCGAGCATCCTGCCTCTCAGTCTAGGAGACGCCAGGCATCTATCTGTCTTTGGTTGGACTGCCTTCTTCTGAGAGCGAGATGCTCCAGGTCAAGGCCAGCTCGTGACCACATCTGCCCTGAACCTCGGTCCTCCTTGCTCTGTTCCGGCTCCTTCCCTCCCAGTCTCTTTACCACCCACACTCCCAAGGCCTGGCTGCGCGTCCCCTTCACCCAGGGACAGAGTCTGGTCCGGGAGTGGATGGCACGGCTGCATGGCCAGGCCTCTCTCTGGAGGCCAGCTGGTGGCGTTCATTCACGAGCACGCCGAGCCCACGTGCAGAGTGGAGCCCCTAACCTTCGAAGCATCCCCCCTCACCCACGAGACAGGGTAGGGGTTCCGGATTCTTCTTCTGCTACCTGCCTCAACCCGCCCACCACCCGGTCTGAGCAGTATGCCTTCTCAGAGCCCTACACTGTGGCCCTGAGTTCAGACCCTCCCAATCTTGCATCTAGAACACGTGGGAGCCGTTAGCCGCCCGCGAGTGTTCTCCACTTTGGGTCAATGTCGTCACCCCTCTGCTTAAAGCTTCCGAGTGGCTCCCTTTGCTCTTGGGCTGAAGTCGTCCACTCCAGCCCTCAGCCTGGCTTCCCCAAACTACCCTACCCCAACTCCCCATCTTACCTCGAACACACTTTGCTCTCTCTCTCCACCACCTTTGAATGCGCTACTCCCTCTGCTTGGAGCACCCATTGCCTCGTCCTCATCTGGTCAGCCTCCTCCGACAGGAAGCCCTCCTTGCTTTGTTCAGCCTGTTGTCACTCTCCCCTCTTGGGCCTGCCCACGGCTGGTTGCACTGTGCCGTTTTGTACCTTTACTCAGCTCCCGCCTCCGTCAGACTGTGAGCTTCTTAACAACAACGTCTCTATTTTTAATTTCTGGGTCCCTATCACCCAGCACAGGGCCTGGCATGAACTTGATCCCTGAGGGGATAAATAGATCCCTGTCTATTTCTGCTGCGCTGGCTCCCGTTTCTAGCACCCACAAGCGGTGCTCCACAGATATTTATCAATTGAGTGAATAAAGTTTAATAATTGTTGAAATTAATGGGCAAATGAGTAGATTATCTAGGTAGGTGCAAAGTTTACAAATCCCAGGCACCTTGCATTTTCCCAGAGTTTCAGTGTTTGCGCATCAGGAAATGAGGACAGGGTCTCCTCTTGTATGGGGAGCCCTGGGTCTACATCAACTGCTCGGCTGGCTGCTGATTTAATTGGGGAAAGGAAGTGAGCTGCAGTGCGGGTAATAACAGGAAGGGATCCAGCCTGCCACTTACCTTCACCTCTTGGCCCATGTACTTTCAGAGACGTGTCAGATGGAACCCCATCAAAGGGTAAATTGTGGTCACCCCAGTATCACATCTACGGAGTGCAAAAGTAACAGCTGCTGCTTTGATAGCAAAATTTCTGGAGTCCCCTGGTGCTTCTATCCTGTGGCCGTTGATGAACCTGTAGAAGGTAAGCCCATGACAACACCGTGGGGTCTGAAGATGCAGAATTCGTGAGAAGAAAACACCGCATGGGACCACGGGACCCTGCTCCGAATAGCCTGCTGCGTTTTTACCCAAAGTAATGGCCAGGGGGCGACTAGAAAGAAGTGGTTTTGCCTAAATCAGTCTGAATCCAGGGCTGGGGAATGGAAACACAGGGGTGAAAGACCCATTGGGTGAGGCACCCTATTTTTTTTCCTGGCTTTTCTTCACATCTCTAACTACAGATCTGTGAAGAATTGTCCTTGGTAACGCACTTCATCGCTTGCTTGGGGGTGGGGAGTGGAAAGAATGACAAAATATAAAGACAATCTTTGTTTTCTAAAGAATGTTCCCGGTCACGCTTTTAAGCAAATTCTCTGTAATTATTTAAAAGTGAAAGAAAATACTTATTCTTGCTAACACACCTCTTCTTCCCCACACTTCACCTTTGCAGGGGAGTGTCAGTTTTAGACGCTTTTCCGGTGGGGATGGCATCAGCCCGGCGCCGGGGTCTTAACTCCGTCTCTGGCTGGATGTTTCGGGGTCCTCTGAGCCTGAACTCACTGCCTGGATTGACTGCTCTGATTCCTCGTACTCAAAATCAGCCTAAAAATTAAAAGAGATAAATGTTACTCTGTGCTGGTACTTCTTTTAAAAAATAGAAAGGATTTTCCCTTTGAGGGAGGGATGTGATATTTGCACCTCTGGGTTCTCATCGTGGATTACACATTAACTCAGGCTATCTTGGGCCAGATGAGAGCGTGACTTGTAATTGCGTTAGGCTCTCTCGATGGATATCAGCCATCGGCGTCCGTGCACCAGGCCATTGGGTTGCAGTCTTAGAAGCAACTCGGAGTCACACCCTTGTCAAATCATGAAAACAGGCACCAAACCTTACTCACATTCTTTACGTAGTCATGGTGGTAATAAAAGTTGCCTGACAATTTCTTCACTTCCCCCAGATGGAAACTGACTTAGGAGATCGAATCCATCGCAAAGCGTCTGCAAGTGTTAATAATAACAACAATTGCAGAGGACGGCGCGGGTTGACGTCTTGAGGAAACACCCACCCGCCTGGCCCCCCACTCTTGAACTCCAAACTGGAAAATAGAACAAAATGGGGGGTGGGGTGGGAGATACGGAGGCCACGGTGCCCCCTTATCACCGACACAGGCAAGACGGAAGGGAGCCAGTCGGACCTGCCTGGACCTGGGCAGATGCCTCACCCTGGCGGGCAGTGCTGGGCCGAGCAGCCTCAAGTGCCCCCGGGGCAGTCAGCCCTGCTCCAGGGAGCTCAGCTCAGCCAGCCGTGCTCCTGGACGCCTCCTCCCAGAGCTTGTCTCTGGGGTCCCAGGAGCCCCGCCCTCCCGCCGTCCCCAGCTACCTGGTCCCCAGAAGGAGGTACTGCCCTCTGCGAGATCAGTTTTCTTCCCAATTTTCCAGCAGATCCATCACCCACCCGCAACCCTTGGCCACCAGGACAATTAGGTACAGAGGCCCCAGGGGCCAGGAGATACACTGCACATGCGGAAACATCAGAATGGGGACCCCAGCACACGCACACAGCAGCATGCGTGTGTGTGCAATAGTGTATGTGTCATGCGTGTGCCATGACCTTCGCGGGAGAATGTGCAGAGAAATGTTGGCTTCTCTCTTTTTTTAATCTGAAGCCTATCTGATCTTTCTCGCAATCTTCACCTGTTAGTGAGAGGTAAAAATAAACTACCTGTGTTTACTCCGGCCGCTCTGGAAATGCAGTGTGTGACGGGACTCTGTGCAGCGTCTGCAGGTAGCAGTCGCCAGTCTCTCTGAACCCTCCCTCTCCCACTTTCCTGCCCCTCCTTAGAGCTGGGTGGACAGAGGGGACCAAGCCCCCACGGCTGTGGAGCAAGGGAGTCCTTGGGTCTACGTCATGCCCTTTGGGTTGCCACTGACCTGTCTGGGGGTCTCGGCTGGAGTTTCTTCTGGAGTCCAGCTTGTCGCGTCCCCTGTACCTTCTCCCCACGTTCCCCAGTGCCAGAGAGGAGGGCTTTCCCCCATGACAAAACAGGCCCGTTTCCCAGTTCCCAACATCCGTTCCTTCCCTTCTTTCTTCCCTGACTTCCACCCTATAAAGGATGGAAAAAGTACTCACTTTCCCAACCTCTCTTTCAGTTAGAGGTAGGACTCCGCTCTGGCCCATGAGGCAGGAGCAGGCATCTGCTTGAAGGCTCTGGGGAAAGGCTTTTACTGCTTGGTGAGAGGAGAGCGCCCTCTAGCGGTCATGGACGGCCCTTGCAGCCTGCCTTTGCTGTGTGGTGTGAGGGTGTGATGTGGTGCTTCAGGCAGTCATTCTATGATAATGCGGAAAAGCCAGAGAACTCGAGCCTTAATCTCCCTCAGCTGCTGATTTGCTCCAGCATCACCCACCTCCAGACTTCATGTCAAGTAAACCCAAATATCCTTATGGGTTAAACCTCTGCTGGTTGAGTTTTCTGTATCTTCCAAGACTTTACCAAGGCCTGTATCTTCCTTGTACCTTAGAGGGGTGAGTCTACATCCCAGCTACCACGGGCAGGGACAAGCTCTCAGCCAAAGTAAACGTCCTCAGGGTGAGTCCTCCAGGCTGGGCCCTTCATCTGTTAAAGGCCAGTGGGCAATCTGTCCCCTCTACCACACCTAGTGTTTCACTAACTTCTCACAGAGCCATCCACCCGCCTCAGGCTCTCGGGAGGAATTTTGGGCTCAGAATCAGGAGTGATCAGGGGCAAAGGGAGGTGCATGTGGGGAGGATTAAAAGGCGTTTCTTTAGGTTTTCGAAACAAACTCCATTACAAATGTTATCTTACCCTCATCTTCATCCCCGTTTGGTAAGACAAGAAATGTTTAGTAACTCGCCCAATTGAGCAGGCACACAGATCAGACCAGACTCCCCTGAACCAGAGAGCCTCTAGAATCAAGGTTTACTAATAATTTCAAGGATGCAATCAAGAGAAAGCCAAGAATGGGATCTGGGACACGAGGGCCATACCCACTCTGCCCCTTTGTGTCACATGTACCCCCTGGCTCTGAGAGGTGAACTTGGTCTCCTGGGGGTTCCTGCAGCAGCAGGCTGAACTGGGCATTCTCCCCCTTTTCCTGGGCAGAGAGCATGAGGGCTACGCCACTTTTCAGGGAGCTGTGATGCACAGATTGGGGTTTCTTGACCCTAAGTACTCCTGTGGCTGACAGGCACCAGGCTGTGGGGCGGAGGCCAGGTGACAGGAGGCCAGGTGGGTCCCCTGCCTTCCTTCTGTTTCTCTGGATTCTTGCCCACCGAGGGAGTGAATGGATGGAGGACCAGCAGCTTCAAAACCCTTCCCCCTCCCCCCACGTTACAGGGAAAGAAATCTGCGATCCACGATGGCTCGGCCACCTCCCCTGGTGTTTACCCGTGTGGATGCGTGATCCTACGGCTCCACTGTCTGGACACCAGGCCTCTGGGGCTCACCCGCACGGGTACGAGAACACGGGGGACTCCTGCAGGGGTGCCCAGTCCAGCACCCCGCACGGGTGGGAAAGGGATTTGACTTGGCCTCGGCCACGTTGTGCTTCCTGAGGATCACAAAATCCCTAGGAATTCCGACAGTGGAGGCAACTGAGGGCAGAGAGGGAGGCGCCCAGGCAGCGTGTGGGGGGACCTGTCAGAACAGATGCCGGTGGAAATGCTCTGGGAAGCCGGGTGGCCTCAGAGGGCAGTCAGGCCCGTGCCCGCCCGTGCTGTCTGGCCTCAGCCTCCCAGGACATCCCAGTGGGTCCCAGCGCTCAGTGAGGCTGTGGAGGGAGAGAGGTGAGAGCCGGGGTGTTGCGTCCTTCCCGTGTTCAGAGCCAGGATGGGGGAGACGGCAGGGGAGCCGGTGGGGGACAGAACAGGACCGTAAAGAAGTCACCACCAACCACGGGGGCAGACCTGCCCCTATGGCCGCCTCCCTGTCACGCTCTCGCATCACCTGCCCCTCCCTGTCACGCGCCCCCATGAAGGCGATTGGTTGGTGACCCCTCCTGGGGAGGGAAATCTGGGCTTCCCAGGAGCCTGGACCACCTCCCCGCCCCGCGCTTCACTACTGCCAGGAGTCCACGGCCAGGGAAGCAGAAAAGATGGCAGGGCTTAGGAGCAAAGGGTGCCTTCTCACGGCCAGTGCAGAGACCTTGAAGCATCCAGAAGGTGGTGGAAAAAAGGCAGGATGTGTGGTAAAGAACAGCTCGCTGATAAGGTACAAGGAGCCTTTAACAGTTTGGGGACCATGTCACACGCATGCACACACACACACACATGCAGACGCACATACACACAGCTCTTAAAGGGCCCACGCTGCTCCCTCCCCCCAACCTTGGAAACCAGGCTGAGGGAGGCTATTTGGGGGTGAGCTCTCTTGCACATCAAGACCAGGGATTTCTGCCAGAGGAGGGAAAGCCACCCTTATACTTTCTACATCTGAATACGTAGCTTGTTAGTGGAAAGTTTTATGTTTTCTATCTTCGTTTTTAGAGACAGGCCTTCAACTTCAGAACGACGCAATGGAGTGATGTGTCAGTTTAGAGTTTTCTTGGTTTTCACACAGGTGGAGCTACAAGGCTAACTGGCCAGTCGACACGGCTGTCTGACACCCTGCGTACTACCCTTTCCCTCCAGCCTGGAAACCACCAATGTGGGAATTTTTCTAGAACTTTCCATGTCCTTGAAGAGCTTCAGACAAAAGTCCAGGAAGTTTCTCCTGGGAGAGATTCATATTTTGAGAGGAAGTCAGGGGTCTTCTGGTGGACACAACTGGTGTGGGAGGGAGTCACGTCTGTATCAGCCCTGGAGAGAATGGGTAACAAATGCGTAACAGAGGAGCCCAAGTGAGCACAGCTCCCCACGCAGCCTGAGGGGCCGGGCAAGGGCAGGTGGATGTGCAGAGAGGGGCCAAAGGGAGAGAGAGCGAGTCCCGACCCCGAGGCTGGCAGTGCTGTCACCCTGGTGTCCCAGTGACAACTGAAGCCATGTGACACACCCTCCCCTTTCTTCATCAGCTTGCGCTGGTATCCTCGTCAGACCGGATGACTTAAACAACTGACATTTATTCTCACAGTTCTAGAGGCTGGAAGTCCAAGATTGAGGTGTGGGCAGGGCTGATTTCTCCCGAGGCCTCTCTCCTTGGTGTGTAGATGACCGTCTTCTCCGTGTTCTCTGTGTGTGTCCTAATCTCCTCTTCTTAGAAGGACACCAGTCATATTGGATTAAGGCCCACCCTACTGGCTTCATTTTAACTTAATTACGTTTAGAGACTTCATCTCCAAATAAGGTCACATTATGAGGTCCTGGAGAATAGGACTTCCACATATGAATTTGGAGGAGACATTTTAGCCCATAACAGCTGGTGTCTCTTACTTGCAGCCAAGGAACCCTAATAAATGCAAATTACCAAAGGGCAGGGGTCACAGCTGCTTGTTGCTGAGACTAGTCACTTCTGCTCTAGGTGGTAAGAAAACAAAGGGAATACATGAGACTGAGAATGTGTCAAATGCAGACAGTGAGCAAACCCAGAGACCATGAGACATAGGGGGCATTCACACTGTGTGTTAAGGGCAGACAGGGAGTGAGTGGGTCACCTGTAGGGTGTGTTATGTGACAAAGGGGATGGAACAGGCAGAATATTATCACAGGTGGGACAGGATGGAGGATCCATAGGAAGCAGACTGCGTATCTCCAGCCTGGCCGCTCCGTCATCCTTAATCAGGCCCCCGTTGGTGACCCTGGTCATGGTCCAATTCAGGCTCCACGTGTCATCCCAGACACAGACTAACAGCATGGCTGCTCTGTGGGTCACTGTGGGCTGCAGTTGGGCCAACGCTGCTTTCCCTGAGTCTCCCCAATAAAGCCTGAGTGTGTGGTGGCACTGCCCATGTCCTGGCCCCTGTTCAAACCCCAGTTCTGGTTCTTGTCACCATGCATTGATGGAAGGGCAGAGAGAGGAACAGGACACATGAGCATCTCATGACCCAGGATCCAGGTGTGTGGTCCTTCCACCCACTTGCACCCCATGCAGAGTGCAAACCTGCCACTTCTGCCCCTCACTTTTCATCACGTGTTGGAGATAGATTTACTAAACCCCGTGGCTCAAGCACCTTAATTGGATCTGTGAGCCTTTCCACTCTGCAGCTGGCCGTGTACTTGGAGGTTATCATTGTTTCTAGAAAATTGCCAACACAACAATAGGCTTCTATTCAGGACATGTTGAACTAAGGACCAGACCAGGAACCAACTCTTGAAGCCAAGTTGTGACTTCAGATCCTATTCGTAGGGTTGTAGGGAAGGGTATTGTTAGCTCAAGAAAACTCCCTTGCGTTTATTTGTGAGTGTGGGCAGAGACAGCTTGTGGAAATATTCAGTGCTGGTGAGCCCGACAGGAAACATCAGCTAAGAAGAGACACATACCTGGGAAAACCCAGCACAGGAATGTCCTGGCAGACCTCAAGCCGTCACCCATTTAAAGGTCCGAGCTGTCACATTACAGTTAGTTCCGGAAAGGTAAATAGTATTATTTTAAAGGTATTTCTTAATTGTTCTTCTCAGCTCTTGACGTTGCCCTGAGCCGGACATTTTGGGGGTAGCAAACAGATGAAATTAGGCAAAGTCATACACACTCACATATATATGTGGTACAGTGTAGTTGATTGAACCTAAAAGTAGGGAACATCTATTCTAAAGGCAAACATTGATGGGATTTTTATATTTAATCTTATCTGGTTCATCAGTGTTGAGAACTCAGAAGGGCTGAGAGTTTACCCTACTTGCAAGCGAGTAGCTTCATGGCTGCTGGCCGAGGACAGGAGACTCCCGGTTCAGAGATAAAGGACCGTATTACTCATCACATAGCAAGCAGTGAAAGCAGCAGCATGCTTGTCTTGGTTCCCTTTGCCCCCAAGTCCTTCAGGGGTGGCACCGATGAGCTCAGATGGGTGCCAGCACACACAGTGGGCTGCCTTCCAGGAGAGAAACACTGACCTCTCAAGGGGTTTAAATCTTTCAAGGGGCAGTAAGCTTGCTGGCCCTCTGCCGCCTGCTTACCTACCTTCCAAGGTTGTTTGCCACACAAATATCCTGCCACGCGGGGCCACACGGGGGTTGCACTCAGGAACACAGTGAACAGCCAGGGGCTGTGGAAGGAGCTGTGTAGTATCAAGAGGGGGGGTGCTCCCTGGTTCCTGCAGGAGGATGAGATTGACTTGATTGGCTAGTTCTGCTGGCTGGCAGGGAAGTGAGGTCCACTCCTCAGGGATAAGCAGGAGCTGTGCCCAGTCCCTAGATAAGGAGGTTGTTTGGCTAAGGGGCCTTATCTGTGGGAGCTGAGTAGGGAGGAGAATTCGTGGTTAGGCCACTCGCGGCCTCTCAATTGCCAGATGTCAAGGCATCTCGACATCATTAACGTTCAACTGTAATTTTAGGTCCTAAGCTATTGGGACAGTTAGCGTCTCATTCACAAGACCTGCAGGAATGTGAGAGACTCGCGGGGAATTGTCTCCTGAAAATCAGTATACTACATATACCATTTCCAAGACCAGATTACAGAAGGGGAAGAGAGCATTGAGGCGCATTTCTGTAACATTTCATTTATAAATACACATATTTACCACCTTCTTTTCAAAATTTTGTTTTTAGAGAGTTGTAGGACTAAAATACAGGGATAGGCAGATTTTTTTTTTTCTTAAAAGGCCAGAGAGTAAATATTTTAGGTTTCCTGGGCCATACAGTTTCTGCCACAGGTAATCAACTCTGCAATCATAGTTAGAAAGTGGCCATAGACAATGTGTGAATGAATGGGTATGGCTGTGTTTTTAATAAAGTTTTATTTAAACACAGGCAACAAGCTCATGGGCCATAGTTTGCCAACTCCTACTATAATATATCATTTTTCCTTGACTTGTGGTAAGTTTCAAGACGGGCCAGCTCCCACTCAGATACAAAAGGGGTACAAAAGAGACATTTTGAAGGAATGTAAATCTTGGTTAAAGTCCCTCAAAGTAGGACAAGGAGGAATTCCATTGCACAATATATTGAAAAATGCTAAGGTTTATGTCCGTCCAATTATGTCCCCCGAATATAACCCATCAAGACATCTCTATTTACTCCTTCCTAAAGTCTGTACCAAATTCTTATCAGCATTGGCTCATCTGTTTATGTCTCCTCCCAGCTTTGACCATCTTCTTTATTATGTAGCTAAATTAAGTCCTGGGTTTTAGAAGAGACTATTATTATTATTTTTGCCTGCATTGGGTCTTTGTTGCTGTGTGCCAGCTTTCTCTAGTTGCGGTGAGCAGGGGCTACTCTTTGTTGCAGTGCGTGTCTTCTCATTGCAGTGGCTCCTCTTGTTGCAGAGCATGGGCTCTAGGCATGTGGGCTTCAGTTGTTGTGGCTTGTGGGCTCTAGAGCACAGGCTCAGTAGCTGTGGCACATGGGCTTAGTTGCTCTGTAGCATGTGGGATCTTCCCAGACCAGGGCTCAAACCCGTGTCCCCTGCATTGGCAGGCAGATTCTTAACCACTGCGCCACCAGGGAAGTCCCATAGAAGAGTCTATTATTTACCCATTCTATTGATCAGCACAGCCAAACTCCAGAAACCTGGAATGCTGGGGAGGGAAATTGAGTTTGCATGTTTTTCAGCCCCACCTTCTATATTTAGGAACACTGTACATGCAAATGTTAGTAATAAAAATTTACTTTTTCCCCTGATGACAGTGTAAAAATGAAATATTATCCTAGTCAGTATCCGAGTGAGGGTTCACCAGGCATGTGAGACCTTGGAGATAATTTGATAAACTCTCATTCCAGCTCTCATTTCACAGATGAGGAAATTAATCCAGAGATGAGAAGAGGCTTGCCTTACTTATTTGCATATATCCAGGCCTCGGTATTATTTTATGAATTCCATAAGGAAATTTGGGCGCATGGGTGACATTAGGAGGCAGACTCCTCTTCCTCACCTTCCGGGTGTCACTTACCCATTTTTCCACCCCACACCACCTCACTAAGTAGGTCTGGTTTGTGCAGTTGCTGGCTTTGGTTCTAGGGATTCAAAATAAAGGAGGCATAGGTCCAGTTCTGGATGCCACCCTGCACTTACTTTCTGTGTTGTTTGGGGAAACTATTTTTCCGTATACACTATAAACTGGGGGTGACAGTTTCAGCTCTTCATTTGGATTGTTGTAAGAATTAAATGAGATACAGTACATGAAATCCTTAGAATATCACCTGGGACAAAGTTGGCCTGCAGATTTAGCTGTTACCTTTGGTACAATTAATAAAGGAACCAGAAACATAAAACTCCACTTAAAATGCAGGTGTGGCTAAGTGTTGTGAATCAGGTGAACAAAGGAGGCTTGGGGGAAGGGTGAAGGGCCCTGTCTTCTCTCAGGGGAAGTGAAGGAGGCCTTCCTGGAAGAAGTGGCTTCTGAGTCAAGAGCTGAAGGGTGGACAGGAGTTAGCAAGGCAAAGAGTGGAGGAAGAGCATTGCAGAGAGAGGAGGACATGCAAACAAAGTGTCAGAGGTCAGGGTGTGTCTAGAGGGCAAGAGGCTTAGGTTATGAAGGAGACCCGGCAATAGAAGAGTGCAGGGCGGGGGGAGGGGGTATGTGGGGACCAGCTCATAAAAGGTCTTGCTTTTCACGCACGCTTCAGGCTGGGAGGTGTGAGGGAGTGCCAGGGGAGTGACATGTACTGATTGTCACTTTATAAAGGTAATCAAGGCACCAGACTTTTGTCTAGATGAGGACAAAACTCTGGCTGAGAGATTATTTAGGAAACAGTTGTAGCAAACCAAGGGAGAAATCATGAGACTAGACTGGGCTGTAAACACAAATGCTGACAGAGGCCCAAACGCTGCCATAACTGAATAAATCCAGCCAGGTGGGAAGTGGTGGCAGCAACGTGGAGAAATCATGCCCTGCATCAAGGGACAACCACAGCTTCAGCCTGAAGAACCAATTTTAGATTCCTTGGAGGAGAGGTTGGCAAGTGATAGATTCTTACAGCCTTTGTTTGTCTAAAAATGTATTTTGAAATCTCTGTACCTTCTGCTCAATTCTGCTGTGAATCTAGACTTGCTCTAAAAAATAAAATAAGGACATTTTCCATGAGTATAGAATTCTGACTTGACAGATTTTCTCCTTTAGCACTTTAATATCGTTGTTCCATTGCCTTCCAGATTGCATGGTTTCAGATGAGAGGTCACTTGTCATTCTTTTCTTTTTCCAATACAATATTTTTAAAAACTTTTTTATAATATCAATTTTTCTAAAATATACTTTAAGTATGTTTCCATCCAAACCTTGAACTGACATTTAAAAAAAAATTTTAGATTTAATTTATTTTTTTATACAGCAGGTTCTTATTAGTCAACCATTTTATACACATCAGTGTACACATGTCAATCCCAATCGCCCAATTCATCCCACCACCCCCACCCCCACCCCCACTTTCCCCCCTTGGTGTCCATACGTTTGTTCTCTACATTTGTGTCTCAATTTATGCCCTGCAAACCGGTTCATCTGTACCATTTTTCTAGGTTCCACATATATGCGTTAATAGACGATATTTGTTTTTCTCTTTCTGACTTACTTCACTCTGTATGACAGTCTCTAGATCCATCCACGTCTCTACAAATAACTCAATTTCGTTTCTTTTTATGGCTGAGTAATATTCCATTGTATATATGAACCACATCTTCTTTATCCATTCATCTGTTTATGGGCATTTAGGTTGCTTCCATGACCTGGCTATTGTAAATAGTGCTGCAATGAACATTGGGGTGCATGTGTCTTTTTCAATTTTGGTTTTCTCTGGGTATATGCCCAGTAGTGGGATTGCTGGGTCATATGGTAATTCTATTTTTAGTTGTTTAAAGAACCTCCATACTGTTCTCCACAGTGGCTGTATCAATTTACATTCCCACCAACAGTACAAGAGTGTTCCTTTTTCTCCACACCCTCTCCAGCATTTGTTCCTTGTAGATTTTCTGATGATGCCCATTCGAACTGGTGTGAGGTGATACCTCACTGTAGTTTTGATTTGCATTTCTCTAATAATTAGTGATGTTGAGCAGATTTTCATGTGCTTCTTGACCATCTGTATGTCTTCTTTGGAGAAATGTCTACTTAGGTCTTCTGCCCATTTTTGGATTGGGTTGTTTGTTTTTTTTAATATTGAGCTGCACGAGCTATTTATATATTTTGGAGATTAATCCTTTGTCCGTTGATTCGTTTGCAAATATTTTCTCCCATTCTGAGGGTGGGTTTTTCATCTTGTTTATGGTTTCCTTTGCAGTGCAACAGTTTTTAAGTTTCATTAGGTCCCATTCGTTTATTTTTGTTTTTATTTCCATTACTCTAGGAGGTGGATCAAAAAAGATCTTGCTGTGATTTATGTCAAAGAGTGTTCATCCTATGTTTTCCTCTAAGAGTTTTATAGTGTCTGGCCTTACATCTAGGTCTTTAATCCATTTTGAGTTTATTTTTGTGTAGGGTGTTAGGGAGTGTTCTAATTTCATTCTTTTACATGTAGCTGTCCAGTTTTCCCAGCACCACTTACTGAAGAGACTGTCTTTTCTCCATTGTATATCCTTGCCTCCTTTGTCATAGATTAGTTGACCATAGGTTTGTGGGTTTATCTCTGGGCTTTCTATCCTGTTCCATTGATCTGTATTTCTGTTTTTGTGCCAGTACCATATTGTCTTGATTACTGTCGCTTTGTAGTATAGTCTGAAGTCAGGGAGTCTGATTCCTCCACCTCTGTGTTTTTCCTTCAAGACCACTTTGGATATTCAGGGTCTTTTGTATCTCCATACAAATTTTAAGATTTTTTGCTCTAGCTCTGTGAAAAATGCCACTAGTAGTTTGATAGGGATTGCATTGAATCTGTAGATTGCTTTGGGTAGTATAGTCATTTTCACAATGTTGATTCTTCCAATCCAAGAACATGGTATATCTCTCCATCTGTTGGTATCATCTTTAATTTCTTTCATCAGTGTCTTATAATTTTCTGCATACAGGTCTTTTGTCTCCCTAGGTAGGTTTATTCCTAGGTATTTTATTCTTTTTGTTGCAATGGTAAATGGGAGTGTTTCCTTAATTTCTCTTTCAGATTTTTCATCATTACTGTATAGGAATGCAAGTGATTTCTGTGTATTTTGTATCCTGCAACTTTACCAAATTCATCGATTAGCTCTAGTAGTTTTCTGGTGGCATCTTTAGGATTCTCTATGTATAGTATCATGTCATCTGCAAACAGTAACAGTTTTAATTTTTCTTTTACAGTTTGTATTCCTTTTATTTCTTTTTCTTCTCTGATTGCCGTGGCTAGGACTTCCAAAACTATGTTGAATAATAGCGGCAAGAGTGGACATGCTTGTCTTGTTCCTGATCTTGGTGGAAATGGTTTCAGTTTTTCACCATTGAGAATGATGCTTGCTGTGGGTTGGTCATATATGGCCTTTATTATGTTGAGGTAAATTCCCTATATGTCTACTTTCTGGAGAGGTTTTATCATAAATGAGTGTTGAATTTTGTCAAAAGCTTTTTCTGCATCTATTGAGATGATCGTATGGTTTTTATTCTTCAATTTGTTAATATGGTGTATCACATTGATTGATTTGCATATACTGAAGATTCCTTGCATATATGGGATAAATCCCACTTGATCACGGTGTATGATGCTTTTAATGTGTTGTTGGATTCTGTTTGCTAGTATTTTGTTGAGGATTTTTACAGCTATATTCATCAATGATACTGGTCTGTAATTTTTTTTTTGTAGTATCTTTGGTTCTGGTATCAGGGTGATGGTGGTGTCATAGAATGAGTTTGGGAGGGTTCCTTCCTCTGCAATTTTTTGGAAGACTTTGAGAAGGATGGGTGTTAGCTCTTCTCTAAATGTTTGATAGAATTCACCTGAGAAGCCATCAGGTTCTGGAATTTTGTTTTTTGGAAGATTTTGTTTGTTTGTTTGTTTTCTGGAAGATTTTAAATCACAGTTTCAATTTCAGTGCTTGTGATTGGTCTGTTCATGTTTTCTATTTCTTCCTCATTCATTCTTGGAAGGCTTTGTCCATTTATTCCAGGTTGTCCACTTTATTGGCATAGAGTTGCTTGTAGTAATCTCTCATGATCCTTTGTATTTCTGCAGTGTCTGTTGTTACTTCTCCTTTTTCATTTCTAATTTTATTGATTTGAGTCCTCTCCCTCTTTTTCTTGATGAGTCTGGCTAATGGTTTATCAATGTTGTTTATCTTCTCAAAGAACCAGCTTTTAGTTTTATTGATCTTTGCTATTGTTTTCTTTGTTTCTATTTCATTTATTTCTGATCTGATCTTTATGATTTCTTTCCTTCTGCTAACTTTGGGTTTTGTTTGTTCTTCTTTCTCTAGTTCCTTTAGGTGTAAGGTTAGATTGTTTATTTGAGATTTTTCTTGTTTCTTGAGGTATGCTTGTATAGCTATAAACTTCCCTCTTAGAACTGTTTTGCCACATTGCATAGGTTTTGGATTGTCTGGTTTTCATTATCATTTGTTTCTAGGTATATTTTTATTTCCTCTTTGGTTTCTTCAGTGATCTCTTTGTTATTTAGTAACGTTTTGTTTAGCCTCCATGTGTTTGTGTTTTTTACATTTTTTCCCTGTTATTGATTTCTAATCTCAAAGCGTTGTGGTCAGAAAAGATGCTTGATATGATTGCAATTTTCTTAAATTTACTGAGGCTTGATTTGTGACCCAAGATGTGATCTACCCTGGAGAATGTTCCGTGCGCACTTGAGAAGAAAGTGTAATATGCTGGTTTTGGATGGAATGTCATATAGATATCAATTAAGTCTATCTGGTCTAGAGTGTCATTTAAAGCTTGTGTTTCCTTATTAATTTTCTGTTTGGCTGTTCTGTCCATTGGTGTCAGGGAGGTGTTAAAGTCCCCCACTATTATTGTGTTACTGTTGATTTCCTCTTTTATAGCTGTTAGCAGTTGCCTTATGTATTGAGGCGCTCCTACATTGGGTGCATATATAATTGTTATATCTTCTTCTTGGATTGATCCCTTGATCATTATTTAGTGTCCGTCCTTGTCTCTTGTCACATTCTTTATTTTAAAGTCTATTTTATCTGATATGAGAATTGCTACTCCAGCTTTCTTTTGATTTCCATTTGCATGGAATATCTTTTTCCATCCCTTCACTTTCAGTCTGTATGTGTCCCTAGGTCTGAAGTGGGTCTCTTTTAGACAGCATATATATGGATCTTGTTTTTGTAACCATTCAGCCAGTCTATGTCTTTTGGTTGGAGCATTTAATCCATTCACGTTTAAGGTAATTATCGATATGTATGTTCCTATGACCATTTTCTTAATTGTTTTGGGTTTGTTTTTGTAGGTCCTTTTCTTCTCTTGTGTTTCCCACTTAGAGAAGTTCCTTTAGCATTTGTTGTAGAGCTGGTTTGGTGGTGCTGAATTCTCTTAGCTTTTGCTTGTCTGTAAAGCTTTTGATTTCTCCATCGAATCTGAATGAGATCCTTGTCAGGTAGAGTAATCTTGGTTGTAGGTTCTTCCATTTCATCACTTTAAGTATATCATGCCACTCCCTTCTGGCTTGTAGAGTTTCTGCTGAGAAATCAGCTGTTAACCTTATGGGAGTTCATTTGTACATTATTTGTCGTTTTCCCCTTGATGCGTTCTACAATTTTTCTTTGTTTTTAATTTTTACCAATTTGATTACTATGTGTCTTGGCATGTTTCTCCTTGGGTTTATCCTGTATGGGACTCACTGTGCTTCCTGGACTTGGGTGGCTATTTCCTTTCCCATGTTAGGGAAGTTTTCAGCTATAATCTCTTCAAATATTTTCTCGCGTCCTTTCTCTCTCTCTTCTCCTTCTGGGACCCCTATAATGTGAATGTTGTTGCGTTTAATGTTGTCCCAGAGGTCTCTTAGGCTGTCTTCATTTCTTTTCATTCTTTTTTCTTTATTCTGTTCCTCAGCAGTGAATTCCACCATTCTGTCTTCCAGGTCACGTATCCGTTCTTCTGCCTCAGTTATTCTGCTATTGATTCCTTCTAGTGTAGTTTTCATTTCAGTTATTGTACTGTTCATCTCTGTTTTTTTGTTCTTTAATTCTTCTAGTTCTTTGTTGATAATTTCTTGCATCTTCTCAATCTTTGCCTCTATTCATTTTCCGAGGTCCTGGATCGTCTTCACTATCATTATTCTGAATTCTTTTTCTGGAAGGTTGCCTATCTTCACTTCGTTTAGTTGTTTTTCTGGGGTTTTATCTTGTTCCTTCATCTGGTATATAGCCCTCTGCCTTTTCGTCTTGTCTATCTTTCTGTGAATGTGGTTTTTGTTCCATAGGCTGCAGGATTGTAGTTCTTCTTGCTTCTGCTGTCTGCCCTCTGGTGGATGAGGCTATCTAAGAGGCTTGTGTAAATTTCCTGATGGGAGGGACTGGTGGTGGGTAGAGCTGGGTGTTGCTCTGGTGGGCAGAGCTCAGTAAAACTTTAACCTGCTTGTTTGCTGATGGGTGGGGCTGGGACCCCTCCTTGTTGGTTGTTTGTCCTGAGGTGACCGAACACTGGAGTCTTCCTGGGCTCTTTGGTGGGGCTAATGACAGACTCTGGGAGGGCTTACACCAAGGAGTAACCAACTTCCCAGAACTTCTGCTGCCAGTGTCCTTGTCCTTGTCCTCACGGTGAGACAGAGCCACTCCCCGCCTCTGCAGGAGACCCTCCAACACTAGCAGGTAGGTCTGGTTCAGTTTCCTATGGGGTCACTGCTCCTTCCCCCGGGTCCCGATGCACACAGTACTTTGTGTGTGCCCTCCAAGAGCGGAGTCTCTGTTTCACCCAGTCCTGTCGATGTCCTGCAATCAAATCCTGCTAGCCTTCAAAGTCTGGTTCTCTAGGAATTCCTCCTCCCGTTGCCAGACCCGCAGGTTGGGAAGCCTGACGTGGGACTCAGAACCTTCACTCCAGTGGGGTGACTTCTGTGGTATAAGTGTTCTCCAGTTTGTGAGTCACCCTCCCAGCACTTATGGGATTTGATTTTATGGTGATTGCACCCCTCCTACAATCTCATTGTGGCTTCTCATCTGTCTTTGGATGGGGGGTATATTTTTGGTGAGTTCCAGTGTTTTCCTGTCAATGATTGTTTAGCAGTGATTAGCAGTGATTCCAGTGTTCTTGCAAAAGGGAGTGAGAGCACTTCCTTCTACTCCGCCATCTTGAGCCAGCCTCCGACTCACTTGTCATTCTTAATATGCTCCTTTGTAATTCAGTGTGTCTTTCTGCCAGTTGCTGTAAAAACATTTTAAAATTACTGATTTTCAACAATTTGATCATGCTGTGCCTTTATGTGGTTTTCTTTATCTTGCTTGGTATTCACTGAGCTTCTAGGATATATGAGTTTATATTTGTCAGCAAATTTACAAAAAATTTGGCCATTATTTTTTCAAATCCTTTTTCTTGCCCCAATATTTTCTTCCCCTCCTACTGGTACACTAATTACATGTATGTTAGTCTGCTGACACTGTCTCACGGGCCACTGAGGTTCTGTTCCTTTTTATTTCAGCCCTCTTTCTCTCTATGCCCCAGTTTGGAGAGCTTGTACTGCAGTGACTTCAAATAAATCAGCCATTTCTTCTAAAGTATCTAATCTAATTAGAAGTTTTCATTTCAGATATTGTAGTTTTCATGCCTAGAATTTCCACCTGGTTCATTTTTAGTTTCCATTTCTCTATGCAGATTTTAAAATGTGTTCCCTTGTTATATTTCTCTTTAAGTAGTTGAACATTTTAATGCAGTATCTGGTCTGTTTCTATTCTCTGTTATTTCCAGTGCTTAAGGTCCTGCCTCTTCACACACCTAGTAAGTTTTGAGTTTGTGTTGAACATTATGAATGCTATGTCATGTGTCTGTCCGGATTTTGTTGTCTTCCTTAACAAAATGCTGAGTTTCGTTCTGTTAGGCAGTCACTTTACTTACAGATTAACTTGATCTTTTAGGACTTGTTTTAAAGTTTTGTTAGAAGGGGTATAAAGTGGCTTTACTCTAGAACAAGATCAAGCCTACTCTTATGGCATGTTATAGACTTTGTGCCCCCCTCACATTCATATGTGGAAGCCATACCCCCCAATGTGATGCTATTAGGAGGTAGGGACTTTGGGAGGTAATTAGGGTTGGAAAAGGTCATGAGGATGGATCCCCCATGATGGGGTTAGTGGTCTTATAGAAAGAGACAGCAGGGAACTTACCCTTTCTCCACCAGGTGAGCACACATTGAGAAGGCCACCATCTGCAAGCCAGGAAGAGAGCCCTCACCAGAACCCTACCCTGCAGCCACCCTGATAATGAATTTCCAGCTACCAGAACTGTGAGAAACCAATGTTGGTTGTTTGACCCATCTCCCTGTGGTATTTCGTTATGGCCACCCAAGCTGACTAAGACATGGCGTGGTCATTCTATGTCCCTACTCAGTGCTTGGACAGCCAACAAGCCTTCCCCTGTGGCTTGTCAGAACTCATGTGAATCAGGCTGCTGACAGCCCCGTCTCCTTGGTGTGTGTTCCTTCCTGGGAGCTGTTTCTTCCTGGCCTTGTGTGTGTGGCGGCTTAGCATCTGACTAAACCCCAGGGAGTGCCCAGCCCTGTTTAAGGTGTCCCTCTCCTCCGGCCCCCACCCTGGAAACCCATCACCCAGTGGCCTCTGATTCCACTCTCTGTCCCTCAGCCCAATGAGCCTCTGATGCTCTGGGGCCAGACTGTGTTTCTAGACAGAAAACCAGGTGACCTTGGGCCTCCCCACACTACTTCCCTTTCTGTCCCACACAGCCTGTTGCTCAGCATTTGTAAATGGTTATTCCACATAAGTTTAGAGTTACTTATGGCAGGAGGAAGAGTCTGGTACCAGTACCTCCATAATAATCAGAAGTAGACTGACATGGGTGACCTCTAAGGGACCCCACATTTGGCTTCTGTTTCCTGTGAGAACTGATAGGTAACATCACTACAAAGAAGAATTGCAATCCCACTAGGCGTGGGATGGGTCTGAGACTGAGCGCTCCTGTGGCAGCACCAGCTAGCGCAGCAGGTGGGGTGGGAGGGCCTGGAGATGGTCAACAGATGGGTACTCCTGGGGGTGATAAGACAGGGGGGGAGCAGGTGGAGTGGGGACCGTAGGAGCCAGGCTGGAGAAGGAGGGGAGGGGGAGACGCAGACGGTACAGTGCTAAGGGACTGGAGGGTTTAGGAGTAACGAGGAAGCAGTAGAAGCTTAGACATCCTGAACAGAAAGGACATTTGCATGTCCTCTTTCAGAGGTGGAGTACGGGTTCTGAGTGTGGCCATGGGAGGGGTGGCAGAGTGGAGGAGGGATGGAAGTTCCCAGAGGTGAGGAGGAAATAAAAACCTGAGCTCCTGTGGCTTTGGGTGAGATGTCCCTGGAGTGCTGAACCCACCCAGGATGTCACACATCTTGCTGTGACAAGGGACACAGCGAGCGCGGTGCCAAACCCTTAACGAGGAGCAGGGTGACAGCCAGCTGATGACGGTGGGGCAGGAGCCTTGAAGGTGGTACAGTCACAGCTGCGATTCCGAGGAGCATGGTGACACTGGGGCTCAAGGTCAATGTCCAACCCCCAGCCTGAGCCCAACGCAGCTTAGAGGTTGTGCCGTGCACAGAGCTCCACGTTCAGGTGGGTGCCACTCATACTGTAGACACTGTATCTAACGTAATGACTTCCCCACAGTGGAAGTAAATTGTCTTGAAGAAAATGTGCCTTTTTCTAAAAGCACTAAAATACCATGTGGGCGGATGGTGCCCTGGATGGGGGCCTGAGCACCTCCACCTGAGATGCATGCAAGAGGAACATCGCAGGGAAGATGCAGGCTTCCGTTAGGGCCAGAGCAGGTCAGAGACCAAGGGGCTGATAAGCCGTCTCTTTGGCATGGATCAGGCGGTTTTGGTGGGAATCCCGGAAGGGCCAGGAGGGCGCAGTGGGAAGTCGGGCCAAGGGGGAGGAAGCAAGAGGAAAGTGGAGGTGAGAATCTGGGGGAAGAGGGAGGACTTGGGGCCCTATGTCCTGGTGGTGACTAAGAGTGACAGGGACGCAGTGTGGAAAGGTGACTTTCTCAAGGTTTGCAAAGATAGAGTCATGGTGGTTGCTCAGTGGGGGAATAGGCAGGTCTGGGGCGGCTGGAGCTGGATCTGGCAGAAGCCCTGAGCTCCCCAGACCCTGAGGACCCAGGGTTTCCGATTCCATGCATCTCTGGGTTCCTGGCTGCTCAAGCCATGCTGGACAGATTGGTGGCTCCTGGAAGTCCCCCAGAGTATGGAGTTTACGATCCTCTCTTTCCTCCACATTCCCCTTCGTGTGTTGTGTGTCTCATCTCCACTTTTCTTTTCTCTCTTTGGGTCCCATCCACAGAGTCTTTTCCCCGGAGCATCTTATCCTGGGCATAGGCTGGCTTACAGGTGCCATCTTTTAGGCAACACAGACAGTTCCCATGGAAGAAAAACATGACACACTTCAGGCTTTGCTAAAACGAACTTGTTACTTCTACACTCATCTGGGGCCATTCCGTATGCCCGGACAGCTTCATCTCCACGAAGAGCAGCCCCCTCCCCAAAACAGAGACAAGGAGATACAGGCAGGGGCTGAGAGAGGGGTCTGCAGCCCTGAAGGAGGGTCTCCTGCCTTCCTTGGAGACCCTCCCATTCCTGGAGGAGGGGTCTTCTCTCTGTCCACGGCTGGCCTGGTCATTTCCCCCAGTAGCCTTGGGCCCAATATTTTAAAATTCCTGTGGTAGCCAAGTACTTTATCAGGAGAAATACATGACTTCTCCCTTCCTGGGTGGGACCCTGTGAGTACCCAGCGCCACACGTGCACGTGGCCCATCTTCCATGTTGGCATCCTGGCATGACCTGGCTCCCTGCCTGGGTCGGGGGAAGCCTGGCTGTGCTCCGGGAGCCCGGAGGCCTGCTCTGTCACCACTTGGCACTTCAGCCAAGCTACCTCAGCTCCTTTTCCTAACAAAGGTTCCAAAGTGTCAGTGCCATGGGGAGAGAGGGGGTTATCTTGCTTACTGAGCAAACAGAGAGAAGCTTATAAAACAACCCCCCGCAGTGGGGAGCGTGCACTCTTCCAGCGTCCCTGGGATGCAGCCGAGCATGGGCATGGGAGCCCGCTGCACCCGGCTCCTGGCTGCGTTCCTTCTGCTAGGGCTCTGTGCCCTGGGGGGGGCCCAGAAACCTGGTAAGCGAGGGCTCAGGTCCTCGAGGGGCCATGGGGACCATTCGGACCAGCGAGCCTGGGGAGGCCTCTAGTGCCCCGAGCGCAGGGAGGGCATGAGAGGTCCTTGTTTTCTGCCTCTCGGGGTGTCTCTGTTCCTGTTAGTTTCCCTCAAAGAGAAAACGCAGGTGATGAGTTAACTTGAGAAGGGAAGCAGGTGGGAAGGTGTCCTGAGGTTTGGGACGCTAGCCACACAGCCAGCTCCTGTGTGCATCTCCCCGCTTCCCCGCCACTCAGGAAGGGCAGTAGGGGGGCATTGGAGGGGGGTGAGACCTCCCAGGAGGGCCCCCTTCAGGATCAGTAGGATGGCCTCAGGCTCAGGTGGGCGGGGGCTCCAGGAGAGGCTGGGTGGGAGGCCCACTAAGGGCTCCTAGGGGTCCGGCCTTGCCCACTTTCATCCCGATCTGGGCCTGAGCGCATCTGTCCACCCTCTTGCCAGAAGGTTTTATTTTTAAACTAAGAAAACCCTTTCAGCTAAGCCCTGTCAGTTCCTCTGAAGGACACTGGCTGGTTCAAATACGACCAAGATAAGACGGCCTTTCCCAGGGTGGGAGTGGCACTGCTGGGGGGTCCCGGGTGTGCCCGGGGGCTGGGGGCAGGTGTGGAGGGCTGGCTGAGCCAGGGCCTCTCCGCAGATCCCTGCCAATGCTCACGCGTGAGCACCAAGAACAGGTTGAACTGCGGCTTCCCGGGCATCTCCAGTGACCAGTGCTTCTCCGCCAGCTGCTGCTTCGACTCCAGCATCCCCGGGGTCCCCTGGTGTTTCAAGCCCCTCCCCAAGGAAGGTAACGTCCAGGAGAGCTGGGACCTCCTCCTGTGCCCCGGGTGGGCTTCTGTGACCTGGCTTCTTAGGGCTCCAACACCACCTGGGCCAGCTCCAGGGAAGGGAAAATGTGCCCCCCCCATGTCCACACTGGACCCCAAGGGCCAGCCGTTTGCCATTTTGGGGAGCCTTGTTGGAATACGTTTTACAGTATTTGAAAAAAAACAATTCTGAGGCCCCTCTTCGCTGTGGCTCCTGAAGAAGCTTCTAAGGGGCATGAGGCATTAAAATCAGGGCATTATTAGCATAGCTGCAAACAGACCCCAAATGTTAAGAAATTCACTTAAGTCTTCTTGAGTTACCTTTTGAGAGTGAGTTTTGTGCCTGTGCATATTATCAATTTAGAAAGTCTCCGACTCCAAAGCGTGCACACAAAAAAGTCTGTGTGCGAAGCTGATCCGTGTGTGTAGAACTGAACACCCTGGCCTCCCGTCCACAGCCCCCGAGGCTGCCGGTCAGAGGCTCCCGGGTTCCGGGGGAAACAGGCCCGATGGTTGGCTGTTGGTTGGTTGTAGCCAGGCCTCTCCCGGTAGTGGAAGCACCGCTGGGTTTCAATTCTTTGGTCTAATGCTTTACATCCTTAAAGGGTCCCCACAGGAGGTACGGTGGACCACCCCGCTTTACAGAGCAATGTCAAGTCCAGGGAGGTGAGACGATTTTCCCTCCAGACATTCTGACTTTTGGCATCAGGAGGAAGGGGTGCCCACCTGCTGGCGCCCACTCTTAGCCCAGGGGTGACAGTCTCAGAAGCCCCTCATGCTACCCCGAGCCTGTGAGCCCAGCGGCGCCCCCCTGGGAGGATGGAATGGACGTGTCTGGTTAGCTAGCTGGCCTAACTGAGTCCCCTTGTTGTCCCCAAATCCGGTGGCACGCGGCAGAGTTGGAGGAGTGTGTCATGGAGGTCTCGGCGCGCAAGAACTGCGGCTACCCAGGCATCAGCCCCGAGGAGTGCGCCTCTAGGAAGTGCTGCTTCTCCGACACCATCCCCCAAGTGCCCTGGTGCTTCTTCCCGCTCTCCGTGCAAGGTAATGTCCAGTTCCTGGACAAGGATGGTTCTCGAGGGCAGTGGGAGCTGGGGCAGGGGAGGTCCTAGGCTGGGCAGGATGCCTGATGCCATCCCGGCCAGGCCCCTGGACCCAGTGGGTGACCAGTTCAGGAAAAAGTGTCCTCGTGTAGGAAGCCACCTTTATTGTGAACCAGCTCAAAAGGCAATCCCAGAATGTTCTCAACAACGACAGCTTCTTTTTAATAAGTTAAGCCCTCCAGCCTTGCCACTGTGGCTTTTGGATGGTTGCAGAAAGCATCCCTTTCTCAGCCGCACCCCCAGGTCCCAGCACAGTGGGGTGGTGTCACTATTTTGGGTGCTTTGAATGCCACGTGCTGTGCTGGGCATACTGAGAGGGACCCAGAGTGAAGCAGATGTGGTCTCTTCTCTCGTGGACCCCACAGTTCTCTCCCGTGACCACGAGTGACAGGTCCTGCCCCAGCGCCAGTCCCAAGAGAGCCCATCTCCCCTCCCCCGCCACCCCTCAGTTACAGTGTGTCCCTGACACTGAGTTTGATAAGATCAAGGAAAGACCGGGTATTCCAAAAGATGGGAAGAATGCACTGATCCTTGAAGGATGCCTCTTCCCATTTTGAGAAAATCAGTGTGTTCTAAAGAGCATGGCCTTTACTTTCAGAAATTTCCAAGTGATTTTTTTGTGTGACCTAAGTGTCTACCTGGAAAATTACCAGTTACCTGGGGAGAATGGACTCCCAGAGGGCATCTGGCCCCAGGGGACTGTGCCCCGCAGGCAGCTCCTTCTCCAGCAGGGACGGCTGGACTAAGGGCTATAGTCCAGTGAACCCACGGGGCCATCTAGCTCAGGCACCCTGGCTCTCTGACATGCTCACCAACAATGTCACGTTTAAATTTCTAGACTGTCATTATTAAGAGGCAGTGGCTTCAGAGAACCCCTCAGGCTCCTTGGATGTCCTGAAACTAAAGAAGAACATGCATCATCTTATGGTTTCAGATTTCATGCTTCCCGAATTCCTGGGTTTTCTTAATCTGCTTTTTATCCTTTTCAATGGCTTCACATGCAATTTCTTCAAATAAAGAAAACACTAAAAATCTGCTAAATTTCATTTTGGCTTCATTGACACAGAGGTGGCAATAGCAGTGTGTGTGTGTGTGTGTGTGTGTGTGTGTGTGTGAGAGAGAGAGAGAGAGAGAGAGGGAGAGAGAGAGAGAAAGGTTGAGAGTACGAGTGTGTGTATAATTTTAAGATTCTTTCATTTGCTAGAAGAGCAAGGATTCATCTAATACATTCAGGCTACCCTGACCGTGAAAAAGTATTGCATGTAAGGAATTTCAGAATCCATGATCCCTTTATAACTCTCGTACTAAATCACTGTATTAAAATTCAAATGATTTTACCCCAAAAAACATACTAAAAATTATATGCTGCTCTTGGAGCAACATATAATTTCAGATTGCAATTACAAAACGGCTTTGCTTTTACAAATGCATCACTGAGCACTTGCTTTTGAAATTCGTGCCAGGAACCCAAATACCTCTTCCAAAGGTGAGTCGGGGCTTGTGCCAGATTAGCTCCTATGAGTTCTCCCCTAGGCTTGGGAGCGCACGGCTGCAGCATCCATCGTGTTGCGATTTGAAAGCTGTTCCAAAGAGGTAGTTGAAAGCTTCCATCAAGCCTTTTATGAAGCGTGTGGGAAAGTCGTTGCGTGAAAGATATTTCAGGCATCTGGGTGAAGGGGTCCTGGCATTCTTCGGCTCAAGGGTGGAAGTGCAGGCGGGTGACCCCAGGCCAGACTTTCTGTGGCCTGTGCCTCCTCCCTAACCCTCCTCCAGCACGGGGCCTATGGTCGCTCTGGAAACCCAGGGCCTCTCCTTCTAGGTGACACTGGCTTTACATCGAAAGGAGGGAATTTTCAAAAGTGTTTCTTTCAGGAAGGGACTTGGCCTCACATTCCCTCTCGGGACCCCTATGCTGAGAAGGGGGCCCCATACACTCTTAGGTCACAGAGGCATCTTCATCTTGCTAATAACACACACATAAGCTGCATGAAACAACGGCTCTTGCTGGAACACGGGGTCTGAAACACTCAAGACAAGTGGCCGCTGGGGACAGGCGCGGCCTTAGTGAACCGATTCCTCACCGGGAGCCATGTCCTCACGTGTGGTTCGCCTGTCCCGACTCAGCCCTGCGCTCGGCCCCCGCAGAGCCAAGACCGGTCCTGGTATTGGCACATTGGGGAAAGGGTCTTTGACACATGAATTCTTCGTACCCACACCCCTGGGGTTGGGAATTGGACTGTGCTACTCCCAGAGCGGCCCCGGCTGTCTTGGATTTGGGGTCTGGTGGAGGCTTTTGGTTTCAGACTTCCTGTTCCAGGGCTGCAGTTGCGGGAGCCCTGGTTCTTTCTCAGGAGTCCTCGCGCACGACCCCAACCCCACCTCCTCTCGTACGTTCTCTCTGACACATTGACGCCCTCATTTCCCAGCCGGCTCCCGATGGCCCTTCTGATAACTGAGCGCAGACTTTTAAATTTTGAAGCAATTTCAGTGGCGTTCCCCGGGCGGGGGAATCCTTAGGCCATTTAAATCTTTTTGGCGTTATTTCCATACCTCCGCTTGCTCCAGCGCCATTGATTACAGAGAACGGCGTGGCCCCCCAGAGTGGTTCAGACCGTCCCCATCCACCTTCTGTAGGTGGCCCCTGGGGAGTGTCCTCGTTGCCCCTGGAGCAGCAGCTGGTAGCATCCGACCCCCCTCCGTCAGACAACCGACCTTTCTTCCTCCCCCCTCCTTCCCCTCCTCTGCTGGGCCTACGCCCTCCAGGGGCACCCATAGCCCCGCTGGGCTCAGCTGGGACATAGCTGAGGGTGGAGAAGGGTGGGCTTGGTGCAGAGGGTCTGGCAGGGGGAGGGGACGGCAGCTCCGCCCCTCACTCCCACTGTCCTGGTCTCCGGGCTCCGGGGCTTCACCCAGGTCCTTGCCCGGCTGGTTCAGGTAATGAAGGTGCTTTGAGAGGCAGTCACAGGAGGGGGGATGGGCCAGGTCTTTGGGGCGGAAACAACAGGAGACATCACAGTGCTGGTGTGTGACCTCGGGGAGGTTCTCCACATCTCCTGAGATGTGGTTAGAACAGTGTCGGGCACGTGGCGAGGGCTTCATGACAATTAATGCCAGTTATTGTTATAGTCACACATACTGACCCGATAGTCCAGGCCCTATTAAGTGGGGGGACAAATGGGATCTCCTCACCCCAGTGCCCGATCATCAGCCCCTCCCAGGTCTCCCCTGCTGATGCAGGAAGGCTAATCCCTGCCAGGTCCCCTCCCCGGGGGTCCTTCTGTGGCCCTGGCTAATGCCATGGTCTTAGTGGACAGCTGTACCCACAGCAGGCTGGGCCCCAACTGCTGGACCTCCTGGGAACACCCTGGGCGTTGGCCTGGCCAGCAGCGTTCCCGTGAAATGAGGGGAAGCTTCATCTTCCCTCTCGCTACACTTGGTGGGGACCCGGGAAGGGATGCTGAGCCTTGGCACCCCACAGCCTTGAGAAAGTGGCTGAAGCACAGTGTCCTCTGCAATCCCCGAGGCCACCATTTCAGGGTCACACACACAGAGTGCAGCGTGTTTCTGGGGTTTGCACACCTAAGCATCACCTGGGTGCTGAGCAGTGCCCCTTCCCCTGGCTGGTGGGCTGTCTTGCTACAATGAGGTGACACCGTGCCTCCCAGCCAGGCTGGCTCGGGGTGGCGCCCTCAGGGACCTCCGCTCTCCCCTGCCCGGTGTCCCAGAGCCCCTCCCCCCTGGTCAAGCCCTTCCCTTTTCACGGCCTCTGTCCCTTCCCCAGGGCTTGTCTGCAACTGTGTGAACAGTTGTGGGAGGTTCTAGGACATGCTGGCAGCTTCCTGGGCTTCCCTGCAGCCCAGACGGATGGGGACCAGAGGAGCAGCCTCACTGAACAGCCCCTGGGGGCCGGATCCCCGCTCCAGCCCAGCCAGGCCTCCCTGGCAGCTCAGACACACGCCCAGGTGTCAGGTACCTGGGTTGATACTGCTCCGGGGCTGAGGGGCTGGGTTTCCAGAAAGTCCCGTGGGTGGCAACTTCTGTATTTATTTCCTGGGATCCAAAGAGAGCTCAGCACTTAATGAAGACTCACCTTAATTTAGCACAGTCAGAAACGCGGCTTCCAGGAAGGAAGGCCCGTCCTGTTCATCTCAGGACACAGGTTTAATGAACTTCGGAAGGTGTTTCCCCATGAAGAACCTTCAGGCCCAGGATGCTCGCAGGGCTGTCTGTCCTCCAGTGCCCTCTGGCCACCCTGGGGACTGACGCACCTGCCTTCACCAAGGGGCAGGGATTTGTCTGACAATAGGTAGCCTCCTCATGTCCAGAGATTGGCCTCAATAACTATTATAAATGGGGAAAGGGGGGAGTGGGAGGAATTGGGAGATGGGGATTGACATATATACACTATTGACACTATGTATAAAATAGATAACTAATGAGAACCTACTGTACAGCACAGGGAACTACTCAGTGCTCTGTGGGGACCTAAATGGGAAGGAAATCCGAAAAAGAGGGGATATATGCATACGTAGAGCTGATTCATTTTGCTGTACAGTAGAAACTAACACAACATTGTAAAGCAGCTGTACTCCAATAAAAATTTTTTTAAAAAATATTGTAAGTTGCTAAACTTATAAAGTTGGATCAGGGCCGAATTTACTGATATGGGTTCACGAAGCAGAAATGTCACATGTAGTGTTGCAGCCTAGGAACTTGGAAAGGGCTCTCTTGCTGGTTTGAAGATGGCCACCTTCTGGCTGTCCTTACAGGGACTTTCCTGGGTGTATATACATGGAATGAGAGGCAGAGACTGAGATAGAGACAGAGTGGGACAGGGAGAGAGAAAGCTATAAGGCCTAATCCTATCAGGTCAAGGCCCTACCCTGATGACCTCATTTAAGCTTAATTACTTCCATAAAGGCTCCATCTCCAAATACAGTCACATTGAGGCTTAGGGCTTCAACAGGTGAATTTGGGGACACAATTTTGTCATAGCGTTGACCTTTCATTCAGCTCACTGTCTTTACACCAGTAATACTGATAATTGTTATACCTTGAGGTTGTATTTTTTTTTAATTAGCCTTATTGAGGTATAATTCAAGGCAATAAAATTTGTCTATTTTAACTGAATCAGTTCAGTGAGTTTTGAAAAATGTTTGCAGTTGTGTAAACACTACCACAAGGAAGATATAGAAGATCTTCATTCCCCCCTCAATTCCCTCACGCCTGTTCGTAGTCAATGCCCTCCTTCCACTTCCAGCCCCAAGTAACCAATGAATCGGCTTCCTTTCACTATAGTTTTGCCTCTTCTAGAATTTCCTGTAAATTTAGTCACTTCCTTTATGAGATTTATCTGGGTTGTGTCCACGCCTGTTGCTTGCTGAGTAGGATTCTGCAGGAGGGCATTTCACTGTGTGTTTACCATCCCTCAGTCGATGGGCATTTGGGTTGTTTCTGGGGCTTCACTCTTAGGAACAGACCTGCTGGGGACAAGTGTGTACGAGTCTGGAGTTGGCTGTGTAAATACCTTTTCTCTTGGAAAAATATCTGCTAAGTAGGATCGCTGGGTCGTATGGCAACTGTTCTGTTGGACTTGATAAGAATCTAACAAACTCTTCTTGCAAAACGGTTGTGCCATTTTGCCTTCCCACCAACAAAGCACGAGAATCCGGAGGTTTCCCACACCCTCTCCAGCACGATGCTGTTAGCTTTTACTTTGAGTCATGCTGCTGTGTGATGGGCATCTCATTTCCACTTTAATTTACATTTCCCTAGTAACTAATGATATGGAGTATCTTTTCATGGGCTTGTCTTTTTTTTTTTTTTTTTTACTTTTTCTCTGGTTAAGCATCTGTTCAAGTCTTTGTACTTTAAATTGATTTTTATTTGGGTGGAGTTGATTTACAATGTTGTGTTCGTTTCTGCTGTACAGCAAAGTGAGTCAGTTATACACATACATATATCTACTCTTTTTTTAGATTCTTTTCCCATATAGGTCATTACAGAGTATTGAGTAGACTTCCCTGTGCTCTACAGTAGGTTCTTATTAGTTATCTATTTTACATATGGTAGTGTGTATATGTCAGTCCTACGGTTTTCATCAGGTGTTTTGTCTTCTTTATATTGAGTTCCAAGAGCTCTTTATCCATTCTGCATACAGATCCTTTATCAGATTTATGCTGTGCAGATACTTCCTCCAAGTCTGAGACTTGCCTTTTCATTTCCTTAAGTATCTTTCAAAGAACAGATGTTTTTAATTTTGTAGAAGTCCCATGTTTTCCATTTTTCTTTCATGATTCACACTTTATGTGCCCTAGCTGAAAAAATTATTTGCCTAATCCAAGAGCACAAGGATTTTCTAGTATGTTTTCTTCTAGGAGTTTTATAGCCTTAGCTCCTATATTTTGGGTTTATGACACATTTTGAGGTAATTTTTTCAGTGTGAATTTTGGCATTTTCCTTTGCTTTTTTTTTAATTCTCTGGAACAATATATGTTGCACTGGGACTATTTGGTATTTGCAGCGTTGTTAGAATTTCTCTGTGAGACCATCTGGGCATGGAGAGTTTTACAGAACAAATCTGTAAAACTTGATAACGTCCTCTCTTTCCTCTATGGTTGATTTGAGCTTCATGCCTCTACCAGATCACTTTGGGTAAAGGGTGATTTTCCCAGGAACTTGTCTATTTCATCTAGATTTTCAAAATGAGCTGCATAAAGTTATTCAGAGTAGCCTCTTATAATTTTTAAAGTTTCCTCTATTGTAATAGGTATTTCCCAAAGAATTCTTATTTTGTTTATTTGGGGTTTTTTCTCTCTCTCTCTCTCTCTTTTATTTTCTATTTTCTTTATTAGGTTGGCTAGTGGTTTGCATATTTTATTTTTCAAAAGAACCAAGATTTTGATTTATTACTTTATTCTTGTTCTCTTAGCTACTTCATTAATTTCTTCATCTTTGTGTTATTTTGGCTTGCGTTCCTATTCTTTTCCTAGCTTTCTGAGTTGGGAATTTTCTTCCATTATTACTGATATGTGTTTAAAGCTATACATTTTCTTTTTTTTTTTTCCTCCGCCCCCCACCCCCCACCTTGCGTGTTTTTTTCTGCCGTACGCGGGCCTCTCACTGCCTCTCACTGTTGTGGCCCCTCCCGTTGCGGAGCGCAGGCTCAGCGGCCATGGCTCATGGGCCCAGCCGCTCCGCGGCATATGGGATCTTCCCGGACCGGGGCATGAACCCGTGTCCCCGGCATCGGCAGGCGGACTCTCAACCACTGCGTCACTAGGGAAGCCCCAGATGTCATCTTGCCCAAGTGGTCTGCAGGATTGCTGAGGGGCTGTTGGGGCAGAGAGCTGGTCACCCTTTAACTGCTTACTTCTTCATCCTTACTTATTTTTATCTAGGGAAAGAATCAACAGGTCAGACACGGCATGGTGGGCATTGAGGAGAGCACACGTCAGGAGTTAGTTTCAATTGCTTAGTGACCTCATTCCTATAATTAGGTTCTTTGTAAGGTTAGAGGGGAACAGAAAAGGGGAAACAGGAAAGGGGCAAAAGAGCTGCTTAACAAATCCCCACTTGTCAGACATGACTCCAGTTCTAAAGGGTTATGGGCAAAAGTCCGCCTTCTGTAACTGATGGGCAAAAGTCCATTTTCTGTCACTTCTTCATGCTAAATAGGATGCCGTATTCTCAGAGTGGAAGATGTCAACATGGGTCTGTAGCATCTCTTGGCTGACAATTTTGGTTGCCCACTTACAGACACAGGCAGAGCAAGCTACAATTATTTTGATGCCCACAAAAATACAGATTATTATGAGCAATCATGTTAATCCCATTCTCTTGAGACCAGATCTTGGAATTGTGCTAGCCACAGACTCAGTACTGCTCAAGATGGAGCAGCTTATGTCATGGCTGCAGTCTGGTCACCATGCAGTTAGCTTTTCCTCTCCAGTGGCAGTTACAGTATCTGTAAAAGCAATTCAGGAATGTGCATCAGACAATGAGTCTGTGACTCTATTGACCTAATTATTAACTACTCGGTTTTGTACTTGGAGGGGGCAGGGGCTTCAGGGTTCTGCTCGATTCCAGTTGTATCATCAGGCCTTAAGGTCGACATATGTATGTCCATAAGATCTACCTTATTGATTATATTGTTTGTCTATCTTTTCTTACTTATATTTTTGTTCACATGACATACCCAGAATGGTGTCCCCATCAACACAGCATGGTGTTCCCAACTCAACATCAGCTGTGTTTTTCTCTCTTTCTGCATCACCTATGCTTTCTGGTTAGTAAAGTAGAATACCTTTGCCCAGCCCCTTATTGGTACAAAGATATTTGTAACTGGTATACCTTCATTGTGAATTGTGGCTTATAAAGTTTCCCTTTGTTAGGTATAAGTGCTTTGTCCTGAATTCTATTTCGACTGAGGTCAAGACACATCCCCTGCTTAATGAGACATCAGTTAAATCAATTTTGATCCTTAGTGTTTTCAAGTTTACATTTATTATCAATATATTGACTAATTTTTAATCATAATGACTACTAGTTAGAAGCAAGAAGCAAGAGAATACTGGTCAAGAAATACAGGAAGCTGATGAGGAGAAAAATCATAAAAGTAATAACACTGAAAATTCATCTTCAGATCTTCAGCAGAGAAGTTATCTGAAGAATTGATTTAAAAATCTTACAGAGAACATCAAATTTCTCCAGAAAGTAAAAATGTTAAGAAATAAACACAACTGTGATAGAAATGACTGCAGTTTTAAGGAAACACCTAAAAGAAAATATTTTTATATCAATTCACTTTATCCTACACCATACAAAGTTACTACGACTTACTTTTTTGTAATTCCTAGAAAAGCGTTTGAGGGTTTTTATGTTTTACTGTGAAAAGGGCACAGTGGAAAGGGCTGGGAAGCCCGGCTCCAGGGCCTGCCTCCACAATTCCTTATAACTCGGAACCTCAGAATCACCCCACCAGTTATTTATTAGCTACAGAATCTCTGAATTTTTCTACTTTATGGCTACATCATTCTGCAGAAGGTACCTTGGCGCAGTGAGTGTATTGAATTATGGTCCAAATGACCCTCATTAAGGCAGATAAACCCAGCACAGAGATCCTGCCTGCCTGCTCTCAGTTTACTTTATTAGAGTCTATAAAAGTGGGATGATAAGCAAGCGCCCAGCTGGTGGTTCTCCAATCAGTTAATAGCCTTTGGGCACTCGCCCGGAGCTGTGCAATCTGCTGGACTGCTAACTGCTGGCCTCAGGGTATAGCCCTCGCTTACAGGGCTCCTTATCCATGAGCTCCAGGCCAGGTCACCTCCTTCCTTCTCCTCCGTTAGCCATCCCACTTCCACACTCACCTACTGGGAGGACTCCCATCCCCCGCAGCTGGCGTGCCAAGGAATTGAGCACACAGCAGCTTCCAGCTCAGGGAGAAGAGCTGGCAGGGCAGGGGGTGCCAAG
>NW_021703767.1:3438068-3494518 GCF_005190385.1 Monodon monoceros
TGTGCGTGTGTATGTGTGTGTATGTGTGTGTGTGTATGTGTGTGTGTGTGTGTGTGTGTGTGTAACTGAATCACTGTGCTGTGCAGTAGAAATTAACACAGCAGAGTAAATCAACTGTACTTCAATAAAATAAAATTTTTAAAAAATGAGTAAGTTTGGGGAATGATAACAGCTTCCTTTTATGCAAATTGATGTCGGATTAATTTAATTATTCATGAAAGGCTATGTGTTATTCACCTCTATTCAGATAGAATTAAAAGGTATATACATAATAGAAAACAAAGCACTAAGTTGACTATAGAAGTTTTTCAATTAATTTCAGGAGGAAAGAATTCTAAGGTGAAATTAAACTTTGAGACAATGTTATACCATTTCAATACACATGAGACCATGTAAAAATAAAGAAATATGGATTATAGAAAAATAAATAAGTTGTTATATTGTGTGTACTTTAAAAGATATAAGCTATTTGGAGTACAATGGAGTCTTTCATGTCATGTTAACCATTTACTTAGTAAAATACCCCCCAAAAATCTAAAAAAAAGTATTCCTAACGTTTGGAGCCGCTGGAGGGAAGTAGCTGCAGCAGAAGGAATGCTGCGTGGATTCCGTAATGAGGCATCTGAGTTTGAGTTCATGGTGCTCCCTTCATGACCACAGCTTCCCTATCAACTGTGACCACATCACCTTCTCCCTTTGGAACCTCCCCAGGGTATCTGGGCCAAAGGCTGTGCACACAATGGATGTTTAGTAAATATTGACTGATATTTCTTTGCTCAATAATGTATTGGCCTGTGGGAGTTGAACAAATATTAACGCTCTGGTAAAACCTCTCAAGACAGTCAAACACAAGCTATCATGTGAGTGCTGTGGATATGAATCATCTGTTAATGAGCCTTGGTTTTAGCTTATTTACATTTAATGAGCGAAACAGGGCTATTCTGAGTCTTGAGAACATGTGAGCTCCTTTATAACCAAGAGCTACATGTAGGGAGGCTTTGGCGGTTGAGGTAGGCTCTGGCCTGTCGATGTTGCCATTCTTGATGGTCTCACACTTTGCTTTCAATTTCCTGGTGGACTGAATTCTTAATGAGGAGAATATATTATAGCTGGGGAAATGCATTCTCTGAAATACTGAAATGATGGTGAGTATGAAGGGTCAACCTGAGAGATAGGCTTGCTTCAAACCCATGTGGCACCTTAGCACATACCAGCCAGAGTCCCTGTGAGCAGCAGCCCTGGAGAGGTGGCAACCGTGAGGAATTCTCCTCCATGCAGAGAGAGCTCCTTTCCCCCTGTGTAGACAGCTTCGAGGGATCCGTCGGAGATTCCAGTCTGGGTAGCGGATACATTCTCTTTGCAGTTTTGATGGTCCAGTATGGCTTTGCTTTTGGCGACACGTTTCTCACTGGACGGATCGGCTCTCCGTATCTTCTGAATTCCCTACAAACCACTTTCTACGCAGTGGAGCCAACAATGGTCTGGGATGTGGTGGAAAGAGCCAGGGGTGAGATATGGCTGCAGTTTATGAGATGTAAGGTGCCTTCAGTTCTGATCATTCTTATCCTGCATTGTAGTGAAAAATCGAATAGGCCATTTGCTCACCTCTGCTGGAATCACTTGCTTTTTGAACAACTTAGTGGTCATCCCTAAGAAGTCAGAACCACAACCTCCAGTTTATTTTCTCTGGCGAACTTTGAGGTGAACGATAAGCTGCTACATGGTGTGAGGGTCACACTGAGAGCACATTTGATCCAGGGATTCTATATGATCCAGGGATTGTATAAAACATGGTCACTTACTGGACGCTTCCCTGGTGGGATGCTAAGTCACTCTCACGAATGTTGTTCACCCTCACCCAGGGATGTAGCCGGGTCTTGGTAGAATTAGTAGAATTTGGCAAATCTACTAATATACAGAGAAAGTTGGGATTGCACTGCAGATGCCCAAGGACCTAGGAATTAAAATAAGAAAACTTGAAATGGCTTGAGACTTTTAGTTACTCTTAAGCTGGATGCTGGGTAGGATTTCAGTGGTTCCTTCCTTCATCCCTGGGCAGATAAATCTCTTTGGTGTTGACTGGGCATCCAGGATGGGACGTTCAAATGGCTCCCAAACCAGGTCCCCAGGGTTCTGACCCCAAGTCTTAGTGCTGGCCTCTTCCAGCCCTGCCTCCCTCTCAGCCCTTCCTCTCCCTGCTTCCCGGACCACCTTATTTATTTGGATATTTTTAATGAAAAATTTAAGCTGCCATATTTTAAGCCCTTTTCCTCAGATTAACAGTGTGTAATGTTATGGGCATCTATATACGTGCTACCCAGATTTATCCACCTTGGACTTTGGTTCTATTTACCTAGATACCTCTCATTTTATAAAAAGAAATAAAACAATAAAAGTGCCCCCTTAACCCATCTTTTTCCCCTCCCTCCCCAGAGTCAACTGTCATTCTAAAGTCAGTGTACATTATTCCCATCATATCCATAAACATTCTATAGTATTTGTTGTTGTTTTTAAAATAATCAGAAATGGTAGGGACTTACTGGCGGTCCAGTGGTTAAGACTCCATGCTTCCACTGCAGGAGCATGGGTTCGATCCCTGGTGAGGGAACTAAGATCTCACGTGTTGCACAGCACAGCCAAAAAAAAAAAAAAAAAATCAGAAATGGTACCATAATATGCAGGCTTTACATCTTATATTGTACAGTTAAATTTTGAAATTTATTTCTATTGATAAATAGGTCTGATTCATTTAATTTAACATAGAATGCATTCCCCTACTGATAGGCAATTAGGTATATTATTCCCAGTTTCTTCCTTTCGGAACGATACGGACTTGTTCAATTTCCTAGGTATTGCCCAAATGCTTGCCGGGGTGGATGTGTCAATGATGCCCTACCAACTTTAAGAGTTCCTAATTCTCTGCACCCTTATCAACATTTGGTGATATGTCATTCTAATGTTAGTTTATTTTGTAATTATCAATTATGAGTGAGGTGGAGCCTCTTTCCACATCCTTATTGACTACTTAGGTTTCCCTTACCTTACACTTCCTATTTGTGTATTCTAAAAACCATGTTTGTCCTTTGTGACCTTAGTTTGTAGGAGTTCTTTGTGTATCCTTGATAGCAATCCTCTGTCAATTATGTGGGCTCCAAATATCTTCTCCGAGTTCAAGACTTGACTTTTTACTCATCTGTCACATACTGATACATATGTAGTCTTGATTTTAATTGAGTCATATTTATCAACTGTGCCTTCACAATTTGTGCTGTTTTAGAAAATCCTAAGAAACCTTTGAAACAAAAAAGTTATAGGATACAAAGTTAATATAAAAAATCAATTGTGGTTTTATATATTAGCCACAAGGAGTTGGAAATAAGATTATCTTCTGTGAATAAAGACAATTTTACTTCTTCCTTTGTGATCTCTACTATTTTTTTTACCTTGCCTTATCACATTTTCTGGAACCACCATCATAATGTTAAAAGAAGTGGTGCAATTGAGAATTCTTGCTTTGGTCCCAATCTTAGAATGAGAATGTCCAGTATTTCACCTCAAGGTACGATGGTACTTGTGGGTCTTCTTTTGCCGATACCCTTTATCAGCTTAAGAATGTTCCCTTGTATTCCTAGTTGCTGAAATTTCTATCATGCATGGGTGTGAATTTTGTTGAACGCCTTTTATGCATTTATGAAAATGATTGCATGTTTTTATTTTCATTTTCCTATTAATGTGGTAAAGTGCATTAATTATCTGATGTTAAACCTACCTTGTTTTCCTTAGATAAATCCACCTAAATCCTGATGTATCATGATTTTTGTATCTTGCTGGATTCAGTTTACTAAGATTTTGTTAGGTATTTTTGAATCTATATTCACAATGGTCTTTCATAATTCATAATGTATTTGTCAGGTTTGAGTATTAGGCTCATGCTGGCCCCATAAAATGAGTTGGGAAGTATTTCCTTCTTATCTTTTTTTTCTAAGTTTGCATTAAGATTAGAGTTCTTTGTTTGATAGAATGCAATAGTGAAACCACCTTAGCCCGAAACTTTCTTTGTAGGAAGGTTTTTGACAGTAACTTCAAACATTTTAATAGAAATAGGGATATTTAGATTTTGCTATTTATTCTTGTGCTCATCTAGGTAAATTTTGTTTTTCAAAGAATTTGTCCATTTCATCTAAGTTGTCAAATTTGTTGGTATTAATATTAATTAATATTATTCTGAATATTACCTATTTTTCCTTTTAATGTCTGTAGGACTGTAGTAATAGCCCATCTTTCATTTCTGACGTTGGTAATTTGTGTTTTCTTTAATTTTTGTTTCTTCATCAGTCTAGTTAGAGGTTCATCATTTTGTTAATCTTTTCAAAGATCAAGGATTGGTAATTTTTTATCTTGTTCATTTTTTTCTATTTTACTTCTGTTAGATGTTTTGAAAGTTTCCCACAGGTACTGAGGGCTTTGTGCATGTTTTAAACTTTTTTTCCTCTCTGTTCTTGAAATAGGATGATTTCCCTTGCTCTATCTTTAAGTTAACTGACCCTTTCTCCTGCCATCTGCATTTTGCTCTTAAGTCCATCCAATAAGTTTTAATTTCACATATTGGAGTTTTCTGTTTCAGAATTGTTATTTGTCTATTTTATTACTGTTTTCTTTCCTTTTCTTTCCTTCCTTCCTTTCTTTCTTTCTTCTATGATTTTCTATCTTTTCATACATTGTGAGCATATTTTTCTTTACTTCCTCAAGCATAGTTATGGTTGCCGTTTTAAAATCTTTATCCTGTTGTTGCAACATCTGGGTCATCTCCGTTTGTTTTTTCTCTTAAGAATGCATGACACTTTCCTGTTTCTTTGTCTTTTAGTAATTTTGGATTAAATACAGGACAATATATTGTTATGTTGTGGAGACTCTAGATTCTCTTACATTCCTCTGAAGAGTGTTATATTTGTTTGTTTGTTTGTTTGTTTTAACAAGCCATCTACTTGGTTGGATTCAAACTTCAAACTCTGCCCCTTGAGTGGCACTCAAACCTCAGTTCTTTTATTTTAGCTGGAGTCTGTCCTGCATACACATGGTTCAGAGGTCAGACCAAAATTTGGGAAGAGTTTTTACACAGAATTTGGGGTTCTCCCTGTGGCTCTCTCCTTTTTGGAATTTCCCCTTCACTTCCCAGCTGCTGGGCTTGTCTTGTTCTCTGTATGCTAGTTACTTAGGCTAGAAAGACTGTAGACTTTCTGTTGGGGTTTTAGCCACCACTAGACAACCATGGCCTACCCTCAGGCAAAAATCCATAAAGATAGCAAATTCACTCTGTTCCCTTCCTCCAAGTGTCAATGCCCCTCTAGGATCTTACAGGGCATTTTTGTTCTGTTTTTGCTTCGTTTTTCACTGCCCATTGCCTACAGGTCATTGTTTTTGTATATTTTCCGGAGTTTTCATTATTATATTCAGGAGGGTTGGGTCTGGTGTGAGGTGGCTGATCATCTATATTTTCTTTTTAAGTTTTAAGGCTTACTTTCACTTTGGGGCCTCTAATTTATCTGGGAATGTGTTAATATGAGTTGTAAGTTGTGAATCTAAATGTACCTTTTTCTCAATATGGATAATTAAGAGATGCTTGGTGCTGTGATGCAGGGATCTAAATGTATCCTTTTCTAACGTCAATAACTGATTGTCCTGATACCATGTACTGAGCTGTCCTTTCTTTCCCCACTGATCTGAAGTATTTTTCTGTTATTATCCAAGTTACCTTTTGTAAATGGATCTATTTCTAGGCTTTCTGTTCTGTTCCAGTTGTCTGTGACTCTATCACTGCACCAATACTTCTTTGCTTTAAACACAATTTTTGAATAATCTGATTAGACAGATACCTTCTGATCCTTCTCTTCCTCTTTTTACTACTTGCTTTTTAAAAGTTTCACTGGATATCTTTGGCCCTTTACCTTTCCATATAAATACTAGGACCAATTTGTGGTGTTTCATAAAAATCTCCCTTAGGGATTTTGATAAAAAAATGCATTGAATATGTAGTTTAATTTTGAAAAAATGGCTACCTTTGAAATCTAGTGTCTTCAACAAGTGGTGTTGGGAAGGATGGACAGCTACATATAAATCAATGAAATTAGAACACTTGCTCACACATATACAAAAATAAACTCAAAATGGTTTAAAGACAAATATAAGACATGGCACCATAAAACTCCTAGAAGAGAACATAGGCAAAACACTTTCAAACATAAATTGCAGCAATATTTTCTTGGGTCAGTCTCTCAAGGTAAAAGAAATAAAAGCAAAAATAAACGAATGAGACCTAATCAAACTTAAAAGCTTTTGCACAGCAAAAGAAATCATCAACAACCAAAAAGACAACCTTCAGAATGGGAGAAAATATTTGTGAATGATGTGACTGACAAGGGGTTAAAATCCAAAATATACCAACAAATCATACAACTCAATATCAAAAAACCAAACAACCCAATCAAAAAATGGGCAGAGGACCTAAAGAGACATTTCTCCGAAGAAGACATACACATGTCCAACAGGCACATCAAAAGATGCTCAACATCACTAATTATTAGAGAAATGCAATCAAAACCACAGTGAAGTACCACCTCACACCTGTCAGAACAGCTATCATCAAAAAGTCTACAAGTAACAAATGCTGGAGAGGGTGTGGAGAAAAGGGAACCCTCCTACACTGCTAGAGGGAATGTAAATTGGAACAGCCACTATGGAAAGCAGTATGGAGGTTCCTTAAAAATATAAAAATAGAGCTACCATATGATCCAACAACCCCACCCCTGGGCAGATATCCAGAAAAGAAGAAAACTCTACTTCAAAAGATACATGCATCCCAGTGTTCATAGCAGCACTATTCACAGTAGCCAAGACATGGAAACAACCCAAGTGCCCATCAATGGATGAATGGGTAAAGAAGATGTGGTCTATATATATAATGGAATATTACTCAGCCATAAAAAAGAGTGACATATTGCCATTTGCAGCAACATGGATGGGCCTAGAAATTGTCATACTAAGTGAAGTAAGTCAGACAGAGAAAGACATATATTATATGACATCACTTATACGTGGGATCTAAAAAGTAATACAAATGAATCTAAACACAAAACAGAAACAGACTCACAGACATAGAAAACAACCTTATGATTACCTAAGGGGAAAGGGGGTGTGGGAGGGATAAGTTAGGAGTATGGGATTAGCAGACACAAGCTACTGTATATAAAATAAACAACAAGGCCCTACTGTATAGCACGGGGAACTATATTCAGTACCTTGTGTAATCTAAATCTATTTCTATTTATGTTTACATATATATATGTAAATGAATCACTATGTTGAAACCAGCACATCTGAAACTAACACAATATAGTAAATCAACTATACTTCAATAAAAAAAATACAAAAAAATGTGGTCTTCTCATCCATGAATAGGCACCTCCTTACTTATTTAGTTCTTTCAGGAGCTTCAGTAAAGTACACAGTTTGTTTATTTATTTAGCCTTCTGTTGTGCTATGAAGTCCCTCATGAGAAGGAATTGTTCATTTATCTGATTTTGCCCTCTCTCACTAGAGTCTGTCACAGTGACCTGCCCATTAGAAGATCTCAAGAAACAAACTTAGAACTTCTGTCTTTGGGTTTTATATTCAATCAAGAATAAATACAGTTCTAATCTCTCTTCTAGGTCCCCTACCCCTAGGGTCATAGGACGTTGAGAGTGGAGGGTCAGCTGGGACATCCAGAAACAACAGATGTCATGTTTCAACGTGAGGTACAGACCATGACATCTTAAAAGTAATTTGGACTGTTAGATGAGTCTTAAATTTTGTACTTGTTTTGAAGCTATAAAACCTTCATGAGCAGAGAATTTTGGAGAAAATGACACGTGAGAACATTCAGAGAGAGCTGTTTAGGTGCTGCCAGTCCCTCCCACTCCCATCTTGCCCCAACAGGGAAGGAGGGTGGGTGTGCCTGCCCTTAATCTCAAGCCTGGTGGAGAAGGCATAGGGGGACCACTGAGAGAGCTTGGTCCACGCCCGCCATAGTTGGGGGTGACAGAAGGCTCGTTTCTGACTCTTGAGAACTCTAACCTCAAGCAAGGAACAAGATGAGCTGTTAGAATCTTCCTGCATCCCAGAGTTCGTTGGGGCAAAGGATGAAAAATGTTTCTACTTATGAACCAGAGGCGGGCCATGGGGCCTAGGGGAACTCTGTGCCTCCCCTCTAGGGCTTGTACAAGAAGTGTGAATTCTTCTTTTTTTTAAAATAATCTAACTACCAATTTTTTTTAAAATTTTTTAAATTAAAAAATTTTTATTTTGGCCATGCTGCACAGCAGGTGGGATCTTAGTTCCCCGACCAGGGATCAAACCCGGGCCCTGGTATATATCTGAATATATATAGGTACCTGAATATATATACAGATACACAGTCATAAATCTACAATACAATTATCATGCTACCACTAATTCCTTTATAGCATCAAATGAAATCAAATTCAGAATTTTGAATTTAATTATAACATGGAGCTTAAAGCTTCAGTTCCTGACAACTAAGTTTTGTGACTTTAGGGATTGTGGGGTCACCTGAGTTTTCACCCCAAAAGGAAAAGAATCGGTCCCCACTGAATGGGAAATGAAAACAAAGACACTTAATGATGCAATCCCAGAGGCCCTGTGTGGTTACTCCGCTCACTGACTACTGATTAGGGCCTGCAATGGCCTGAATGTTTGTGTCCCTCCCAAACTCCTGTGTTGAAATCCTAATGCTCCATGTGATGGCCTTTGGGAGGTGATGAGGTCATGAGGGTGGAGCCCTCATGAATGGGATCAGTGGCCTTATAAATGAGGCTCCAGAGATCCCCAGCCCCTCCCGCCATGTGAAGTGCAGATGTCTCTGAGCAGGCAGGCCCATCTATGAACCAGCACAATGACCCTCCACAGAAGGCCTCAGTGCCATGATCCTGGGCTTCCAACCTCCAGAGCTGTGAGAAATACATGTTGTTTATAAGCCGCTCCATCTGTGGTGCTGTTACAGCAGCCTGAACACACTGAGACAGGGCTGGATATTCACACTCATACCCACATGCACACTGCCCGCCAGTGCACAGGCATGCACGTCAGAGCGTGACGGACCATGACACACTCATGTTTGCACCCCTTGGCTTTGTGTCTGTTTCCAGAGCTTTAGAGAGCGCCTTGCCAGTGCCCCAACAAAGCCACACGCTGTTCAAATCAGACTCAAAAGTGACTGCCATCGGTGAGGGGCTGGTTGAGTGCCCTCTTGGCGGGTGGCCTGGGACCCCACACCTGCTGTCCTGGCATAATCGCTAATAGCACCCCATACTCTCTGAACAGGTCCCAGTTTGGACAACTCACGACACGGTCACCTCCCTTGGGCCTCCCCTGGCGTGGGCTGCTCCCTGCCCTGGCCTATGAGGCCCTGATTGGGAAGTGAGACCGCTGCACTTCCCTGCTGGTCAGTGTGGCCCAGCCTCCCCAAGACAAGAAAATTGGAATAAAGGACCCATGGGGATTATTTGGGTGACGTGTGGAAGCACGGGAAGGGATTCAACAAGCACGTGGTGATTGATTATAGCCTGTGATTCATAGGGGCCAACAATCACATGTGCACAGTGAGGACAAATGCAGGGACCCGAGACAGGGGTGGAGCCACAGTCTGCACAGCAGGAGGGCCAGGGTCCCAGGCGGGGGGCACTGGGCACTGGGCAGAGTGCATCCAGTTCACCAGGGGAGGGTCAGGGTGGGGAAGGCAAGGGTCTCTTTTCAAAACAACTGTCAAGATTTTTAGCTGTGTCCTCCCCTCCCTGCCCCTCACCCAAGAAAGTAAAAGTTAAAATAGACCCTCAGAGCTGGGTGTCCCTTGGGGCGACCATAACAAAGTACCACAAACTGGGTGGTTTAAACCACAGAAATCCCTTCTCCCACAGTCTGGAGGCTGGAAGTGTCAGCGGGCTGGGCTCCCTCTGAGGGGTCGCCCCCATCTCCGGGCTCCTTGGGTCTGCCCGGGTTCCTTGTATCTTAGCTGTATCTCCCGGTCTCAGTCCCCGAAGTCAAGGGCATCTCCCTGCCTGTCCATGTTCACATCGTCTCCTTTCTATGTGTCTGCCTCTGCATTTTCTCCCCTCTTATAAGGACACCAGTCAGATCGGACCAGGGACCCACCCTACTCCAGCCTGACCTCGTCTTAACTGAAACACTTACATCTGCAACAGCTCTGTTCCAGATAAAGCCACGCTCTGAGCTTCCAGGAAGGACGTGAATCTGGGGAGGACACGCTTGTATACCCAGCACACCTGCAAGTCATTCAGTGACAGCGGCTTGATTCACAGGGAAGAAGTGCACGGTGGCTTTTATCCAACTTGGCTGGGGGGAGGATGGGGTCCCCGGGGTCTCCTGCAGCTGCTGGGCTTTTGTCCTGCCCCGCTTGTACCGGGGGCTCTCAGGGACCACCTCTGTCTTCCATGGCTGTCCTCCTGGGACACAGCGCAGGGCCAGGGGCTGGCGTTCGTCAGCTCCAAGTGGAGGCACACCCAGGTGCCACCTCAGTGGCTGCCAGGCCTCAACTTCCTGCTGGAGCCCGTCCAGCTGCAGAGAAAGGCCGTCTGGGTCCAAAAGGCAGGGCTGTCCACGAGGGGCCTGGTGACCCCCTGCCGGGCACATCCGCTCCCAGCTCTCAGCTCTGTTTACTTCTGACTTATCTCTGTTCCTTTGGGTGCCCTGGTCATCAGCTGACTTGTTCTTGGGAACATTTCCTTGGTGTCACAGCACCTGGGGCTGATGCAATAGCTCCAAACCCAAGGGAGCCCTCGACGTAGAGGCCACTGTGGCAGCATCACCAGATATGTACCTTGAGCTGGACGCTGCTTTCCCTGAAACCCCCAATGGTTGTCACATGCCCCTGTATGTGGTATGATGGGTGCTGGCCCAGTACTGGGGGCAAGAGATCCAGGGTCCATGAGGGGCGTATTCGGGCCCATAACCTCTGTCCGGACTCAGGGCCCGCTGTCCTCTTCCCCTCCCCTACAGCTGGTGCGCGATACATGTGCACGACTCTAAGCCCCCCGCTTGTCCTCAGTGTAAACCAGGAGCCTCCCTGAATCGGTCCATGGTTGCATCCCCAAAGCATACACACTCAGGTCCAGCTCCTCAGGAAGGGTCGGGCTGGAGGGAACTCGGTACGGAACACAGAGGGCAGGGCCACACCCAAGGCAGCTGCAGAGCTATGCGACAGCTGGTCAGCAGGAAGCTCCCTGGGGAGGTCTGTGGCCCCAGGGCTACCCTAGGAGTGTGGAACAATGTGACTTTGCACCTTCCATCTCTGTGTGGCTCTCTGCCGGCTTGAGTAACCCAGAGGGACGATATTAGAAAGCTGAGGGGTGACATGGAGTATTTGGCCCTGACTGTATTTTCTGTGAGGTGGTGAGTTCACAGTGACTGCCTGGAACATGCTTCTGACCTTCATCCATCTGTGAACTCCTACTCATCCCTCAAGACCCAGTGCAGATTTCACCCCGGATGAGAAGCCTGCTGGGCAGCATTCTGCCAGGTCTTGTGGCATCATACCACAGTTCACACTTCAAGGCTGGTTCGCCCTCACAGGGCTGTGGGCTCTGAGGGCAGGACTCTGCCTGATGTCCTCAGGGCCCTACATTACAGGTCAAGTACCAGGCCTGTGATCACGCTCGGTCCATGCTTGTTGTATACGTGCCAGGGGCCATGCATCCTGCAGGTGGGAGGTTGCAAACCTAGCACTTGGGGCCAGACAGCCTGCTTCTTGGCCCTCGCCTTCCCTGGGCACCAGCATACAAAGACCAGGGAGGGAGGGATGCAGGGTAGGCTCCCAGGACGACCCAGGCAGCTCTTCACCCTGGTCTCTGGGAGCGCTGGGCAAGCCATCTGTCAAGGCTGAGCCAAGACAGGTGACCCTGGGGCCTGCCGCTCTGGCACTGGTGTTATTTCATTCCCGGAACTTGAACTCTCCCAGGGGAACGCGGATGGCTATGGGCCTGTGCGCTCTGGAGGGCAGGATGGGCTCTCTGCCCCCATCTTCTGCCCCTGGTGGACAGCCCAGGGTCCCCAGAACAGAACAAAGAGCACACACACGGCTGAACTTCCCCCAGCAACGTGTGCTCACTTCTCGAGGCTCTGAGGTCGGCCTCACCCTCTTCCCTCTAAGAAGCCTGTGCTCCGTGCCCCCCGCCCCCCTTCCCACAGCTGCCACTTCTATCAAGACCTGGAGTCTGCGAGGCTGGACCCTCTGCCGCTGTAGCTGCTGCACCGCAGCTGGCAGGTGATCAGGTGTGACCCCAGCACCTGGTTCGGGCTCACCAGCTCAGGCAAACCTGCAGATGAGGCTGTGTGTGACAGGCAAGGAGCTGGGGCACTGGCGGGAAGTGAAGCATCCAAGGTCACACAGCCCCGGACTTGGGACCAGGTCTCGCGGCTTCATCATTGTAACGGTGACCCCCGTCTCCCTGTGAGGGAGTCTTTCAGGACGGGGCTCTGCCCCCCTGTTATTCCTTCCTCAGCCCCAAGCCCCAGGCTCCTGCAGCGGGGTCTCCATCCACATCCACCGAGTGAAACTGAAGCAGACCATCAGGCAGTGGCTCGCGCTGGCTGCCGGGAGAACTCAGTGGTCTCCCAGCCACCTGCCCAGGCAGGCAGGGCCCAGGGGTCCATGCCGGTCCGGCCCTCCAGGTGATTCCAAGGGCAGTCAGGTGGGATCCCTGCCAGGGCAGCCTTCAAATAACTGCCCCTTCTAAGCCCGTTTCTGGGGGTCTGTGTTTTCCTGAAACCTGGTCCAACCCCAGCCTGGCCTGGCCTGGGGTACTATGGGGGGTGGGAGGGCGGGGGCTGTGGCAGCAGTCTGGCCAGAAGAGGCTCCCAGGAATTTCCCCTGCGATGACATAACAATCATGCCATCTGTTAGCTGGGGCGACTCTCTCCCTCTGGGAACAGAGTGAGTGGCGTGAAAACGATGCGGAGCCTGCTCTGTCTCCAAGCCTTGGAGCAGGGAGCAAACCAGATGCGGGTGTCACGGCATGTGGATTCCCCCAGGGCTCACTGGGTAGGTAGCAGGGCCGGGCCAGGGGAGTCACGAGGCGGGACAGAGTCCCCGTTCCCAGTGCAAGCACAGTCTGGCCCTATGGGTCGCTCAGGGGAGGACAGCTCTGAGGAGGAACCCCTGGGTGGTTTGGGGACCCCCTCCAACACTGTAACCCCGCCTGGGGATTAAAGTGTGGCCAGCAAGTGGGTCCGCCCTGGGATGGTGTACAAAACCTACCCCACGGTTCCTGGGTCAGAGCTGAACAGAGAGAAGAATAGCCCAGCCAGGAAGGAAGCCTGAAGAACACACGATAGCTGGACCCCAGGTGCGCCCTCTCTCCCCAGTCAGCCAGCTGCAGGGTGGGGCGGGTACCCTGAATGGAGAGTGGAGACCGCAGGGTCCCACAGAGGCAGGTTGAATCCCAGCTCCGCCGGGTCCCCTAGGTAACCTTTGACAGCCATCCTGTAACAGAGAAGAACAAACCTGACTCCATGCGGGATCTGTCCCCTCAGCTCTAACCTTTGTGCTCTGTGCTTAATCATGTTGCCTCTTCACCTGGGTACCGGAATGTCACCTATGGCCTGAAATATACATAACAGCCCGTTCTCAAGGCTCTGCCTCCCAGGCTTGACCTTTAAAGGTAAAACCCTTTTCACTCGCATAGGGATAAAAAGTTGCACAATAGAGAATAACCCTTGTCTTGTTGGAAGTTTACAGGAACGCGGTGACTAGACCTACGTGGAAGGCTGCAAGAACAAAGGTCTGGGTCTGGTGGCACTAAGAAGTTTCAGGCAACCAGCCATGCCCCCTCCCCTTTTAGAATAAAAGAAGCCCGAATTCTAACTCGGGTAAGATGCTTCTTTGGGACACGAGTCCACCATCTTCTCGGACTCCCAGCTTTCCCAATAAAGCTGCTCTTCCTGCCCCAACCTGTCTCTCGATTTAGTGGCCTTTTGTGTGGCCAGCAGTATGAGATTGGATTCAGTAACAACATTTTGAGCCTTGGTGTGTTCCTCCAGAAAATGCGTAAAATTATACCTGTCTCATTTAGGTATGCTGTTATAAAATGATTTCCAAGATATAGCCTTCACTTAAAAAAAAAAAAAAACCAGCCAGCTGGGCAAGGTGTAAATTCGCTTTTGTGTTAAAAATGTGCTTAAATGTGCAGAGAACATTCTGGAAAACACCTAAGAACGTGTTAAACATGGACAGCGCCACACAAAAGGGGGAGAGTCTTCTGTACTGTCTGATTTAAAAAACCTACTGCAGGGACTTCCCTGGCGGTCCAGTGGTTAGGACTCCGCCTGCCATTGCAGGGGGAGCGGGCTCGATCCCTGGTTGGGGAGCTAAGATCCCACATGCCTCCTGGCCAAAAAACCAAAACATGAAACAGAGACAATATGGTAACAAATTCAATAAAGACTTAAAAAAACCAAACGGTCCACGGCAAGAAAATATTAAAGAAAATAAAAACCAGCTGCAGGTATTATATTTTTATGAAAATGTATTGAATAAGTTTATTTAATACATTTGTTAACGTGTAGCTGATGATAAAAACAATTTTTTTGTTGGAGAAAAGCAAAAAAGAAAGAAAAGGAACTTCTACCTTTCAAGAGTTGTGAAATCTGCGTGCACCACATACCGCACTTGCGCCGTCACCTGTCTTTTCAAGTACCTGAGACGGGTCTGCGATTAAGCGGCCTGGGAACTCTTGTCGCTGAGCAGGAACCCTGCTGGCCTGCTGCTGGGTGGGTTGCAGGATTGATGCCCAGGCCTGTTGACCCTGCCCTGCAGCCCCACGCTGAGCCTTTAACCTTTTCTTCCAGCCAGGCTAACACAGGCATCAACACGGCCCTGCTCCCTGACAGAGAGGTATTCACAGGCAACTGGAATCTGCTACCACCACTGGCTTACTACCAGAAAGGTGGGGTCGGAAGCAGCCTCTCCCCTTTGGGATGGACGATGCTCTGGGGGCTGTACCATCCTGTGCAGGGGAGAAGCAGGTGGGGCTGGACCTAGAGGGAAGGGCTCCCCAGACAAACAGAATCCAGAGTGCCTGTGTAAACACAGGGGTATAAAAAATGAGTCTTCTCGGCAGACGTGGCATGTCCTCTGAGCCGACGGGTCCCCAGAGCCCGCCCGTGACCATGGAGGCCAGAACATTCTGGCTGCTGGTGATGGTCCTGCCCTTGGTGTCCTCCAGCTCGACTGGGCAGTACGTGAGTCTGTGTGAGTACCGCTCTGACCTCCTTAAGGAGGAGGGGCCGGGTGGCGGGGTGGGAGCACATGACAAGGGGACGGGACGTGGGAGAGCCAGGCTGGGAGCTTCCTGTGGCTTGAGGAGAGTGACCAGGTCCCTTAATAATTTAATAATTGCCACTTACCAGACACACACATTTTCTATCAACAGCTCTACATATTGGGTCTTGCTGTCCCCATTTTACAGACAAGGAAACTGAGGCTCTGAAAGTTTATAACTGACCCTCTCGGGCAGTGTGGAAATTAGGATTGGAACCCAGGTCCACCTGGCTGGCAGCCAACATCGAAGCCCACTATCCCACTGCCTTCCTTGCTGGAGATTTCCGAATTACAATATAGGTCTTTGTGCATTATTCTGGCACATTCGCAAGACAAAAAGAAAAGACAAATGAAAACGATCACATTTTCAATACCTACAAACACAGTTTTCATTTAGCCATTGCACTGCAGTTCCAGTGGAATGAGTCTGCTCCATTAACCAGAGTGTGAAGAAATTAGAGTGTGGAGCTTCCCTGGTGGCGCAGTGGTTGAGAGTCCGCCTGCCGATGCAGGGGACACGGGTTTGTGCCCCGGTCCGGGAAGATCCCACATGCCGCGGAGCGGCTGGGCCCGTGAGCCATGGCCGCTGAGCCTGCGCGTCTGGAGCCTGTGCTCCGCAACGGGAGAGGCCACAACAGTGAGAGGCCCGCGTACCACAAAAAAAAATAAAATAAAATAAAAGAAATTAGGGTGTGGCAGTTATCTGCTGAGAGGTCTCAAACTTGTCACCCATCAGAATCACCTGGAAGATTTTAAAACTCTTAAAGCCCAGGATACGCCAACTATATCAGAGAGTCTCTGGGTGGGAGGAGGTATCAATAGTTTTTCAAGACCCCCGGCTGATCCCAATGTGAGCGAAGTTTGGGAACCAGTGGAATGAGGAATTATGAATTGGCAGCCATAGGAGAGGATTTGAGATTTCACGTGATTTCTATTTTCCTAAGGACAAATCCAGTTTAAGAAATGAGGCAAAGTGGACTTTTGCTGAACTTCAGACAAAAAGACTTACTTGGAAAATGAATAGTAGAAGCCCAAGGATGTACAGGGAAGGCTTGACAGGGGGGTAGGGAGATACAGAAAAGAAGCAGAAAATAGTAAACATTGTGATTTTCTCTTTTGAATGCCTGCCTTCTATTATACTCCTTTTGTTTTAAGGGGGAGATTTTGTTGATAAGACAATAAAGGGGAACATTGTTTCCGGGTTCGGGGGCCCTGGATTCCCATGGGTACCTGCCAGCTGGAAGGAATCCAGGCCCTATTGACTTCCTGGCAAGGTGCTAGGAGCACCCAAGTGAGAGACACCAGGCAGCCAGCCAGATCTCCGACAGAACGTTTCTCTTTAAACATTTACGGGAAGAGTGTCCTCGACAAGCAGACAAGCACAGGTTATGGGAGGGGTGAGATCACAGCCTTTGAACTCAGGAGCTGGGGGAGGGTGCAGACCTGCAGCCGGTAGACCGACCCCAAGCCAGCAAGGGCTCTGACTGGGCTTTGTTTGGGACAGCGCCGAACCAGTGCATGGTCCCAGCCAAGGACAGGATGGACTGTGCCTACCCCGACGTCACCCCCGAGCAGTGCACCAACCGGGGCTGCTGCTTCGACTCCAGCATCTCCGGGGTGCCCTGGTGCTTCAAGCCCCTGCAGGAAGCAGGTGAGTCAGCCCCACATGCACGGGGGACCTTTCCGGGCTCCCAGGAAGCCACACACACCTGAGCCCTGGGTGGGACCCCCTGCGCCACGGCTGTCAGTTGGCCGAGGAGGTCTGTGCAAACTCTAATCATTTCAGAAAGGTATTCAAAGTCGAGGCCCTGTGGAGAGGGAACTAGTTTGGAGAGAAATGGACAATACGTAGGTTTGGAAAGCTGGGCGGATTTCAAGGTCATTTTCAGCACACGACCCTGCAGAGTCTCTGTCCTTTGTGACTGGCGACATGCTGGGCTGGAGTCCTGGCACCTCTCCCCACCCTGCCATCCCCCACCCTGCCCCCAGCACGAGGTGCTCCCCCCTCCATCGCTGGAGTAGTGGGGTGCAGGGCAGCCCCTGGGGAGCCGCGTGTCAGGAGCAGACTGCACAGGTGATTTGCCTCTATGCCCCACCCATCACATGTGCGGCGTGGAGGTGGCCGTGAGCCATCTGGCAGCCACGAGCCATCTGGCAGCCCCGGTGCCAGATCACCGTCTACGATGAACGTAGCTACCTAAGGCCCCTTCCTGGAACGAGCACCCGGGGGGGCCCTCTTGCGCTTCGTCCCCGGGTAACGACGAAGGAGGCCGCGTCTCAGCCTGATGCCGGCTCCCTAATCAGTGCGGGGCCCCTTCCCACTGTCCAGGGCCTCCTCCCCTTCGCGGCAAAGCCGGGCAGAGGTCCAGATAAGGCTCTGGGCCCAGGAGGGAGAGTCACCCCTGTGCTGGCCGTCCCTGCTCTGCCGGCTCCTCGGCCTGCGACGACACCTCTTTGAACTCTGGCAGTGGCCCTACCTGGGCCCGTCTCCGGTGCCGTCTGCCCCGACAACCTGGGTCCCCGTGGGGCATGTGGCTATTCTCCCGCGAGGGTCAGGGGGAACTCCACCCTTCCCCAGGGACTTGGTGTGGAAAGCAGCAAATGGCGCTGACCTCGGAGCCTGTCTGGACCTGGAGAAGCGGAGCAGCGGGTGGGCAGGCACGGGATGGCTCAGGGTAACGCATGTCTGTGCTTTGTTTCCAGAATGCACCTTCTGAAGCCATGCTGCTGCCCGACAGCTTGGGAGGGGGACTCTGCCTGGCGCTAGCGCCTCTCCTTTTCTATCACCTGCTCCCGGCAAGCACTGCCCCTAATGTGTGAGGCCTGATGTCTTAAAGAATAAAACTCCCGTACTCAGCATGAGGACACGTCTTCATTCCTGAGACTTTCCGCTGTTGTGTTTTATTTCTACCGAGTCACACTCTCCCTTCTCAGCATTTCACAGACGGGAGCGGTGGAGAGTGTCTTAGCATCTCCCAGCAGAGGGTCTCCCCCAGGCCTGGGGAGGAGGGAAGGGTCCCAAAGTAGCTCCCTAGCTGTGACGGTGCAGCAAACCTCACGTCTAGTGCTGACCTGACGGGGAGGGCAAGCCACCTTCTAAGTGTCACTTGAGAAACACCGTTTCAAATGTAAGTTCCAAAAAAAAAAAAAAAAAAGATTATTAATGTCTTTCCTGGCGAAGAGAAAGCTAATAAAACCATCTTACCAATTGGCACTTTTTGGTATTTCTTTATAAGTCAAGTTTACCATCTGTGACAGCTTGGGTGGCCTTCTTTTGCTTTTTTCCTCTGAAAATGGATGCAGCTTTGTGGATACATGAACAAATGTCACCACGAACACTCATGAAGTCTTAGTAACCCTGAGATGGAGAGTTGTCCCCTCCCTCACTCTTGGGGACACGCAGCTCTCCATGGACACCGGGACGGTTTCCAGCCATCCAAGCTGAGTGTCCTGCTCTCCTTCTGCTGACAGGACTCTGTTAAGGTTGCACAGGCGATTCTACTGATTCTACCAAGGGCTTGTTTACGCCGCACGCACGGGGCGGGGCAGAAAGCAGCGCAGCCTCCGGTCGGGGCGTTTCTGGGTCTGAGCCATCCTTCCCGCTGGAAAAGAGACACTGGCTCCTTTTCGAAACAAAAGGCTTTGTTTTTAAGCTTGCACTTTGGGCCAGGTCTCTCGAGTGAGATCCTATGAACATCCTAGAAGTGAGATGTTATTCCCTTTGTTGTAGGGTAAGTAACTCATCCCAAAGCCCCTGCTGAGGGGGCAGCACCCCAGAGCCCACCCAGGGGAGGCCTGTTACACTGCGATTTGTCACGTGAGGTCTGGTTGGAGGAGATAGAGCCCCTCTGAGGTGCACGTGATTCCCCAAGAGCGAGATGCCCCGCCCGCTCCCTGAGCATTCTCACGCCCTCCACCCTGCGAGAGGGACTCCATCCTGTCCTTCCTCCCTGACGGCCGAGTCCGTAGCTCTTCGCGGCGTCTGCCCTCACGCACTCGACTTGTCCGCAGAGTCCCACCAGCGCCTTCCCCCACCCGCAGGTCCCCGCTCGCCCTCCACCCCCAGGAGGACCGGGCATTCAGCGCACAACCCCATGGGGTGAGGAGGGAGCGGAGGCTGGGGACCACCCTCCACCCCAGAGGCCCCAGCATCCCAGGCCCCTGCACCCGCCCTTCTGGGTGGAGCTCGAGGCCCGGGGAGCTGCTATCTCCCCTCACAGACGCTGCTGCCACCACCCACCGTAGCTTCCGTGGTCAGATCTGAGCCACTGCTTCTGTGTCAAGGCCACCGACACCATCAGGGGAGACGGTGCTCACCCCTCACCCCCAGGCCCCAGACGGCGGCTTCTGTTCCCTTGCTGGCGGCTCAGGGCCCCGTCTTGAGTGTGTGCTTTCCCGGGGGACTTGGGAAGACCCCGGGCCAGACTCAGACACTGGAGCGACCTTCATCCCTGCTCAGGAGAATCATCCACAGGTGGGGGGATGGAGAGATGGGCCTTCATCTTCCCCTCCTGGGGCGCACATGTCTCTCCCCAACCTTCGCTCCGTTGTTCGTGCAGGGGGCAGAGGGGGTCATTGTGCAAGCCGGGTCCCGTGTGCCCTGGGGTCCCGGTGAACGTGAATACGGAGCGGCACACCCTCCTTTAGTGCCCACTGCCGCTTTACACATTTGACTTCCTTTAATTCCCACGGCAGCCCCGGGTGATTATCTCCATTTTTGCAAGTGAACAAGCAGAGGCACAGAGAGGTTAGGTCAGGACCCCACGGTCACACGCAGTGCAGGGAGATCTGGTTCCGGTGTCCGAAGACACTCTCCCACCCCAGCAGCTCTGAGCTCTCACAGTACAGGGGGCTCTTTCTCTGTTCCCAGCCTGGATGCCGGACGGGGCAGCCTCCGGGTGGCGGGGAGGGGAAGATGCGCGGGTGTGGCGGGCGGCTCCAGTGCCCTCAGGTCAGTGAGGACCCCGGTCTGCTGTGTGTCCTGCCAAAGAGAGCGGGAAGCAGCCCTGCTGAATCCGCAGCTTCCAGAAGGGTCTGGGAGGGTGTCCCATTGGGACCCCACCTCGGTGTGCGCCAGCCCGGGGCCGGGGGTGGGCAGCTTGCGGAGATCCACACCATCCTGCCCAGCACGGAAGCCCGGACCCCAGCAAGCCGCAGCTCGCTCAGCAGGGAACGGGATGGAATTTGCCCCAAAGTGCCTGGGTGGGGATTTTAAGTTCAGCAGTAGAGAAAACTCAAGTCACTGATGTGCACATCGCAAATGAATTTTGGGGTGAGGCTGAAACACGTGTGTACCACATTTTGTGTGTCTGCCCTAATGGTGTGGCTGCCTCTCGTTTCACCCTTTGCGCAGACACACAAAGGGTCTGCGTGAAGCCCAGAATCTCAGGGTGACATCTGGGGGGTGGAAGGAACTTGGAGAGATGCCGTTCCCGGGGTGCTCTGTGTTGGGGGCAGGGTGGTTTCTGCCTTTATCTTTCCCCCAGGTATGGACATCTCACGGTGCAGCCAGCCGGGAGTCCCTGGCGGACACCCAGAGGAATCTGTAAAGATAATCAAAGCTAATGGGATGATCAGGCACTTGGCATGCGTCAGACACCCATGAGGTGCTTGAGATTTGCTAACTCCTTGAAAGCCCACGCGGTGAGGGGTACCACCATCCCCATTTTCGTTTTCGGAAGAGAAAACTCTCCACGGAGCCCTACAGTAACTTGGTCAGGGAGTGGCGCCCGGAGGCAGCCTGCGAGGACAGGCCAACAGCAGGAGGCGGGGAGGGTTCAGAGCCCTTCCAGAAGGTTGTGGCTGAATCATAGCCCCTCCCACTGGTCATTCCCATCTAATTCAGTTTGTAAGTCACAATAGATGGGGGATAAGGAGCTTAAATAGTTAATATGTTTCCAACCTTGTGTAAAGGTCCATAATAACTGGCTAGGTTTAAAAAGGAAACACTGAAATGCCGATAGACTGGAATAATTATTCTAATTGCTGGCTTGCCAGGGGCCAGCAGATGGTCCCACGGAGCCCTTTTCTGTCCCTGCGTTCGCCGTGACTCGATGGGGGTCTCTCAGGGCTGGGTGGTCTCTCTCGGGAATTTTAAACAACCTTCTGGCTCCGGACACTGGATGTCAATTAAGTACCCAGAGAGTGCTAACCGATTTTAAAATTCTGGGATAAGAAGAACTACAGTGTGGACTGGAAACGTTTTCTTCTTTTATCTAGAGTTCAGTGAGCAACGTGATATTTACCGTTACTTCGCCAATGAGGACATTGGGACAAATTCGCCCCAGGACACAGCCTTGATAAGACTCAAACCCGGGATGGGCTGTGGCCACTTCTGCTGGGCTGCGTCTAATATGGTCATCATTGGTGGACTTCAGCCCCCCTGAAGGCACTTAGCTGACACTGACTGCCCACGGCCCACGTGGCCTTTACACCGCCCTTACACCTCCCCACCTCCTGGTGAGTGCGCCTCTAAAATTTGAATCCACAAGTGGCTCAGGGTGAATTCAAATGATCAGTTGAGTTTCACAGGATCCAGGGATCACTTTGATATCAAGTACCTTCCTCACTGACTAATGGTGCATATTTGTAGAACCTTCCAGAAACCATGGAATGAGAGCTTTGACTTGCCAAGGAGAAGCCAGAACCCCACTGCTGCTGGTGGAAAAGGAAGATAACACCAGGCCTCCCCCCCACCAGCCCCCAACACACAGCATGGCCACTGAACCTACTGATAACTTCTTGTGGTGTTTATATGCTTCTCCCCTCCTCTTATGTCAGTATGGTTGGTCTGTAAGAGCGTCGCTTCAGCATCTATTTGGCAATGGTTCCCTCTGCACTGTTCCAGAGTATGTCAAAAATTCACTGGAATTCGTCATGCTATTCCAAGAATTCTTGAACATTCAGTGGCACGGAGAGGAGGGATTTAGCTTCAAGCTCAGACACCTGCACAGGGTCAGATGTTCAGCAGACTCATGGCGGGGGGACCCTGTGAGGCAGAAGACCGGGTGGCGCAGGAGGTCTCAGATCTCACTGCGGATCTGACACTACTGAATGGATCGGGGAAGGAAGGACTGGGTGGGCAGGGTCTCAGTCCACAGCCAACTTAGACAAGGTCTCCAACAGGTGGTTGGACGGTCCCTAAACCAAGGTGCCCCATAGGGGAATCCCGTTTGGGGCAGGAATGGCCTGGTTGGGAGAGGCCAGGGGGAAGCGTGCTCGTGTAGGTGACATGGGACTGGAGGCAGAATGTGGGTGCTGGATGGGGCTGCCTTGAAAGCACCGTGAGAGTGGGGGGCACCCGTGGGGGTCTGCAGTTCCACCTCCAGTGGGAAACCTTCTCTGCGTGCCTGATTCACATTTTGGATTTCCTTCCCCTTGAGTTTCCAGAAAAGCTTCTGTGGTTTAAATGGTAGGTTGTAAGGATATAAGTATAAGGATGTTTTCCAAATTTTCAGACTTGCTGAAGCACGGTTGTTATGGTAGAAACCACCACAGCAGGGATCAGGAGGGACATGGCTTTATGGCTTCTGGAACATTCTGACGAGGGCATGAGTGCTGTACCTTCCGGTCCAGGGCGCTGTTGGCAATCTGGGGCGAGGGGCGGGAAGCGCAGCAATGAGGAGTGTCTTTCTGGGTGGGATGAGGGGCTGGGTGATAACCTGCCATCTGGTTACCTGGAGGGGGTGGGCTTGGGACAGGATGGTTTGGGGGTGAGATTACTAACTTTTGTATTATTTGTTCAAAGAAGTGTGCAGGGTATTTGTAAATTGAAATTTCTAATAAAGAGCATTTGGGAAGGAGTGGGGAAGGAGTGGGGAAGGAGTGGAGAAGCAGTGGGGAAGCAGTGGGGAAGGAGTGGGGAAGGAGTGGGGATTTTGGTGGGGAAGGAGTGGGGAAGGAGTGGGGAAGGAGCGGGGAAGGAGCGGGGAAGGAGGGGGGAAGGAGGGGGAAAGGAGCGGGGAAGGAGCGGGGAAGGAGCGGGGAAGGAGCGGGGAAGGAGCGGAGATTTTGGTGGGGAAGATGGCAGGTGGTTCAGGAGCACAAGACAGCGTCCAGGGACAGAGAAGCCTGGGCAGGGAGAAGGAACGGGGGCGCCAGGTCCTCAGTGTGGTTTCCTCTCTCTGTCCTGTCCCTGCACGCACACCTTCCTCCACACCGACAAAGGTAACCTAGTGCAACCCCATTACGGCCACACCCGGGTGATTAACCCCAGAGTGACGCCTGAACTCCAGTGCTGACCCATATGGGGCCCTAACAGCACAAAGACCCCCAAAGCTGACTCCTGGGGATGTTCGCCCATCACCCTACCCTAAGCAAAGCGTCTGGGAGAAATTTCCCCTGGGTGTGGGGGACGGACTCCCCCAGGCCACTTCCTGTGACCCGATGGATTCTTTGCTGTCAGTTTCTCAGTGTCTTCTTCCAAACGAGGGAGTGCGAAGCAGGGGCCGGAGCACCGGTTCCCTGGCTACTGTCACTGTCTGCATTCTGCCTCCACTGCTTGCCTCGGGCCTCTTGTCTAATCTCTCTGAGCCTCAGTTCCCTGGCCTGTGAAATGGGCTGGCAGTGACACGCTGGCCCCAAGGATGGCAGTGAAATGAGACCACATATAAAAGGCACCTGACCCTGTGCTACCACATCACCTAACAAGTGGGGCTTGCACATCACCCCGGTCACTCTTATTTTTCTTCCCAATTTCATCCAAAGCCATTATAACACCTACCAGAGGAACTTTTTCATTAAAAGAGAGGGCAGTGCAAGAATGAGAAAATTCCCCACAGGCTCCGTCAGACCCCAGGCCCAATTCTCCCAGCTGGTCTGCAGGCTGCTGCTGTTAAAAGCAAACCAGAGAGAGAAACAGAAATCTGAAAAGAGCGATGCTTTATTTTGATTTATGTCACATTTTCATAAATGGCATCTAATTTCAGAAAACAGTGTTCAAGTCTGCAAAAAATGCACGTACAAATTTTCTAAGGAGATCTCTGCAGAAATATACAAAGCAGGACCACGGTCTGTAGAGTCAGAAAGCTTACATGTTAGGGTCTGCTTGGGTCTGTGTTCCAACAGACCCAAGGGAAACAGCCAAGGAGACAAGTACCCAAGGGAGCCGCTGTTATTTTATATATATATATATATATATATATATATATATACACACACACACACATATACGTGCGCGTATGTATAGACATTCTCACCTGGGACAGTGCACACCTCTCCCAGCGTGCAAGCACAGTACTTCCTAAAGTCACGCGGCTAAATCAATGTAAGGTTATCCGCACAGCGTTATAAAAACCAGACATTACATAGTTACATATTAGATATACAGACATATGCACATCTTTACACAATGATTCAAAGTGTTATTTGCATTGACTCTTGCTTTGGAAGGAGGAACAAAGGAAAAATGTTAACTAGCTAACCGTTAAGTAAAAACAAACCCAGGTGAGGGGGTCAGCTACACACGCTAACTTTTTAAACATACTCATTCTATGGAGAAACTCATTTCTGGTCACCCCCTTCCCCAGGGAGCATTTGACTAGAGAAACAGAAAACTCCTTGTGTGGGGTGGGTGGTCCATTTTGTTAGCAGTTTGGATGGTAGGACCTCCGGCTACCAGTTTTCACTGGCCGAGGACTTGAAATGAGATATTTATGATGAAGCTTGGGCAACCTGTGTTCCAAAGGTTGTGGAGAAGAGACCCCCCAAGGTACGTGATGACAGAATTGTGAAAACATGTAAAGATATAAAAACAAAATATCTACCATGGCCACTGGCATATTCTCAAAGAAACCAACCGTGGTTGCACCTGGGATGTCCGGGAACCCATGAATATAGGGACCTTAACCTTGACCCAGGTACCCATGACTTTCAGCCTTTCCCTTCAAGGCCTGATCCATTCCACCCAGCACAAGAGAGCACATGCTGGGGCCCCAAGAGCAGAGGTCGGTTTGGTAACTTCTCCCCCAGAAATGGATGAGCCTGCTGTTTCCTCTGCTTCAGCAAAGCCCTGTTGGGTAAACACTGTTTTCTCAAAAGCTCCACCGTGCCGATCCAGGGCTGTGATGGAAGGAAGGGGCTGATGCTGGACAGTCACCTCACGGCAGGTGAGATGAAAGAACACTCCCCTCCCAGTGGCTGGCAACAAGGGCTCCCCGAACCCTCCTTCCAGGAGATGCCCTGCGGGACTTGAGAACGGGCCCCCAAGCAGGCGGCAGGGAGGGTCACACCTCACCACTCCGACGCTTGCCAGCCAAGCCTCAGCATCTCCGTCCCCGCTCACCTTGGCGCCCGCTGCAGTGAGGGATGACTCCCGTCCTGCAGAGGTACGAGCAGGTGGCTTACAAGTTCCCCAGAATCAGATGTCCGAACATCAGTGGACATAGGAGATACCATTTAACTGTATACAGCGTCACGGCCACGGTTAGATTCACGTGCAAAGTACAGACCAAAGGCACCCACAGGTGATCAACAGGGTTCTCTTTCACGTTTATTCAGACACACCAAGCAGGGGATGGGGCCACGCCACTGAGAGAAAACGTCTTTGCTATTTTCCGCTCGTGTGGCTTGGGCTCATGCCGTTCCCAACATCTGGGTCAAACCACGAACCCCAGGGAGGAACTCACACGTGCCTGTGGCCACGTCCCTGGCTTGGCGTGTCTCCCTGGGAACCGGTGGGCTGGGCCCTCCAGCTGTGTACGCACATCCCACCGCCCTCCTTCCCAAAGCGGGGCTCGGCTTCCACCCAGCCTGCAGCTTCCGCCCAGCCTGTGACAACACGAGGGCACTTTTGTGCTTCTGTTCCTTTCCCTTCAGCTTTACGATGGTCATTATATTGTAGAAAAGCCCTGAAGCCACGCCCCCGCCGGTGATAACCCCTTGGCCGGACAGAATGTGATGGCCAGTGTGCCTGGGGCACTTTCTCCTTTCTGACACCAAGGGACTATTTTGAGAACAGGGAGGTGGTCAGGAGCTCTGCGCCTGACCTGTGCTCACTTCAGTCATTTGTAGAAACCTGGCTTCCTTGGCTGACCTCAGGGTCCGCTCGAGCAGGCCACAGAATGTCAGTCTGAGGAATGATTCCAAGTGGGCTGTTTAGAGGTAACATAAAAAATTAAGCTAACGCTAAACCCCCGTTTCCTTAAAGATGGGGAGGAGGGAAGGATACGCGATAGTTAACAGAAAACCTAGGCTAGGCCTGCAGAAGGATGGGCGTGACTGCATCACCTTCACGCCGACTTCCTGCCCAGGAGGCTGGATTTTCAGCACAGGCTGAGCGGAGCCTGCAGGTGTGAAAATTGGACTGCGCAATGGGGGTGCGGGGCTCCCCGACTTATTCCTGCTTCTGGTCCCAGGGAGGCGCGCCAACAGGGACGTCAGGAACATCTGGCTTTGGCAAGGATGACTGTCTCCGGGGAATCTCCCTGAGGCAGGAGGCCGAGTGCCCGGACCTGAAGGACCATGACCTTAATGGAAGCTGCACAGAAGAAGGGCAGGGTCCGCAGGGCAGGAGGGGTGCAGAGAGGAGGCCGAGGGAGCGTCGTGAGCTTGCCCCACCCCAGGGTGCTCTCTGAGGCTCCCCGCACCCTCTCTCCCTGTCACTTGGCGGGACTGCAGGGGCCGTGAACTCTGGGACTTGGCCCAGCACCGCGTTCTGCCCTGTGTCCCTGAGGAGGAATGCAAGCCGGGGATGACAGCCTGGCCCTGAGCACGCTGCTCTCGGAAGCGCGGCTCAGTGTAGCTTACCCACCAGAGCTGAGCTAAGACAACACCCTACGCCCGGCTCCTAGGTCCTCCTGCCCAGGGCCCGTGTCCCCGGGGACCATGGCAAGGGAGGCACACGTGGGGCCCGTGCATCTGGGCTCCGGGCATTTCTTAAAGCCCCGGCCGACATTAACAAGAGGGAAGAGATGGGTGACGAGGCTGGAAAACGGAGGAAAAACACAAAACTTTAAGACACTTCAACCTACAACATGCAAGTTACCGAGAGAGAAAGGTGACTATCGACAGTGGGGTGTTGGACCAGAACACTGAGGAATGAACCAGAACCCATGCTAGACGCACAACGAAGATATTCCAAATACAACCTGAAATTCCCCTTTGCCTGGCGCAGTTCAAGCCGGTTATTTTGAATTTGAAGCATTTAACGCTGAACACAAGTAAAAGTTTTACACACAATACTTTATTAGCGGTCTTATTTCTTCAGAGCGTCTAACTTTATAGCCACACACGCTGCACCACCCTCCGCCCTGCTGGGTTGTTTTGTTTTGGTTTTTGTCGCATTCTGATTGAGCTGGTATTTCCTGAAAGACTTAGTAGGTTCTGACTACACTTTACCAACTGCTCGGCAGGCGTGAGGTGAGGGAATTTTCTCTTTCTTTCTTGCAGTGAAGGACGATTGACGATTTAGAAACACCACAGATAATACTATGAGATACATACCCAGATCGAGCTGGCACGTGCCCTCGTGTGTGTGCACACGTGTGTGCATGCACACTCTCATAGGCACACACGCATGCGCGCACACACACACACCAGCCCCTCTCGGGCCCCAGCCAGCCCACCGGTACGCTGAGTTAGGAAGCTAAGGCTGAGCGAAGGCAGAGGAAGGCACCTCTCCACTGAGACGGGGGTTAAGAAGCTGGGCCCCCAGGCCAGCTCGGGACACCCCTACACCAGGCAATTGAGGAAAGGGGCGCAGGCTACCCCCCATCTCAGCTGTCCGTTTGGTGACAGCAAGTCCAGAGCTAACCTAGTATTGCATTTCAGACCTTGCAAAGTGTTTTCATGTACATTTGCGCACTATGAACAGGAGGCAATACGGCAAAACAAAAAACAGAGAATTTGGGGTCCGACTTGGGCCCTTTCCCGGCCCTGGACCCGGGGCCTCACGGACCCTCTCCAGCCTCGGCACGCTGCGTCTGCAGAACAAGATCCCCTCCGGCCTGCCAGCACCGGAGGGCGAGCCTGCTCTGAGCTCCAAGCCCCTGTGCCTGGGCCACATCAAGTACGCAGGGATGGGTCAACACACGTCTGCTGAGTGAGTAAGTGAACAGAGGCGTTGGTAAGGCATCCAGCCAGCTCCCGGGCCACCCGGCAAGGAAGGATGCTCGGGGCACTGAGGCCCAAGCTGTTCTCTCCTCAGTGAACCCACCGGAGGGCTTTCTACCCCATGGATTCAGCCTTCCCCTGACCTCCTGGCAGTGCCTTTCTTAGGTGGGAAAATGACCTTTTTGTGGGTCTCCAGGATGAGTTTTTCCCTAAAAGCTTAAGTCCTATTTCTTGGTTCTGAAGCCCCTCCCCACAAGGTGACAATCAGATTCCAGCATCTTCTATGTAAAATGTTTACCTGATTTCTTTCCTTCCCATGTCACCCACACAGGAGCTTTTGAAGCATTTAATTCTCGAGCTGATACCCAGCAAGGGTAGAAGAAACGGAGGCACAAAATGCTATGAACGTGGACAGAGGTGCACGGCTCCCGAGACAGGGCTGGTCAGCAGACCCAGGCCCTGACGCCTCCGCGGAGCGGGCACTAGAACCCAGCGGAGGCCCTTCCTCTCCCCAGTTCCATGTAACAGTGATATTCTTTGGACTTCCACTTTCTTCTCTACTAACAACTGCAAAGGCTGCACATCGCTCATCCGATGTTTCCTCCATCCTTCTAAACGAAGAAGCGCAATCAGACGAAAGGAAGATCTGAGTCACTACATTCAGAAATTACTTAAAAGAAGTAGATTTGGGAAGTCGGCCTGGTTTAAATTCCAGCGTATGAAAGGTAGCACGTCACCGCCCCCCGCCCCACACTTCTTAACGGTACCTACTTAGAAAAATAAAATCAACAAGTTGCTTGCATGTTTTCTTGGGCCGTTGCAATAAGCGATGCAATCTTCCCTACAGCAAAAAGCAGAGGGGAAGCATCTGGAGACCCAAACTGCAGCGTCTGGGTCTATGCTGCCGACAGTTTAGGATGAGAAAGCTGGAGCGAGGGGCATCGCTGACACTTGAAGAATGATGAACGCAGCTTCCCAGGTCGACATCCTCACTGGACCCGGCCTCAGGTGCTCCGAATCAGATTATCCCGCGGTGGTGACCTCAGTGTGCTCACCGCTCCCCAGGTAGCATCCTTTAAAAAATACCCGTGTGCATGTCCTTCTTGGGCTCACAGACCCACGACTGGAAGGACTCACCTGGAGGGAAAAATCTTTCAACACTGGCCTCAGCTGATGTAATTCTGAGGCATGGTCCAGGACTTTTCCTATTCCCAACTCTCTATTTCACCAGGCTGTTCCCACGTGTGTCTTCCTACGTGTGACATTCGTACAGGCAAGTCTATCTTGAAACTGAATAAAGACTTTTTATAAAGGCTAAGTTTGACCCTGGTTAAGTAACTTAATCTGGAAGGCAACGCCACATTGGTGTAAAACAGGCAAACATAAAATTACATTTGAAATACCTCAATTGTGTTTACTAAAAGGGATCGGAGGGTGAAAAAGAGGCCTCTAAGAACTTGCAAATCAAATCCATGTGAGTAAAATTTGCACCTTCCTCATTCTCTTAAATAGGAAATAGAAGTTCTGGAACACAACCTAGGAATCTCAGAACATCTCAGAGCTGAACATGACCTTGAGGACGATCTCGTGCTGCTCTTTACAGGTGGGGAAACTGAGGCTTAGGGAGATGAATGAATCTGTCCACAAAAAATACAGTCTTTCATTAGGAGACCCGGATTCCAGCCAGGTTCACGGCATTCTAGAAGGGGAAAGTGATTCCGTTTTCCTTCCGAGGACCTTCTTTGGCCAGAGTCCCCTTCCACACTGGGGTCATACTGCCGCCAACAAGCACACGGGCGCCCGCCATGAATTCAAAGGCCGTTTACCCTGCAGACGTGCCCACTGCTCCTGTGCTAGAGGGATTTTTACTTATGTGACTGTATCACTGGAAAGGAGTTTCTGGTCTGGAAAGACTATGCTAGCCTGGCGCTGAGAAGGTGAAGGTGCCGCTGAGACGCCATGGAAACCAGATGTGGGAGACGGACTCTCCCACGGCTCTCAGTGCATGATCTGATGGAGTTCCAGACGCCTCGGCCACGCTAAGTCTTGGCCAGTTTCTGGCAAAGGCCTTGGATTCTCAGGAAATCTCAGCACCTTCCCTCCTGTGCAGTTAGCACATCTCTTGCGGGCTACACCGGCACAACGTTCACACCTGGAGTTTCTCTAAGCCCAGCTTCCCCAGGTTCAGTGGAGGTAGTTGATGTGATATGTCAGGGAAGAGAAATGTTTGTAAAAAATCAACAGGATTGATTTTCTAGAATTTTTTTTTAGGCAAAATTAAGGTGCTTGGAAAGTTAGGAAGAAAAAGAAACCCAATATATTTTGCTTAAAATAAGAAGCACGGGGAAAATAAAAGACTTTGAAAGAGATGGCCAATTTCACCTTACAACTTTCTGTGTAACTTTAAAAGATTTCCACACGGCTTAGTGCGTACGGCTCCAAGGTCACCCTTCAACCTGGAGCCGGCTTCTGTGTCTTTCCCAAGTTCTGTCTGTAAATGAGGCCAGCTCAGCGATCAAATCAAACCCCTCTCATCTCTAAACAAAGTATATTTACCCTGAATAATTTTCTTCACCAAGTACTAGAAAGGTACAGTTTCTGGAAATGAATGAAATTTATCGACTTTTGGCTTGGAAAATGACCTCGTTGGAAAAAGAGACAAACCGTAGAAAGGTGAAACTACGAAAACACTAGTCACAGAATGGAATCGCTCCTGGCTTCGCCTTTCTGCCCCTGGACGTCTGACTGCACAGGGATCCCCAGGAAGCTGCCTGAATCCCCGGTCCAGGACCAGAGCTCCCTGGTCAGAAGGAAGAATTTTGCCGAGGAACCCTCTCGTCACCAGCTTTGTTGCAGTTTTAAATTCTGCCTCAGGGGTGGTATTTTAAAATCCTGCACGTGGAAAAAAAAAAACCTTTCTACATCTTCTTCTTAGTTACAGCTAGAAAGGGTAATGGAGAGAAGGCCCAACCCAGCGGGGCGGCGATGTCCATCTAGCACTGGACGCCCAACAACCAAACGTGGTCCCAGGGGTTGGGTCACAGGAGTGTCTGTGTCCTCGGGCCCGGGCTTGCCGCAGGTTCTGCAAGTGGCCCTTGGCCACTGTGTCCGATTTTCCTCTCTCTGGCTTTCCAGTGCTTTACCTCTCTGCCCGGATTTTGTATCTCAGCACAAGGTAGGCAGTGAGACGCAGGGAGATGAAGAAAATCCCCAGGACAACGAAGTCCAGGTAGAGCTTGGCGTTCTCCACGTCCAGCTCTCTGAGAATGGCCTCCGACTTCTGGAAGTGGCACGTATCATCGATGTCACAGTGCAGGTCCTCGCGGTCGAGGCCATAGATGGAGAGGATGACCCCTTCAAACCCATATCTGAGGAAGGAAGTGCCAGTGTGAGAAGGGCTCAGGAACCCTCCCCCCTGCCTCTGCCCACGTCTGCGGAGGGTAAGGTACCACCACCATCCCCCCATCCTCAGCCTGGCTCCCCTCCGTCCCCGGAGATCTTTCTCCCTGGAACGCTTCCTCACGACTCCACAGCTTCCTCAGATAAATCCATTCAACGGCTTGATGATGTGTTTTCCAATTTTGTTTCCTCCAAAGTCTCAACAACAAAAAAAAACAAACCCACCCAAAAAAACCAAGAGTAGGTATTGTTCAAGGGTGATACGAATGGAAAAGCACTTTGATTACTTCTGAAATCATACGTTTTTTAACAGTTAAATGTAATAAAGGGTCCGATAGCTTTCCAAGGACTGGGGAGCATTTAAATAAAACATTTCTGCATCACCTTTCACTCCATTCCAGCCCTGCATCATCAGAACAAAAACGCTAATTCCGGGAAGAAAGACACGGGTTTCTGATTTCTTGGTCTTGGAAGGTGCACCTATGGCTGAAACTCTGTACAAGCGCTTTGTTTTGATTTTGTTCTCCAGAACAATAGACCTGGGTCTGAATTGACATTCTAGAAAAGACAAGCTTGTCCACAACTGGGGACCCTGGCTGTCACGTGGAATGGCTGTGTCTGGGGAGAAAAGCTCTGACGACCAGCCTCTCCTGCCGAGGGCCAACGTGCCGAAGCACCTCTGCGTCGAGAGCGTGAAATCTGATCGCCTAAGTGCTGAGGCACCAGAACTGTCTTGTTCAAGGATGTTAAGATGCTTGAAGCATGACCTGTTTCCCACTGGATTTCTTATTAAGGTTTTATGGGTTCAGGACCCTGTTCATCCCAGAGAGGAATGAAGTTCCTAAGAGATGGAAATATGCAAGGCAGCTCTCCGAAGCACGCAGGACACGGAGCCACGAGTATGCGTGTGTGTGTGGCATGCACAACTAGGAAAAAAACAAAAGGCACCGATACTCTTTGGGTTCGCGATCCAAGAAACATGCCGTCGTCTAGCTGACAGCAAACAAGTGGCTTTTGTGAGCCTCTGCACGTCCCTAAGTCCCTTCCCTCTGTCGTCCTAAAGTCCCTGAGGCGTAAGGTGCCCCCGCATGTACCTGACATAGGAAATGTAGGACATCCACTGCAGGTACGTGGGGATTGTGTCGAAGCTGACGAAGAATCCTGAGAAGAGGAGGACGGGGACGGCCGTGACGGGGCCCACGAAGGTCGCCACCTGAGAGGGGACACAAAGGGGACTTACTCCCATCTACCTCCTCCTCCCCACGTGGCCCGGAGGCCACAGCCCGTGTTTCTGGACGGTCGCCAGCAGCTGGCAAAGGGCCAGAGACTTCAGGACAGGTCACACCAGGGCCAGGACGGCGCAGAGAAGCACCCTGTTTGGGGAGTGAGCTGGCTGGTCTCTGGCACAGGGAGGGGCCGGGGCTTGTGCCCAGAGGCCCAGCAGAGGGGACAGAAGGTGAGAAAGAGTAGAAACCCCACAGAGCAGGGGTGGCACGATGCTGGACATGTGGTTGTGAGGGCGCTTGGCTGGGAGAGAGGCACAGCGTCCCAGGACCTGATGTCAGCGTGTTCCAGGGAGGAAGGGTCGGGAGCGCGATTCCCTGGGTGCTGACTGCAGCTGGCATGGGCCGAGCACTTTCTACGGCTCGGCTGTGGGGTGGATGCCATCGCTATTCCCAGCCACAGATGAGGGTACCGCCCAGAGGCTCTGAACACAGAAAGGAGTCCATCACACGCTGGGGAGGGGGGCATCAGAAGGCCACGGTGGTGGTGACTCCCCAGGCTTCTGGCTTCGTCTTCTAAGGGTCGGACTGGCCTGAGCACCAGGAAGCCCCAGGGGTGCAGAAACTGCAAACGCGGCGGGTTTGGCAGGTTGGGGGTGGGTGGTACCAGGCATCCAGAAGGGACACCTGGAGGGGCTCGGGAGGGTGGGAGCATGGGGTGCAAAGGGGGGTGTCTAGGGGACAGCTGAGTGGATCCCGCAGAGGCAACAAAACGTAGGCATTGAGAGCTTGGCCTCTGAGCCGGCTGTGTGACTCTGACAAAATCACGTTGCCCCTCTGGGCCTCAGTCTCCCCATCTGTGAAATGGGGAGCATTGCACATAACTCATGGGCGTGCTTGGACTCGATGAGCTGATGTTCAGAAAGCACTGAGACCAGCAGCCGGTGTGCCCCAAGCTCCACACAAGGGCACCTGCTGCTGTCAATCTGCCCATCCTGAGAAGCCAGTACCGCTCGACCCCTTCCCTGGGGGTCAATCGACCTACTGAAGCCAGACTAGGAACCTGGGGCAGAATCAGGAGGAGGGTCACAAGGAGTGGGTGCCGAGCCCCACCAGAGCCACGGCCCCGGTCGCACGGGCCAGGGTGGAGAAGCGAGGCCTGTCCCGTGGTGCGTCCTCGGCCGATACCTGCAGGGATGTGGAGGCGGCTCCGATCAGCAGGCCCAGAGACTGCGCCACCAGCGAGGTCATGGTGCCCAGTGCCGCGAAGAGGACGAAGCGCACGGCGTCGGACGGCTGGGCCGTCATCCAGTACACGATGCTGCAGTAGGCCACGGGGAACATGACCTGCAGACACGGGGCCTGTCAGCCTCTGCCGGCAGCCGCCACTGGGGGCGCTGGGGAGCCCCGCGCCTCCTCACATCATGCCGCTGCCACTCACGTACCTGAAAGGGCACGTCAGCCATGGTCTTGGCCAAGTAGTAGGCCTTCAGGCTGTACCAGTAATTCAGGTGTTCTCGAAGAAACACTCCCATCTCCAGCGGAACTAGGGGACGGGAAAGTGGAAAGGGTCAGGCAGACATCACAGTGGGATCACCACCTCAAACAGGTGGTCTCGGGCTTCCCTGGTGGCGCAGTGGTCGAGAGTCCGCCTGCCGATGCAGGGGACACGCGTTCGTGCCCCGGTCCGGGAAGATCCCACATGCCGCGGAGCGGCTGGGCCCGTGAGCCACGGCCGCTGAGCCTGCGCGTCCGGAGGCCACGGCCGTGAGAGGCCCGCGTCCCGCAAAAAAACCCCAAAAAACAAAAAACAGGTGGTCTCCTGCCGAGCCCTCTGTAGCCCCAACCTGTCCTACACTTCCCTGTGGACCATGCAGTACTTACAAAGTACCTGAAGGTTGAATGGAAAGGTGTGAAATGATTTACCCGTCTGGAAAAACTGCCCATCATTGTTATAACGGAAGCGTCACGAAGGGGAGAATCCAAGTGCGGAGCATCACTGTAGTGATGGGTACAAATGTCTACGGTTGCCCTTATTTTCACTGAGTAACTGTAACAATGGGATTCCCTTCCTGGACAAGACCTCGCAAGCTGCTCTTGGAAATTCAGGGCAATTTAAGGAGGAGGCATTGCCGGGAGGGGGTGTTTAGGTGTTGCCGGGAGGGGGTGTTTAGGTGTTGCCGGGAGGGGGTGCTTAGGTGTTGCCGGGAGGGGGTGTTTAGGCTGGAGAGCTGGTGAAGCAACAGCTTTATACACTGTCTCCCTGAAGGGGCCAAGGGCAGCCTACTTTGCAAATAGTCTAGAATTGCGTGGAAATCCACCTAGAATAGCTTGACCCACTCACACGCTTGGCCGCACCAGGGCTGTCTTAACTGAACGAGGTAATGCTCATGCACTAGTGTTTAAGGGGATCCTGATTAGAAAACCTTTTAAGAACGTCTCTTCAGCCTTCCACCAGGCTTACAAGACTTCCTAGCGGTTCATTCCTTTGGCTTAAATATAGTATGCACTTTCTTGTCTAACAGAAAATACAATAATACCTACATCTGTCAACGAAGAAAACGGTATTTAAAAACACAAGACGCTATGTGTTCATGGCCAAGCCAGCCACGGCCTCAGTGGCAGATAAGGAGGGAGAGGTGGGCACGGGGTCCACCAGGCACTCACACGTGAGGACGGTGGGCATGAGGGCTGCAAACATGAGGAAGAGCATGGAGAAGAAAAGGAAGCCGGAGTTGCTCAGGACCTTCTTGGCTTCGTTCCCGATCCCCAAGTAGAGCAGCCCAATGAGGAGGCCGATGCCAATGTGGGAAGTGATCCGCAGGTGCGTCAGGACCTGGGGACAGACGTGGTTCACACTCAGGTGTGCAGAAGTCCGAAGGTGGACAGTGAAAGAACAAGGCGGCCAAGGCCCCCAGAGGCAGCGGCCAAGGCGGGTCACAAGCTCTGTCCTGCCCCTTCCCTGCACGAAACAAGCCCCCGACCGTAAACCAGCACACGTGCGTGCGTGCGTGCGTGCCCACACACACACAAACACACACAGCAGCATTTTACTGCCGTTAAAACAGAAAGAATTGCTATCCTTTGTGAAATCCCCTTCAAAGTGGCAAACCAGGGAGGGCAGTGTACCTTCGGAGGGGAGGACAAGGGACAACGATGGTGGTGAAGGGGGCAAAGAATGGATACATGACAGGCCCACCCTTGCAGAGCTCCGCCTGGTGGCTTCCAGCCCCTACATCTTTCAAACTGGTTCCCAGAGGCCCCTGGGCACTCAGCCCCCTACACAGGTTGTCAGATCATCCACTCGAAAGGGTGGATATTGTCACGGTTCCCAATCCTTCACCAACTCCTTCCTGTAAGTGTCTGCACAACCCACCATGCCCTGTGTCGGACGGAGCTTTCCGGAGGGAGGAACACACTCCCCGACGTCAGCCTTGGCCAACGGAATGTGAACACCAGTGACCGTTTCCCTCCGGGAGCCAGAGCCGTAAGGGCTGCCATGTGGTTTCTCCTGCACTTTCCCTCTGCCATGTCCCAGAAAGGAGCCGGTCCTCCATTCTGGGTCCCAGGACGAGAAGACTCGTGGGGCAAGGCCATGGCCCACAACCCGTTACACGAACCAGACATAAGTATTTACTGTCCCAGCCACTGGCATCTGGGGAGTGTTTGTTACTGCTGCTTCACAGGGAGCTGACGGACGCAGACGGAAGAACAGTCTGAAAGCGCAAGCGGGATGAACAACCCGAAAATGACCCGACAGCTTCCTCTGCCACGGAGACCGCCTTACCGAATCCCTCATGGTGCTGAGGAAAGTCCTTTTGAAGAGGATGCAGAACTGGGTGAGGCAGCTGGCAGAGAAGCTGTGACAGCCTTCCATGGAAGTGGAGTCCTGAGGACACACCAAGGAGGGAGGAGGGGTGAGACCCCAGCCCTGGGACGCCTCCCCTCTCAGCTAAGAAAAGTTCTCATGCAGCGGGCGCACGAGGGGGTGTGCAGCGCTGCTGGGGGCTGGGGCTTCACATTACCTTTCTCCACCCCTTCAATCGTTTTGCCTGCTTTACCTCTTCAGAGGGCCGGTGCCAAAGAAAAGGGTTCACCTCGCCATCACCTCCGGGCTCTCTCCTGTAGTCAGAGTCACACATGCCCTCCCGGACGGCTCTCACCAGGCGGCCGTTCTGATCGCCATATTCTCCGGACGCGACTTCCATGACTGCACCGTGAGACACAGACAGGGTCACCCTAGGCATCGCTCATGTGAACGGTGGGCCTCTTTGCTTTGCAACAAAATCATTAATCTAGCAGGAATATTTTAAACTGATTATGTAGATGCTGTGTGATGATGCCAACAATATGATAAAAATCATTTAGTGACCAATGCTCTTTTGGCTCTAAACACCCAGGCAAGGCCATTTATCACGTCAGGAGCCTGAACACGCAAATACGGATTGTGATGTCGGAGAGCCCGGGAAGTCATGAGCTCATGCATCTGTTAACTTATTCATCTGTCCAATATTTACTGAGTGCCGGCCATGGGCATTCAAGCACCAGAGCTGGAGCTGGAAGGAGGGCAGAAGGAAGCAGGATTCCTGCTGGGAAGGCAGTTCCCAGGGCGGGGGTGAGTGACGGGCGCTGTGGCAGCTCTCTGGGACCAAGGAGAAGTGCCGGGGGTACTGAGGGAGGTGCGCTCGGCGTCCTGGGGACGTAGAGATCATGGACCACCAGCCCCACCTCTCAGATCCCCAGGCACCATCTCCTCCACCTTCCTTCCTTGGCCCCGGTGTCATGCCTCTGCACCCCAAACTGTCCGAGGCCCCCCGCTGCCCCTTCTCTCCTGGGTCCACACTCCCCCCAGCGACTGCTGTTCCTTCCTGCCCTCCCAGCTGCCCTCTCCTCTCCCCCATCCTGTCCCTCCTGGTGTGGGTCCCAGCCCCTCACCCGAATAAGATTCTTGCTAATGCAAAGCCCACAGGGACCCCCCCCCACCCCTGGCAAAACCAGCCGTCTGTTTCCTGAGCCGGGGTGACTAAGCCGTCCTCCATCTGGTCACACACCAGGAGAGGTTGTCCTCACCAGAACGTCACGATCAATGACACCAAACGAGCCAGCACTGACCACTCTGCTGGTCACTCACACCCACCACCCTCCAAACGGCCATCCTCATCTCTCACCCTCTCAGGTGTGATACTGAGGGTCTAGAAGCCACCAGAAGGGCACACCGTCCCCTTCTTGGGCCCTCCTTGCAGTCCCACGTGCTCTGTTCCTTCTCCTGTCATCTTTCTCTCTAGGTTCTCACGTCTTCGCAGGCCACGGACCTCACTGCCCTCTCCTGTGCAGCGGTGCCTGTCCCCGGCTGTCCTCTCTCCTGAACGACTGGGCAGCTATCAGCCTGATCCATCCCTGCCTTTACAGATGCTCAAGCATCCTCTTCCTCTCCCTCGGCCCTCACGTCCTTCCAGCTCACAGCACTCTGGTCCTGCTTCGTCAGAGCCCCTTCTTTTAAGAGAGAAGCAGTTCCCAGCAACAGCGTCTTGTGGAACACTATCTGGGAGATGACATGTAGAGAATGCGGGGTCTGGATGCTTGAGAGTAAAACAACTGAGTGAGAAAGCCCGGTGACCAGGAGACCAAGGAGGAGAATTATGGTGGATTGAAGGGTGTTCCCCCAAAATTCATGTCCACCTGGAACCTCAGAATGTGGCCTTGGAGAAGGTTCTTTGCAGATGTAATTTTCTGGTTATGGATCTTCAGATGAAATTATCCTGGATTTAGGATGGGCCCTGAATCCGAAGACTGCCCTTATAGTAAGAGGAGAGGACACACAGAGACACACAGAGAAACACAGAAAAAGAGCCGTGTGAAGACAAGGGGCAGAGACTGGAGGGATGCAGCCACAAGCCAAGGAATGCTGGAGCCTCCAGAAGCTGGAAGAGGCAAGGAAGGACCTTCCCCCGGAGCCTTAGGAGGGAGACTGGCCCCGGAGACACCTTCACTTCTGGCCTCCAGAGCCGTGATCAAATGCAATTTCTCTTGTTTTAGGCCACCCAGTTCGTGGTGCTTTGTTATAGCAGTGCCAGGACAGCAGGATGCGATGGCCAGGAAGGGACCCCAGATACAGTGGCGGAGGGAGACAACAGGAATGGGTCGGGCTGTTTGAGCACGTGGTGGTCTAGTGAATATAAGCTCAAGAGAAAGAGAAGGCGAGGGGGGTGCAAGGTCTCCCGCTTGGAGAGCAGGGTGAGGAAGGGCAGATCTGACGGAGGAAGAGGGAGGCGTGGGACTTGAAGAGGCTGTCATTTGCAGGTAAACGTGTGTGCCACACAGTGGGCAGATCTGGTGGGAAAGTGACTTCAGACGTCGTTGTCAGTGCTCTGGAGGGCCTGGGCCAAGAGGGGAGGCCAGAGCAGGAACGCCGGGGGCACCGGAGGTGGAGCCCATAAATCACAAGTTGCAAAGCACGGAAGCACCAGCCTCAGGACCTCCGAGTCAGGAGAAGTAACTCGGACCATTAGCCTGGCCTCTGGGCTCCCAGGGTCACATTTTTTCTCGGGTTTGGTCAAAATTTAAATCAGCATTTCAACATCTCCGTTAATCAAGGCAAAAGGGTTTTTCCTGATTTCTTTTCAGAAATAACTTCCTTTAGCCTAGAGACATCACAGAGTAAAGTATGAGGAAATATTTCTCCTAACAATAGATCCCTTGTTGTAGTTCCCAGGTATTTTATCTGGAGAAAACAAAACCTCTTTTGACATGGTCTTAAAAGTTCTACCTCAGGATGGCACTTGAGCTATCTGTGGAATGTTCAAGTAATTCTTGCTTTGGAGGCTTCAGGTAAAAGCGGAAACCCACCAAGAATAAAAAAGACCCCCTTTCTTTTCCTTCCGGCTGGTCATGGCTCTACTTACCAAAATCGGCTGGGTTGTGGTAGGTTGGGCAATTCAGACCTAAATCCCTCAAATACGGTACAAGATTTGAGACTTTTCCCCGGTACACACACTGTCCTTGACTGAGGACATAAAGCTGGAAAAAAGTACAGAAAAGGGAAACATCAACTCCGCCTTCCTCTGTAAAGCAAGAGACGCTCTCAATCCATCCATCCATCCATCCATCCATCCATCCATCCATCCAACCACCCATACATTCATCCAGCCATTCACCCACCCATCCATCAATCCATTAATTTCTCTCTCAGGAGAGCTTTATGTTACCTCCCAAGGACTCAAAGTTCAAAGGGAAATCCATGGTAAGTCAGGGAAAACAGAGGATATCATGTGACCAGGAATTACTATGATGTTGCTTTTTTCCCTTCATGCTAGCCACCTGCTTAGGAAGGATTTTGGAGCTATACACACTTCATTCCTTGGGACTTTTTTTTTGCTCATGATGGTATCAAAACCTAAGATTTATAAAAGAGATGATATTGTCCAGATAGCACAACCTGCTATCTAATTCTGTATGGCAAGTACTCCCCCACTGTCACCAGGGGGTGGGGAATGAAGCCTCAGTAATGTCAGTGACTCGCCCAAGACCCCGTAGCCGGACACCAGCCCCAGAGACAGGATACTGGTCAACTCTTCTACCCCCTCCGGTCCTGCCCCCTGAGCTGCTTATGGAGCCAAAATCTTAAGAAACATAACACTTAAAGCCACTCAGAAATGAAGACACCCCAATGAACTAAGGGGAAGCCGTGAGTACCGGGATTTGGTTATGCCCGGGCTGATCACAGCGAGGCGTGCGCACCTGGTCGAACAGCTCAAAGAGCTTGGCGCTGGGCTGGTGGATGGTGCAGATGACGGAGCGCCCCCCCCGAGCCAGCCCCTTCATCAGGGAGACCACCTGGAAGCAGGAGGCGCTGTCCAGGCCGCTGCAAGGCAAGGGGCACCGTGAGACGCCTGTGGTCCCCAACCAGACCCCGCGTTCAGAGTGTCCCGGCTGGGTCTGCGCACGGAGGGGAGGGGATTCAGGAGGTATCCCCTCCTGCCGGCAGGGAGGGCAGGGCTCCTGCCTCCATGGCTCCTGCTTACCTGGTGGGCTCATCAAAGAACATGACCGGAGGGTTGTTCACCAGCTCCAGCGCGATGGCCAGGCGCTTCCTCTGGCCGCCCGAGAGGCTGCCGGTCCGCGTGTTGGTGCAAGACAGCAGGCCCAGGGCCGTCAGGATCTCCTTGACCTGGGGGACAGTGGAGCCAGAGTGACATCAGGGCCCACCTGCCTCCTAGCCGCCTACAGGGCCCACGTGGAACCCCCAGCTGCCTCCCCAAGCCCACTCGCACGCCTGCCCTTTGCCAAGGTGGCAGACACTCGGCAAGTGTGAGCCCAGGAGGCTGAGAGGCAGGGCTGGGGCCAGGCCGTCCCGGGTTGGGGTCCTGGTCCTGCCCCCTGCTGGTCACCTGTCAAGTCCCTTCACTTGTAAGCCTCGCTCAGGGCCCGGGTCAGGGAAGATGTTGGATAAACACTGCAGAAAGTGTGGATCAGTGAACACATAGGTGGACGAGTGACCAGGTGTCTGACCCCCACAAAGGGGGGGGGGCACCTTGATGGTCTGATGCAATGCAGTAAGTCCCCTACATATGAACCTTGAAGTTGCGAACGTGCCCGTGCGTGCCAGCTGTTCCGCTGTACTACAGTCCTTTTCAAGGTACTGTACCGTGATATCTAAACGTTTTATTTTGTGTGTGTTTGCTTCTGTGAAAAGTATTATAAACCTATGACGGTACAGTACCATATAGACGATCGTGTTAGTTGGGTCCCTAGGCTAACTTTGTCGGACCTATGAACAGATTGGACTTACGAACGTGCTCTCGGAACGGAACTCGTCCGTAAGTAGGGGACTCAGCGCAGCGGATAAGATGCTTGGCGCCCGGCAAGCATTTACTCGAAGGCAGCCATTGGTGACACTGTTACTACTGTACACAGCTCCTGTAGACACAGTCAAGCAGGCCGGGCCTCTCGGAAAGAAGGGGTGAAGCCCCTTTCACACTTGTAAACAGGCAAAGAAGTTCTCTGATTCGGCAGCAAGGCGAGGAAACTGCTTAAAGTTGTCCCCACCTCCCTCAGTGGCCCTGCCGATGCCACCCTGGAAGCAGCCTGGGCACCAAGATATAAACGGCCCGCTGTGCACTGAGCCCTCCCCGGCTGTTCCCGCCCGATCATTGATGCGGTATCGACTTAGGGGGCAGGAAAGGTCGGCGGACTTCGGTGCAGGCTGTGGTGTGGGTTTCGGCCGCAGTGTTCAGCGTTCAGGGTCCATCCCAGCATCTTGCCGGGGGCAGCGGCCCTCCCTGCCTCCAACTCCAGGTTCACCTCTCGGGGGACAGCCTGCCACGGAGGCCCTGCCAGCATCCACTGGGCCATCGTCCCAGCTCCTGGTGGCAGCGGGGGGACCCCGGTCCGGTGGCTTCTCTGGGGAGATGTGGTCATCCAAAAGGAGGAGAAGCTCACAAGGAAGAAAACTTCCACCCCAGCTCTTGAATTACTTGCACGGTCAGGACAAAATGTGGCTTTGGTGACGGGAAGAGTTCCACGGGCCGGGAAGCAGGCGGGTCAGACGGATATGGGTTTGAATCCTGCTTGGTCTCTCCCTTGCTGAGCCCTAACCCAGCTCCGCTGCCTCTTCCCCGGAAGGCAGGTCAGCGTGGTCGCCCAGAAAAGGCCATCTTTCAGGCACACTTTCCCTCACATGGACCGTCTGCTGGCCTTCCCAGGACAACACGGCTCCAGCGGTCCCTGGGAACCCAGGCGGAAGGTGCAGAACAAAGACCACATCCCCACCTGCCCTCAGCCCCACCGGAAGGATGCTGGAGGTGGAGGTCAAGGTAAGTCCCTTCCATTTCCGCCCTGTGCTGGCCTCTGGTCCCCGGTTCTCAAGAGTGACGCCCTGAAGGCTGGTTTTGTTTTAAAATTAATCAGAAAGAACAATGTTCTGGCCTTGGGAGAACTGGCTCCTGAGGAAGGCTCCTTGCTGGGGGTTCTCGAGGGTTGAGGCTGCTTTTCTGGGAAATGAGGGAGGTGGGCAACATTCTACCACCTGCTGGAACATTCCATTCTATTGTGTTTCCTCGAGAAGTAAACAACCAGGACCTAGGTACACACAGGGGCTGGAGGGAAATGAGTCAGGGCACGCCCTCAGCAGCAGTCCTCGGCTTAGACGGTCACACAGTCCCGTTAGGGTTAGGGTTAGCTAAGTTGAGTTCCCCTTAGACGATGCGTAAACATAAAGGGATGTGTAAATATAAACCAGGCCTCCCCACTAAGTGGGGTTTTCGGGCGCTCCCTGCGGGGTCTGCTTACCCAACACCCTCGTGCTCCCTGGGGTTTTAGGGAAGCAGGAAAAAGCAATGAACAGGCTTAGGAGATCTCCATCATCCCAGAGACTTGCTTGTGCTCCTCTTAAAAGGCTGATTCGTAACACGTAAGAATCCAATTTCTCCTTGCAAATGGTCGGGGTGGACTCTGGTTACTTTTAAATGAATGATTAACTGTCTTCATTGTTGGTGTTTTATAAACAAACAAACAAAAAACAATGGAGCATAACGTGTATTAAACACTGAAAGGGCAGAGCGCTGGGTCGAACCCTGAGACTGGGTCCTCAGGCCGGTGTCCTGCACATCCTCACTGCGTCTGAGAGTCCCTGGCGGCGCGGTCACTCCGGGTGTGTGCCAGCCCAGGCGCACACCGCAATGCCACCGCCACCCACACGAGGACAGCCGGGGCCAAGCCACAGGCTCAACCTGCCCCCAAAGGCCCCTCCACGCACGTGCGCTGAGTGGATTTCAGGCAATTCTGGAGCACCTGTGGCCCGAGCAGACACACTCACCATCTCCCGTCTCCCTTCGTCCTTGTCCTGGAGTTTCAGATGCGCAGACACCTGCAGGGGATGAAGGTCACGGTGTGGAATCAGAACAGGTGGCCGGCAACAGGACAGACTCACTCAGCGACCGCAGGCCCAGTGTCCCGGGGGGCTGAGCCGCCAGACGATGGAGGAAATCCTCAGAGGTCTGGGCTTCCAAGCTTCCTTGGTTAACTAAGGTAGGTCCAGGAGAGCAGTGATGCCTGGGATGCATCCTCTTACCTCAGGGGATTCTCTGCTATGCCCCGAGGGAAGTTAGAGAGATGAGGAATCCCCAGGCATCGTCGAGGGCTTGAAGCCGACTGGTGCATATTCAGGAATTTCACAAGCCACCTGCTAAACCACTGATAGCTTATAATTATCCACAGCGGAGTATTTATGCCACAGAAGTTGGTAAGTGGTACATATAAGAACTCCAGTTTTGCTGTTGCTGTTGTGTTGTTTTGTTTTGTTCGAAATCCTGCCTGCTAGCACACCGTGGGGTCCCTGACCCTGCTTGGTGAAACCCTGAGTAACCATCACCGTGCCCAGCATCAGCCTTGTTCTTCTCTGCCAACGCCTGTGACCTTGGGAAGCAAGGGTTTCGGCTTCCTTATCAGCACAGTGGTGAGGTTAGAACCTGCCCACCCGGTGAGCTAGCGAGGTTGTCCCGAGGCCCCACGAGAGACTAAGATGCAGGGGCGAGGGGCCAAAGGGCCACGGTCCCAGAGTCAGACAGGGCCAGCCGCCTGCCATGTGACACCAAGTGTCACATCTTGGCTTGCCTGGTGGTGGAGGGTCGGAGCAGCACATGGAAATGTACCACCAATGGCTGGTGGCCAACATCACCCCTCCACGTGGGACAGGACCCTGCAGAGTGAAAGGTACCCTTTCTCATCAACTCAGGGTAACTGTATTTATCAAAGGAATCGTGAAATTCTCAAAATCAAAATGTAATTGATTTTAACTCTGAAAAATAAATGGATTTCACAGCAGAGGCTGGTGACAGGTTGGGGGAGGATGGAGGTGACAGCAGGAGTCACCAATCTTGTTTGCAAAAGAAAGCAGTGATTGAGCTGGAAATCAAAGTGAAGTTCCTCAAACAAGTAACCAAGGACTTCATGCAGTAACTCTGACAAGCGAAACTCTGGTCACCCCAGATGAAGGTGAAGTAGCGATTAAGGAATCCACAGAGTCGTTAGAAATCTTGTATTTCCTAACTTTACCACCTTATTTTCAAACATCCTGTGCCCCCATCAGTATGCCCGTTTGGAGGCCAGAGAAGCTACATGGTCAGGGTGCCCTGCGCTCATGGCTGCTGGGGGAGCCTGTCAGAGGGCAGATCACGTACCCGACACCTTCCCTGCTTCTCTCTGCTCAGCTAAGGATCTCCTGGAATTGCCCTTCGGACAAGATGCGACACCACAGAAAGGAAGCCTTGCGCCATCCGAGTCAAGAGTGCAGGGCATGGGCTTCCCTGGTGGCGCAGTGGTTGAGCGTCCACCTGCCGATTCAGGGGACACGGATTCGTGCCCCGGTCCGGGAGGATCCCACATGCCGCGGAGCGGCTGGGCCCGTGAGCCATGGCCGCTGAACCTGCGCGTCCGGAGCCTGTGCTCCGCAACGGGAGAGGCCCGCATACCGCAAAAAAAAAAAAAAAAAGAGTGCAGGGCAACACTTCACCCGTAGCAGCCCAAGAGGAATGCCCATCTACTGCCCAAGTACAAGGCAGACTAGCTGGGAAGGTCCCAAACGTGCCAGGAGAGGCCCGGAGGTCGGGCACCGCCTCGTGCCGTGGACGAAGGGACGCAGGACATCAAGCAGCCCCGGGCACACACGCTCCATGACGGACAAGGGCAGCCCACTGACCTTCCAACCTCCTCTGTCCGGGAGGCTCTCTAGTGGCTCCCCTGGCCCACGGTTGGTCACTGTGGTCCCTGTCCACCTGGTACTTGGCTGGGTCATGTTCTGTCCAAAGAGCACAGCTGGGCCAGGCCATCCTGGACCACACTGCACAGGACGCCCGGGCTAACTGCTAAACTCTCGGAGGCGCCCTTCCTTGTGTGTTTTGCAGGATTACATGTCTGATGACTGTGCCGGGCTATGAAGGTGAAGGCCTGGGACCCAACCGGTGTGCAGCAAACTCTGGTTTCACCCCCACCTGGCGGGCATGTGAGTCAGAGGACGAGACCCTCAGGGCCCTGACCCAGGCACCAGACTGCCTGGAACTTGTGCCCAAAGCCGCAGAGCACTGATGAGAAGGGAAGAGCCTCAGCTGGGGCACAGGACTGTGGTCACCCTGGAAGCGGTCCCTCACACCAGCCAGGCTAATAACCTTCTCAGAAACCTGACCTCGATTTCGTCATCCAGGGTCTACAGAACCCAGGGCCTTGAGGGGTTGCCTTGGGCAAAGCTGTCCAAATAGCACACCCGGTGTCAGGACTCCGTGTGAGGGAGGGGTGCTGGGCGCTGCGCTGTCTCACGCGAGGAGAGAGGGGGGCGGCCAGGTGAGGGGCTGCAGGCCCCAGGACGCTCACCATCATGGCCTCCTGCACGGTCAGGTGAGGCAGCAGCATGTCGTCCTGCATGATGTAACAGGACACCTTCCGGAAGCAGCGTAGGTCCCGCGGGAGGCCGTTGATGAGGACCTCGCCCTTCATGCCCGTCTCCCTGCAAGGCCAGTGAGAGGACGTGTCAGCCCGATCCCTCCTGCACCCCTTCCTCTTCCAGGACCTGGGGACGGGAGAGAGGACGGCCCCTCCCAGCATCTTTTCACTGGGCCAGTAGGGACACCAAGCCAGGCAGGGATGGGAGGCCCAGACAGCACCAGAACTCAGAGGAGGGAACTGCACAAAGAAAACACTCAGTGTGGAAAGGGAGAGGCAAGCGTGGGGCCTCTCTGGGACAGCACACTCGTAATAGGCGCCTGTGGACCAAACCAATGGAGATACACACGGATGCTCCTACACGCAGCCACGAGGTCCCACGCACACCTCTGGCTTTGCAGGGTTTTATGAGGTGGGCGTATGAACAATGCTATGTGCAGCCGAGGCTACACCAACCACCCCAGAGGCCCCAGAGGCCAAGAATCTTCAGTCTGGGGTGTGGCCACTACATCAGAACCAGGTCCTGGGGGTTGCACGACTATGATGCTGACTGGAAGGACCACTGCAGGCTCCCTGGGCTCAGGTGGCTCAAAGAGGAGGAGGTCTGCGCCCTGACCCTCCTCGGCCAAGCGATGGGAAGCTGTTCTCTCTGACTACAGTGGAGGTGGGGCATCCTATGTGTACTGTGGAGATGGAAGGGCATGGCCCTGCCAGCCACGCTCACTCCCTCATCCACAGACCCACTGGGCATCGCTATGGCCCGACGCTCTTCTGGGCGCATCATCTCAGTCCAGGGACACAGTGGGAGGCATGGGCATCCTACTAAGGATCCCCGTTCTCCAGCCCTGCCTCCCCGATGCCATGAAGAACAGAAACACAGAGCGTCTATGGAGACCAGTGCAGTTATATCTGGCGTCCAACTTCATCCAGCCCATTGCTGTGACCATGGGCCCTGTGGTGGGTCCCTTCTTTCCTTCAGGGAATGGGTGGGATCAACTGGCGTTCCAGGGAACCAGGCTGGGAGCTCAGTTGTCTCCAGGTTGCCCTCTGTGGCTCCAGGATGGCCACGTGCCGCACAGGCTGGATAGCAGCTGAGGGTGTGGGATGAGCTGAAAAACGGCTGCTCTCCCCTCCCGTGTCCCCAGCATGACGCTGGGTGTTGGAAGTTTGGCTCTCACCTTTAGAAGTGAATACAACAGACAGGAATCTGCCATAAGTGAGACTTTTAAAAATCCTAATTTTCATCTTTAAAGAGTAATTCAGAAGTCCTAAGGAAGGGGGGGCGGAATTTCTCTTTCTTTGCCAGTAAATGAAGTTATTTTTTAAATGTATTTGCTGAAGTAGCAAATGGAAGCCATGAGATCTGAAGAGAACTGGCTTTAAGAGAGCATTTTGTTAACACTTCTGAAGGTTCGGTTTTCAAATCATCCTCACATGAACGTCACCGGACAGGACGTCGAGAGCTGTGTTTTCCGAATGTCGGAGCAGCTAACGTGGCCACAGGCAAGAGTCACGTGAGCTCTGGGCCCCAGCCTGACGCTGCTGCTTTTCTTCTGAAAATGGCTCATCTTACCTTTGACCTTCATTCACACTTGTCTCAGCGTTCTCCTGCCGTCCCCCTCCCCAACCTGGACCTCTCCATTACTCCCTGTCCCTTAAGGCCTGGCCCTTCTGCCCCAGGACCTCCCTCTCCTGAGCACAGCATCCACTCACCACCACCAGGTGACAACCAGCATGTGCTACCTTCTGATGCCCCCAACGCCGGAGCTCTGCTCCCTTCACAGGTTCCAAAGCCCCTTACTGTGAGACACCCCTCCGGCTTCCCGGGAGGCTGCCCAGAGCCTTAAGAAGTGACGGGATGGACCATTCATGCTGTTGGCCCCTGGCTGACCACTGGGCGAGGGTCTGCTCACCTGTACCCGGCCAGGATGTTCATGAACGTGGACTTCCCAGCCCCGGAAGGACCCATGATGGCCACCAGCTCTCCACTGTTGAATTTCCCAGAAATTCCTTTCAGAAGGGTCTTGTATCCTGTGAAAAGCGGAGCACATTCATTTTCAAACCAGGACTCACTTGTTTTGCCCCCAGTACTGCAGAAGCAAACACACAGTACACTTGGCTGCAGAACCGAGGCCAAAGGCAAGGTTTTTTACGCCATAGTAACAGCATTCCCCAACCTTTTTGGCACCAGGGACTGGTTCCGTGGAAGACAATTTTTCCACGGATGGCGGGGGGGCGGATGGTTTCGGGATGATTCAAGTGCATTACATTTATTGTGCACTTTATTTCTATTATTATTACGTTGTAATATATATATATAATGAAATAATTATACAACTCACCATAGTGCAGAATCAGTGGGAGGCCTGAGCTTGTTTTCCTGCAACTAGAGGGTCCCATCTGGGGGTGATGGGAGACAGTGACACTCGAACTGTGTTGCTTATGTCCAGTCTACTCCATAAGATGCAGCTTAATTGTCACTTGCCACTCACTGATACGGTTTTGATATGAGTGTGCAAGCAGTTGATTTATTATGGTCTCTGGGCGGTCAAACCTCTCTGCTAATGAGAATCTGTATTTGCACCCACTCCCCAGCGCTAGCATCACCACATCAGCTCCACCTCAGGTCGTCAGGCATTAGATTCTCATAAGGAACGTGCCACCTAGATCCCTCGCATGTGCAGTTCACAGTAAGGTTCGCACTCCTATGAGAATCTAATGCCGCCGCTGATCTGACAGGAGGCGGAGCTCAGGTGGTAACGCGAGCCATGGGGAGCGGCTGTAAATAGAGATGAAGCCTCGCTTGCTCCCCCGCTGCTCACTTCCTGCTGTGCGGCCTGGTTGGAGGGGCGGGGCTTGGGGACCCCTGCCCTAGTATTTATGAAAATGCTGAGTTCTGGGCAAGAAAATGGACCTCAGGTTTTTTGGATGCCTCTGCCTACTTCCTCGATTGCACGTCATGGGTGTATCAGTGATAAGTACCAGTGCACGTACAGCGCTTTAGAGTTTACAAAGCCCTTTCACGGACATCATCTAGGGTACAAGGACTCCACCATTCTCATTTCGGATTGAGGAACTGGATGTCCAGCGGGCCTGGGTGACTTGTCCAGGACCCCAGAGCCAGTGTGAACAGATCCTAACCCAGGGCTGCCCCACCCACCACAATGGTCAACTCATGCCTTTATCAATTTATTATTTCATGTATGAATGTTCTATTTCTCATCCCTACCGGTATAAATTATTTGTATAGAATTTATTTACAAATCATTACTTTATAATTAAATGATTCATGTATTAATAATTCATTAATAATTAAAAGCTTATCATTTTGCACTTGCATCACATTGCTTTGGACTTCCTGCCAAATCTCCATCCGAGAGCTTTGTAAAAGGAAAAAAAAACTACATATGCCAAATGGAGTCACGTTACTTTTTCTCAAGCAGACTGTTCAAATGAGCTACAAAGAATAAAATAGAAGCAACTGGATTCATCAAAAGACTCTTCATTCAGAAACATTTTTCAGGGACTTCCCTGGCGGGCCAGCGGTTAAGACTCTGCGCTTCCACTGCAGGGGACACAGGTTCAATGCCTGGTCGGGGAACTGAGATCCCGTGTGCTGTGCGGCTCAGTCAATAAAATAAAATAAAAATTAAATTTAAAAAAGAAGAAACACTTCTCAGTCCCTGAGAAACATTCCAAGGACATGCCCTTAAATGATCAGAATCGGGCAAAAACAGTACTTTGGCTTCCCACGCAGAGCTGAAAGGGGCCTGATGAGGAAAGGGCCTGTGGAGCCCTTGACTGAGCCCTGGTCTTGGACTCTGCCCCTAGTCGCTCCCTGAACCCCCAAACCTGTGTGTCTACTCGAGCCCCAGCCTGGGTCTGGGGAGTCTTCTCCCAGCCGCCTCTCGTCTTCCACAGATGGGACACCCTAAACACCCAGCCTGTCACCAGCTGCCTCCTTGAGCTGGATGGCAAGTCCCTGAGGACCTTTGAATCAGGCAGAGAGAAGCGGAAGCGAAAGGCAGGAAGCACGCGGTCCTGCGACCTGACTCGTTACGGGGAGCGGCAGCCACCTGGGGAGACCTGAGACGGTCACCCCTGGTTGGGGGAGAAGGGCTGAGGAGCAGACGGACGGGGGCAGGGGGGCCTGGGGCAGCAGCTCGGGACCACAGGTGAGTCAGACTCCTACCCCCGGGAACGTGAGTGATGGCAGGTGGGCAAACACACAGCAGGGGAGCCCAAGGAGGCCAGGGTTGGGGGTCAGGGACCCTGAAAGATCATGTCTGCCACATGGTGGACAGATGGAGGGAAGAGCTGGGGGACAGCAGGGCCCCCTCCGTGCAGGGTCAAGCCCCAGCGTGGGCTACCCATGGGATGGAGCTCTGCGGAGGGGGGCCAGGTTCTCCGGGCCCCGGGCCCAGGGGACCTGTGTGACATCACTGCGGGAGCACTAATGCCGGGCGTCTGCTCCTTGCTGTCTTCCTGGGGGTTCAGGCGGCATCGGGGTTACTCCAGAGCAAACCTTCCTTTAGGCTGTTCTGCCCCTAGTTCAGAGCCGATCCCCAGCTGGTCCCCTGGCAACCGGGAGCCGCCCGGTTAGGGAAACGGACGGCTGAGGTGACCGCTGGCCACTTAGAGGCCACGCGCAGCCTGCCCCTGGGTCATGACGCCTGAGGACAGCCTCACCTGGGGGATCTGAGGGGTCCGTTCCCTCCAGCAGGGCCCATGGGTGCTGCTTTCACTGTGACCCGTGGTATTGGGGTCCACACGGGGGCACCGGATAATAACACTGCCAAGGAGCTCCCACAGGCTGTGACACCCACGGCCAGGACACCAGGAACTGACATGGATCTGGGAGTTGGGGGAGCATCAGGCCTTTCAGGGGAAAAGGCGGGCAGACCAGGGTTATAGACCATGGTTTTGTCATTTACAGCCAGCAAACTGGAGTTGGGGGTCTGGCTGTGGACCCCAGAGCTAAAGTGACACACGTGGAGCCAGGTGAGTCACCGGGCCCCAGCTCTTGCTCTGGAGGGGCGTGGGCTCCCAGGGGGACGTGGAGCAAGGGGCAGGGCCTACGTGTGACACGATGCAAGGCTGGCCAGCTGAGAAACGTCCTCACGTGCAGTGCACCCTCTCGGGCGGTGCTTCTCTAATATCAGAAACCTGTTTTTCTTTTCTTTCTTTCTTTCTTTTATTATTATTATTTTTTTGCGGTGCGCGGGCCTCTCACTGCTGTGGCCTCTCCTGTTGCAGAGCACAGGCTCCGGACGCACAGGCTCAGCGGCCATGGCTCACGGGCCCAGCCCTTGCTAGGCACGGTGTGTTTTGTAAGGGAGGGACAAACATGCCACAGCATTTCTAACTATCCCATGGATCCACTAAACGCGGAGCTGGTGGACGGGCCAGCCCTGTGCCTTGCCCAGTGGGCATCAGGAAGGAAAACCACGATGGTAAAACCGGTAAAGGCTTTCTCCATACACCCCGCTAGTGACACGAAAATGAAGCCAACTGGAAGTGACTTGTCCATGATCTAATCCTTTTCAAGGGGAGTTGTGACATGTACAGAAAATCCACACGTCCATTCAGCACCCACCTGGTGGGGCTGTAATTGTCTCTAAAGACATGGAGATAAAGATGCTTATTAGCAGTTAGCATTAAGTGAAACTGAAGGGCTTTCTTAGTTATGTCTGCAGTTACTTTCAGTTATGTTACTTTTAGAATGTTACCAGTTGGGAAAAAGCCTGTCCAGACATCCTGAGTTTCAAGAATGAAGGAGCCATCTGAGCAGGCTGCTTCTAAAGGCGACGCCCGCCTGCCAGCCTCAAACAGAGTGCCCGACAGGAGCCCAGCGCCTGATACCTGCCCCCAACGCACACCTCCTTTTGCCTCCCGGTCCTAGCATTGCCCCTAGAGGTCGTGAACATCAGCTTCCCGAAGACACGACCAGAACAGCCTTCTGAAGCACCGTGTCCTGTGCATGGAGCGGTGCTTGGCACGTAGTGGTCACTGAAAAAGCGTCTATGACGTTGATAATAAGAAGGTGAACTCTTGGCACAGGTGAATTCAGAGTGACAGCCACCGCCTTGGACATTGCCCTTTGGTTGTCACTTCTTTCCAGGCCACCCCCAACAGGACCAGACCCCTCTGGTGAATGCTGGGCCAGCAGGAAACGGCCAGGAGCTCCCGGAGGACCAGCTGTCTGGATGGTCTCTGAGGTCAACTCACAGGGCGGGCACTGCCTTATGGAGGGGCCGTGGTGTCCCTGTGCCTCACATCCTGTAAGTATAAACCCATGCCCCGTCGCCAGTAAACTTTTACGTAACAGCAATCAAAATGTGCACATCCCATCATTTCTGGGCGATCACGTTTGCTTGTTTGTTTGTTTGTTTGTTGCGGTACACGGGCCTCTCACTGTCGTGGCCTCTCCCGTTGCGGAGCACAGGCTCCAGACGCGCAGTAGTGGGATCTTCCCGGACCGGGGCACGAGCCCGCGTCCCCTGCATCAACAGGCGGACTCTCAACCACTGCGCCACCAGGGAAGCCCACTCGTGTGTGTTTTTAAGCCACCCAGTTTGCAGCAATTTGTTATAGCAGCCACACGAAACGAACACGCCCAGCCTCCCACTGCCCACGCCAGCCACGCCCACGCCAGGCCTCCTAGGTCCTCCCCGGGGGACCACTTCCCTCGGAAGATAACTTCCTGCTTCTTCCATGAACATTACGTAAAAGTTGCACTTTTCAGCCAGCAAGCCTTCCCAAGGGGCAGTGTCCTGAGAGGGAATGTTCTAGAAGCAATGAGAGCTGCCACCTTGCAGCTCTTCCAGGGGCCCTCCTCCAATCCAGAGTCATTCTCAGACTTTCCTGTGCGGCCCACATGGGCACGAAGCCTGGATAAAGCATCCTCAGTGCAGGCTTTTCATAATGAGGTTAAAGGAGCCGATTAAGCTCTGTCCAATTAAATGTGAAAAGAAAGATGATCGACCTTGGAGTTTCCAGTGGGGACCTTGGGAGAGGGGGGAGCACGGGGGTGGGTGGCAGCCTGGGCCTCATTCCCCGCCGTGCTCATGGCTGGACAGTGGCCATGCACAGGCCGTCCATCCACCATCCTGGCCTCAGTTTCCCCTGATGAAAGAAGAGGTCTACCCTCCAAAGACCCAGAATTCACCAGGTGTGTGCGTCACGTGGGGCTTTCTTCCCTGGACAACCAAATGTCAGCTGAGGTTCAGGTGTGGGCTTTTATTGAAACGGCCAAGGGTCCCAACCTAAGGGCCGGAGACACGGAATTCCATCTGCAGACTCAACGCTCACGGCAAACGTTGCTATCGAGGCTGAACCCAAGTTTACCAACATGCAGAGCCTGGCCCAGAATCCTTCCTCAATCTGAAGCAGGTCTTTCCTTTCACAGAGATGTTTTTCAGTTGGCTCTAAACAATGACAACTAAAAAGAAACGAGGGAGCCCAAGCAAATTAGAAAGAGCCAGGCACTAAACCCAGATCACTGACTATTTTCAATTGGATGTGTGTCTTTAATTTTGTTTTTTTAATGGTAAATTTTTGCACAGCAGACTCACAGGATTCTAGAGTGAGGCATTTCCTAGCTCTGCCAAAGAAGACTTGCCCAGCCCCAATGCACTGCCCTCATACCACACACATCACTGGCTCTCCCCTACCCGGAACTGTGCTCACTGACTGGGTATTTTCTCTGCTGAGAGGTAGAAACGAGGCAGACATTCCTACCCGGCTGATGAAAATTATCATCGATGTCACGGGATGCGAAAATTACGGCAATCAAAGGATTGTCTGGTGTGGTGAGCACGAATCACTCTGGATCCTTCTCAATGTTTGGAATCCAGGAAGGGAACATCGACTGAATGATGGGAGAGGGAAGTGGGGCTGTGGGACACAGAAGAGGTTGCCTTGGCGGCTCAAGAGAGGACAAGTCGTGTTCTGGTTGTCCAGTCGCCTCGTCTCCTGTGCTCGCCAGTGTTGTCCCTTGTACCCAAATGGCATGGAGCAATTCAGCCCATATGCACATTCTCCATCCTCATGAAGCATCGTTTTCGAGAACTCCTTTGCTGGCATGGTAGCTGGGCTCACCCTAGCCATGCAGGGAAGCACCTCTGGACTGCAGGCGTTTCGGTGGCCAGTTCCATCACATTCTAACATGTGTGAAATTCGTCTTGACCACGAATTTAAACATATTCCAATTTCTGGAGTGTTGTATCCACTGTGGGGGGATGAGCACAGTGGGTGGGTGGCCCGAGGGAGGGGTCGGCCCTCTAGAGTCTGGATGTCCCAGCATCGTGCCTTCCCGTGGTCGGTGTCTATGCCCTCACACTGGCCCAGCAACAAGCTTTGGGACGAGGCTGCTTAGAAGAGGGGGGACGGACAGTGGGTCTCAGCTCATCTATCCCCAGCACCAAGCAAACTCCAGCACGTGTCCTGCCTGAAGCTGTGTCTCTTTGCACCAGCCCTGTGCCTCCTTAATAATAACTCTGTAAACAATGAGGGATAATTCAGACCAGACACTGAATGGGAAATAATTCTGCAGAGCCGCCAGCCCCGTGGTCCCCAATATCGCCTGCATGTGGAGTCTTCCTGGAGCTTTGGAAACAATTCTGATGGAGTCGGTCTGGCCCCAGGGGCCCCTCCATCGCCCTACAGCTGTGCCTCTAGTTTGCTGTGTGACTGGGGCCAGTTCCTTCTGCTTCCTAGACTCACCTTCCTCACCTGGTGAGGGGCAGGGAAGAGTACTTGACCTTAAGGGTGTTTGTGAAGATAGAACAAGATCACGTGTTTGAAGGATGTCACAAGGAGCTGCAGGTAGATGATGTAATAAGCCGTGGTCGCTAGAGATGCAACTGGGACAAAACGCATCCCGGGAACCGCAAGCCACGTGACAGCAGTGTCTCTTCACCTGAGGAGGAACAGCTGGACCGCCATCCTCATTCAGGTGGACTGAGGACGCCACACGTGTCCTGGCGCATCTGCGGGGAAGGGGCGCCCACCAAGAGTGCCCGCCTCAGGGTTAACATTCTGGACTTGGCTGCTCAGGCTTGTGATCATTTTCAATGAGCCAGAGCCCATTTCTGGAAGGCTCCAGAAAGCCTCCAAGTGCTGCTGGGTGAAGAGACGCCGGTCAGCCTCTGTGAGGAGGGACAGGGCTGCCTGGGAACCCTGACCCCAGCCTCCCCAGGAGAGGACCTACATCTGTTTACACCATGAGGACTTCTGTCTCTCAGGGGCTCAGGGTCCCAGAGAACACTGATGGGACATTGCTGGGAAATCATTTCCTGCCACCCAGGCTACACGGGTCACCTGGAATCACAGCCCCCTCAAGCCAGAACTCCTGGGTTGGGCGCTCAGAGCAGCTCTGAAGCTGATGCCAAGACAACATGCTGTGCACCCCTACATGCACACACACACCATGTACATACACTGTGTACACAGACACACACCAAGTGCACACACACCATGTACACACACACTCCGTGTACAAACATACCGTGTACACACACATATCGTGTACATACACTGTGTACACACACATACCATGTACACACACTGTACATACACACACACCATGTACACACACTGTGTACATACGCACACCTTGTACACACACATACCGTGTACATACACACACTGTGCACATACACTGTGTACACACACATACCATGTACACACACTGTACATACACTGTGCACACACACACACCATGTACACACACGCCATGTACACACACACCCCACGTACACATACTGTGCACACACACACGCCATGTACATACACTGTGCACACACACCCCATGTACATACACTGTGCACACACACACGCCATGTACACACACACACCACGTACACACACACCCCATGTACATACACTGTGCACACACACCCCATGTACATACACTGTGCACACACACATGCCATGTACATACACTGTGCACACACACA
>NW_021703767.1:3494528-3500168 GCF_005190385.1 Monodon monoceros
CACTGTGCACACACACATGCCATGTACATACACTGTGCACACACACACGCCATGTACACACACACACCACGTACACACACACCCCATGTACATACAATGTGCACACACACCCCATGTACATACACTGTGCACACACACATGCCATGTACATACACTGTGCACACACCCCATGTACATACACTGTGCACACACACCCCATGTACATACACTGTGCACACACCCCATGTACACACACACCCATGCCCCACAGGCAGCTAGTTCATCAGTGCACTGGCAGTGGAGCCCCTGCCCCAGTGCAGGTACTAAAAAATAGGTGGGAGTTATTCACATCTGCCTGTCAGGCATGAAGCAGTTTTCTATCACTGCAGTATTTTTATCCTTCTAAAAGAAGAACTGGTCTTTTTCACAAGCTTCTAAACCTGCTAGAACAATGAAGAAAAAACATCCTTCTGATTACTTAAATTATGCCAAAAGCACCAATAAGGTTGCCAAATAATCTCCTACTATCACGTCAACTTCAGTCTGAAATCAACACAGCAGGTCCATTTCTGCACCCAAAGTCGTGCTTTTCCTCTAGATGCCAACATTGACCAGATAAGCCCAGCTGCGCTCCCTACTCCTCCCCCTTCCCCTCCCCCATCAGTCTCCCCTTGGAGCTGAAAGGGGCTCTTGGTGAGAACAGACAGCCTTATTCTCCAGACCCCTCTTCCTCCCTCTCCAAGAGAGAGCTCAAGGCAAAAAGGACAAAGGTCCATATTCCCAGACACCAGTGACATTTCCTTCTCCCCCACCTGCTTCATCCCCCTAATGCCCAAGGGCCAGCTCATCAATGCCTCACTTTTCCTTATTAAGGGGCAAAGCCACACCCACAGCTCAGACCTCTTCTTGTTTTTCTCACCTTCCGAAATCGAAAGGGGGCTTTTTCGCCGACAATAACAACAAGAACCAGGTCTGGGAAGCTGGGCTTAAAAATATCAACATGGACGCGACCATAACACGTGAAGGCTTCTGAGTCACGGGGAGGGAGAACCACTCGTGAAATGAGGACATTGTCATTTGTCCCCAAACCGCGCAGATAGCACGTCACCCCCTGCCAACCCCTGCTGGATGTTACAGCAGGAAGTCCACTCTGCCTTCAGAACAGCTGCTCGATTTGTCAGGCTGTGAACACGGATCCCTGGATTTTTAGCAGGCGCTCACGCTCTGGAAGTCGACAGGGCAACAGACAAGGCGACAAGCTTTCCGGAAGGTTCCCCCGAGGCGCGACTTTAATGGACGTAAAATGGTCCCCTGGGGACTTCCCTGGTGGTCCAGCAGTTAAGACCCCGCGTCCCCAATGCAGGGGGCCTGGGTTCAATCCCTGGTCAGGGAACTAGATCCCGAATGCCGCAACTAAGACCTGGCACAGCCTAAATAAATAAATATTAAAAAAAAAAAAAAAACCCCTCCAGGGACACCCAATCACAATGGGTCCCCACGCTTTTAAAAAAAAGATGGTCCCCTGACCACAGCTCAGGGATGCTTTCCATCCTTTTGTCCTGAGAGCCTCTCCCCGCTTCACCACCTCGTTCTCCCTCATGTTTCGAGGTCCCTGTCAGTCTGCCTGCCCTCCCCCGCCCTCCACAAACCCAGTGCCCCCCGAGGTTCCACTTCTGCCCCGACCTCGAGCAGAAGCAGCCTCTCATCCTTCTGCCTGAGTGGGTCTAAGTATTCTGAATTTCGGCGGGCCATGATCACGTCAGTAGGTATCGTGTACAATGATGCTCTGTGTCCGCAAGCACCGCCAAGGAGGCGCACACAACTTCCTCTCACCTCTGATCCCACAAAACTGTTGGGAAATCCACCACCTTAAAATGCACCCCTGCAACACAGAGCTTCTTGCCTGTCCTTCAAAGCCCACTACTCTGCAGACTTGGAGGACAGTGGCACGTCAGGGGCCACTCAGCAGAGTCGCTGAAATGCAATTTCCCTTTCGTGTTACCCAGAAAAAAGTCATAGCACCGAGGGTGGCGCCCAGCTCCTCCCAGGCTGGCTCCTGGCCTGGGGACAGTGGGACGCTGGCTGCAACTGCCCGGCGGGTCCCACCAGATGGGGGCCTCCCTCCCTACCAGGATCCAAGGGGCTCTGTGAGAAAACGATACAGTGGGCTGCATCCCAGGCCTTGCTGAGCTGAGCCCGGCACGGTTCTGGCTCACTCCCCACCCGCCGAGGGGGCACCTGCGCATCCCTGGTCTGATCCTGTGACCTGCTCTGGGCACCTGCCCTGACAGGTGCTGTGGTCTCTGCCCCTCGCCCGTGTTCCCGGCTGACATGCCCACGCCGACCCTGGTATCTCCTGCTGGAGCAGTGACCAGACCTTGATTCAGGGCAGAGCAGGTATACTCCCTGGGGACCAGCTGCCCCCAGGCTGGGATCTGGATTTAGATACCTCGTCTGCTGCTTCTTGAAGCTCTGGCTACGTATGTCCCCACGTGTCGCTGTCACATGCAGGCATGTGGGGACTCTGGAAGGCAGAGCACACAGGTGGCAGCCCCAGCACAAAACTCCCTTCCACGGCTGTGCCCAACCAGCAGCCCCTGAACCTCGCTCACTGCCGCCACCACCTGGCCTGGGACGACACCTAGAGGTGGCCTTCCCTCCAATGACTTCCCAAACCCCGTCCCCAAAGCGGGTTAAAATCCAGGTGGTGAACCTTGAAATCCAAGGTTGCCAGGAGGAGGGAGGAAAGGTCGCCTCCAGCCTGCAGTCACCCAGCCGGGAAGATGCTGAGGTCCCCAAGCAACTCATCTGTGAATAAAGCTTTCTCTTGGGACACATTTCAAAGCTGAATGAGATCGGAGCCACCTTCTATTAAAGAAAGATCACAGTGCAGCACCAACCAGAGGCCACAGACTCTCAAGAAAGGCACAGGTAAGACTCTCGAACAGGACAGCCCAGGAGGTGAGCCAGAATGCCCCGCACCCAACAGACGCCCAAGCTCTGTGCCTCTGAGCTCGGCTTCCCAGCCCCGCTGGCCGATTCGCAGTCGGGGGTCTCTATTTCACGAGAGCCGGGATCGCTGCTCTGATACAGCAAATGGCTGTACTCCTGGCCCCAAATTCATACCGTGAAAGAGAAAGAGAAAACAAAGCAGAAATCAGCCCGCACACAAACGCAGGTGCAGAGCACATTGGAAGCGGGGCTTGGCTGGCAACCACTGGGCTTTGGCGCTTCCCCAAATGTTTACGTTAATGACATTTTTCAGAGCCCGGCAGCCCACAGCTGACGCGCCTCCAAGTAGCCGGGCACAGCTGGAGATGCTCGGCTCAGCCACTGGCTGCTGTGCGGGAGCATTTTGGGGGCAGTTTTAGAAGCAGCAGCTCAGAGAGCTGCTGTATGCCTACACTGGGGATTTTCAAGAGCTCGGCGACCTGGCTGAGGCTGCTGTCACCTGCTTCGTGAACTTGCCCTGTGTCCCGCGGAGAGAGCGCTGCACACGGGGCTGGCTGTGTGCCCGTATGTGTCCTCGACGGGCTCCGGGGACACATCCTGGACCAGTGGGGCTCCTGGGTGGGATGCTGAGCCTCTCAAGGCTCCCTCTGGATGGGGCCCCCCCATCTCCCTCCAGGACCAACTCTACGTGCCCCAGCCTGGGGTTCACGGCCTTCCTTCCACAGTACACATGAGCCCTTCTAGGCCCATCTCCCTTTACCCCCCTTTACCCACTGCCTCAATTTCCCTGCACGCCGGGCTGGTCTGCTTGGGGTCTCCCCAACCCGCCCGTGCTGGTGCACTTCCTCCACTGAGAACATGCCCACCGTCCTCTCTCAACCTTGTCCTACCTGTTCTTCAAACCAGTTCCCTGGCCCCTGAGGAAGACAATGACCTTTATAGGGTGACAACAGCTCAAACCTTAAACCCACCCCTTGAGTATCGTGGGACTTGGGGCAACTTGATGTAGCTCTGTGAGCCTCTGTTTTCTCATCCGTAAATTGGGGATACACATACCTCCTACCACTGGGTGCTGCTGGAAGATGAAATGACACAAGGACTGGGAAGCATTCCATACGTGGTTGGGTCTCAAAGACTGCCCCCCACAAACCTAGAGCAATGGCTTCCTCCTCCAAGCACCTGGGCCATTTTCATCCATTTGCTCAATTTGCCAATTCATCATTTCACCACCCTGAGAGTCAAAATGGGAGGCCTGGAGGCAAACCAGCTGATCCCCTGCCCGCCTCCCTCCTGGGCCAATGGCAGAGTCCCCTGGGCCCCAGATTCCTCACCTTCAAGGGAAGGGCGGTGTAGCTCCATCTGGGCTGTAGGTGGGTAAATAAGGCAGCGTGTGTCAGGTGGGGACAGAGCCTGGCACCGAGTGGGTGCTCATCACGCTAGTTACTATTGTCGACGCTGTGTTGCGATCACATCTATTGTTGGCAGCAGCGTACTTATTAGCTCTGCCGTGGTTCCCCTTCCCAGCTGTCTGGCAGGTCTCCCCTGGAAGCCCCATCCTCCCAGGTACCTGGAGCAGGCCTTCCACACACCGCTGTCTGTTCCTTGATCTGACTCCTGAACAAATTCCCAAGCCAGCAATCAGGCATGATAGGAGGAAAGGTACAATTGCGAGAGACAAAAAAGCTTGCGTTATCCTCAGTCCGGTGAACACGAGGCATAGAACCGGCCTGGGTTCACGGTACCGTGTGAGAGACCCTGATGCAGACAAGCATGCCTTCTGCTGACACCGTGAGTGACCCCAGAGGACCAAGAACAGCCACGGGGGGACCCACGAGCAGGCCAGGAGGAGGCGCTTCTCCTGAACGGCCTTGACTCATTCCCACGGACGCCCCAGTGCCCATCTTTAGGCGCCACTTCCAAGGAGCGAGCTTGAGTGTGGCTTCTCAACGTCTGAGCGCCACTGCATGCAGCTGCCTGCCCCTGGGGAGCCCGGAGCCACCCTACTGGTGCAGGACATCCACAGGAACCCCAAAGAGACCAGAGGACGATGCAGCGCCCAGCAGCACGGGGAGGGCGAACTGGGTTTCAAGCTGCCTCTTCTGTCCATTTAAATGCTTTCAAAATGTGATCAGAAGGGCCAACCCCCCCCTCCCCCAAGTCCCAGCTCAGCTCCAGCCCCTGCTTTCCCCTGGGAACACGCCTTCAACAGGGCCCCTACAGCACCGGCCAGCAGAGGGATGGGATTCGCCCCAGGAGAACGCCAACCACCCAAACAGAATCATCAGCTCTGGCCAGGCCTCACCCCTCTGTCTTCATTTTGTGTCACTGCCTCCTGTGGTTCCCGGTCACCCAGGCTGACAGTTAGGGTCCCCACCACCCCCGTGTGCACTCACCTCATTTCTGCATGGTCCCATCCCTTCCTTTTTTTAATTTCAGTGCACTTTACATTTATAAGATAATGATGATGACGTGATGACAACTACAGTAGCCGATGTGTATCCAGACCCACTATACGCCCTGCACTATTCGGAGCTCTCACGTGTATTGACTTTGATTCTCACCACAGCCCTATGTGGTACAGACTTTAATATCCCCATTTTATAGGTGAGAACATTGAGGCACAGAGAGCTAAAATAACTTTCTTAAGGTACCATGGCTAACAGGTGGAGGGACTTTAATATCCCCATTTTATAGGTGAGAACACTGAGG
>NW_021703767.1:3500178-3512880 GCF_005190385.1 Monodon monoceros
AGAGCTAAAATAACTTTCTTAAGGTACCATGGCTAACGGGTGGAGGGCCAGAACTTAACACCAAGCAGTCGGGCTCTAAGCCCATACTTGACACTATACTAATTCTCTAATGCAGACTGCATGTTTGTGAGGTTTAAAGAAGAAAAATAAATGAAGACACACGCCGTGCCTCTCCTGATCTCAGTCCCCTGCCTCACTCCAGATGTCACCATTGTCTTGAATTGTAGTATTCCCTTATTTTTGTCTCTATTGTATCACATTTGTATTTATCCTTAAATAATTTTGGTAAGTTTTGCATGTTTGGGGGACTTATATAAATGGTGTCATAACGTGTGTCTTCCAAGAATTGCTTTTTTCTCCTCTCCACTTTATTTTGTCTGTAAGATTCATTCTTGTTGATGCTATGACCGTGCTCATTTTCTTTCACGCTTCCACAATGTTCCACCGTGGAGTTAACCACTGTTTGTTACCCACTCTTCCTTCGATGAGCATTTGGGTTGTTGTCTCCAGTCTTTCTGCTATTAACGAAAAACACACGACTGCACTGCACACACCTAGGAGGGAAAGTGCTGGGTCACCAAGCATATGCGTCTTTGACTTGGCTTCATAAAGCCAGATATGTTTTCCGGGGCTGCACCCCTCCACACCCCCGGAAGAGAGGAGTGGGTCTGGAAGAGCGTGCTCCCTCTACATCCCCACCAACGCTCTGCAGTGAGGTTCTTTGTCAAAATGTTGATCCCTTCTTTTCTTCTGTAGTCGTCTCCTGGAGCTGCCTCAATAAGGTACCCCAAAGTTTGCAGCTTAAAGCAACAGAAATGTATTCTCTCACAGCCTGGAGGCCAGGAGTTTGAAATCAAGCTGTGAGCAGGGCTGCGCTACCTCCAAAGGCTCGAGGGCAGGGTCCTTCCTGCCTCTTCCAGCTCCGGTGGCTCCGTGCCCCCCGGCTGGCGGCTGCATCTTCAATTTCTACCCATCTTCGCCTGCCCCCTGCCCTGTGTCTTTTAGCTCAGAGTGTCCCTTTCTCTGCTAAGACCTTGTCCTTGGATTTCAAGTCCACCCTAATCCAGGATGATCTCGCTGCAGATCCTTAACTTAATAAATCTGCCAACACCCTTATTCCCAGTAAGGTCCCATTTACAGGGTCCAGGGTTAGAACAGAGACTCATCATTTTTCAAGGTCACCATTCAACCCACTACCCCCTTGTCACTGTGGATGAAGACTGTCACCTGCCACATGAGTAAACAAAGGATGCTGTGGCCATGAAGCCAACGGCCACTGCAGGCGACCCCAACCTTGCATCCTGAGGGGACGCAGGATGGGAAGGCACAGGATACTGGCCCCAGAGAGCTACGGTGCCTACGCAAGGAATGATCTCCATGAGCCCAGACGCTAGCATCTTCCCGTACATAGAAAAGTGCTAAATGCGTTAACTTGAGATGTCTGGTTTTCTTTGATTATCAGTAATCTTTTGATGGTCCAACTACCTGTTGCAAAAACTCCTCTATATCCTGGCTCCCCCCAACCTCTCTGGAGCCATCTGGGAGGCTGCCTCCTAGGCAGGCATGAGTCCTCAGAAAGTTCACCAAATAATCAACTCTCAACCTTTAGGTTGTGCATTTTTTTTCAGTCAACATCACACTTGAGTCCAAGATCTTCACCCGAATTGTGGTGAAACACCCTTTATGGGCCTCCAGCCTCTCTCCTCCCAGGCACCCTGCACCCTGATCAGGCAGCCTCCGGAAAGCCCATTTCCATCACCAGGTACCACTGGCCTCTCCCAGCACCAGATCTCAACTCCACAGCCAAGCCCTCAGCAGGGTCCTTCCTTGTGGCTCCCACCCGCCTTCTGTTCTAAAGAGGCTTCCTGCCAGCCGTGCTGGGCTGCCTCTGCTCCCCCTGGACATTCTGTCCCCAGCCCCCTCTTCCTCACCAACTGCATCTGTGTCCTGTCTTCCCAGGTCATCCAAGTCCCCCCTCCCAACTCCCAGAGACCTTCTCCGTGCCAAAGAGAAACTCATTGAGGGCCATGGTTCATCCACTTTTTCCTCCCCAACACTTAGCAAAAGCACTTTGCTTATAACAGATAATTAAAATAAAAACGTGCTGGATGACAAAGAGATGCTTAATCCCGCAGAATGAAACGGAAAAAAAATTCAAATATTTTCTACCTTGAAAATTACTCAGATTGAAAAAGAAGCAAACTCAATAAGAAGTAGGAAGAGGCTCAGCTAGAAATTGCTTCTTGAGAGTTTACAATCCCTCGCATTCTTACCTTAGACGTTCATGACTAATTTGAAGTACAAGGTTTCCCCAGTGTCATTGTAAAACCAGAGTCAAGGCTACAGCTTTGTGGCTCTGTTGTAATTGTAGGTGTTTGCTTTTTTTGGATTTACCCTAATCTGGTTACATGAGGCTTTAGTATTGACAGGAGAATCATCGATATTTCACTTTCTCACTCCGAACAAAATAAATACATGTATATAAGACACAAATTTAGACGTGGCAGTAATAGGACTTGATCTCAAAAGCTGGTTTATCTTAAACCCCAAATCTCTCAACCCGCGACTTGGTTTTCTAATCTATAAAATGAGAAGACTGAACTACAGGAATCTTTCACGGCTTTTCCTAACTTAAAAAAATACTCATATATAAATATAATCACACATGAATGTATTTATAAATACAAGCACAAATATAGGCACATGCTCTTGTATCGTGAAGTTACATTTCTTCCTTTTTGCAAGGCAAATTATGAAAAAGAAGCTAAAAGGCTCATGGAGTTGTATTTCATCCCTTTACGTCAGTAAGGAAAAGCTGTGTCTGATGACTTTTCCTTTAGCCAAAGCAGTTCTGTTTACTCTTTTTGCACCGGACTGAGCTTCGTTTATGAAAATATTCATTCACAGGCAAATTATTAGAACAGCTTCATTGTTTTTGCCAGTATCTTAGGTGAAAAATGTCTCAATAGTAATAATTCCTTTTAAAAGCTATCTTATATCCATTGATGACTATGTTTCCCCTCGAGCAATAGTCTCTAAAACTCCCCATATTAATTCCTCTGAAGTGCTTAGATGGCAAATTCAGTTCCTGCCACCTCCCAAGTCTGGAAGATGACAGCTGAGCCAGTGAGCTGCCCAGAGGTGGGAGCTACTTGGTGGGACGGTGACCTCCTGCCCCCTGGCCATTGGCTCCTGTCCCCCCTCCCAGAGCTGTTACCTCCTCCGGTGACAGGTGTCCCACTGCCCTGGGCTCTCTGGGATGTTCCTACCCAGGGTTGCTGTCCCTGATTTTATTCCGGGACATTTTGTGGAAGAGACGCAGGCAAGGTGTCTCATGCTGCCCCACCAGCACTTTACCCGCCTTGAGCCCCGTCTGCCAGTAGTCAGAACTCTGACAAGACACTCAGATGTGGAGGTGCCTTTGAGAAAGGGGGTGCTCAGAAACAGACGGGAACTGCTGGATCACCTGGCTTCCCCCAGAGTTTGGCCAGTGAGCTTAGTTCCCACCCAACGGGCCTCCCCTCCCCTGAGCCACTCTTGTCCTTGCCCTGACGGGACATCCGCCCGCCTGGCCAGGCCACTCCCTCTCCCCGGATCTCTCCGTGCCTCCCTCCCACGAGGGGACCCGGCTTGTCTTTGCTTCTGCTTTGCCATCTGTCCCGTCCCCTGGCTGCCCATCTCATCTGTGCCGGATTGCAGGATGTGTGGCACAGCTTACAAGTGAGAGGACCCCAGTGTCCACGAGAGCGCCTCGTCCGGGCAATGTCACTGTCGTGAAGCAAATCAGGACGAAGGTGTCCTTCTTCCCTCACTGGGTAATCCCTTTATCTGGCCCGAATGCCTAAAGTCAACTGGAGAAAAATGCAATTTCCGGTGTCTTTATAATTTTTATGACTACAAAAACCCCAGACCAACGTCTTCCTTATGAATCAGGCTTATACACAAACCAACGGAATGGCTCAAGCTTTTACATAAACCCCTTTTTCTTTGGTTCTTCCATCTATGGACTTTCAAAACTCTTCTGATCCTGGGGCTTCCCTGGTGGTGCAGTGGTTAAGAATCCGCCTGCCAATTCAGGGGACACAGGTTCGAGCTCTGACATGGGAAGATCCCACATGCCGCAGAGCAACTAAGCCCGTGCGCCACAACTACTAGGCCTGTGCTCTAGAGCCCTCAAGCCGCAACTACTGAGTCCATGTACCACAACTACTGAAGCCCGCATGCCTAGAGCCTGTGCTATGCAACAAGAGAAGCCGCCGCAATGAGAAGCACGTGCACAGCAACTGAGAGTAGCTCCCGCTCGCCGCAACTAGAGAAAGCCCGCGCGCAGCAACGAAGACCTAGTGCAGCCAGAAAAAAAAAAAAAAAAAAGTCTTCTGATCCTGAAGTCGGCTTCAGCCTACACCCTCCGGTACAAAGCACAGGGCGTCTGGAATTCACTGGAGGAGGCCCAGGCGCAGCCCCGGAGGACATACTCCAGAAAGTCAGCTGCTAGGATGGGGCTGAATTTCAGGAGGCACTTGAAGGGCAGAGCTGGGCCAGTGACTGGGGGATTCGGGACCAGCTAGGCATGGGGTAGTCTTCCTTGGAGGTCACCCTCCACAAGTGAGTCGGGAAATGATGGCGCCCACATTTCTGGTTTCTCCTCCCCCTCCCGGAATGACTCTCTCTGAACCTGAAGCTTCTCCAGCACGTTTGGGGTTTTCTCTGCCTAAGGTCACCACCCCCAAAAGGGAAGGTGCTTCCCCAGGGGTGCAGGTCACAGTCATCTCTCAGCAGGTGTTTTCCAAGCTTTTCGTAGAGTCAGTTATTTTTGTGTCGGGGGAACAGACTTCCTGGAAACAGGCCCTCACTTCAGCACAGAGGCAAGAAGGCTTCCAATCACCCAGCTCATGCTCCAACCACTAGGACACCTCCGTGCTCCAAGTAGAATTTTTAAAATTCATGAATTACTATCCCTGCAATTCAGAATCTGCCATCTGGGAGACGAGGAAGAGGCTCCAGTTCTTTGCCAGAAAGAGAGTGGGGATCACAAAGTAAGGCAATGCCATCCATTAGACTGTGGGCACCCGGTGTGTGAGAGGACAGACTTTGGAGGCCTTTCGGATGTGCCGATTGGTTGGCATGTCAGTGACAACATCAGCTGCCCGTGTCTCCTATGTGGTCCCTGGAGCTGCTGCAGGGGGCCGTGGACATGCCGAGCTTATTCTGCAGTGACTGGTACCGCTATATACAAAATACCGGGAAGGGCTCCCACAGGCTCATGTCAGAACACAGCGCCGGGAGGGGACGGAGAGGCTCAGGTCCAGTGCCCCACCCTAAACACCCACCAGCCCCACAGCTGCCCCTGACGTGCTCTCCTCACCCCAGACTGACCGCAGCCTCCAGCCTCTGCAAATGATTTTGCTATTTGCTGTGTGGTTTTAGCCAGAAGAGGACCAGGGTAGCCAGGTGAGGAGTTGTGCGCACCTGGCTCCCGCCAACGACTCTCCCACCGTCCGTCTGGGCAGTGCTGCGAAGCCCTTCCCACCAGCCCTCTCCCCAGATTTCACAGACGAACTGGCCAGGGGATAAGTCGGACTGTGACAGAGATCAAAACAGCTTTACTTGGGGGCTTGGCCAGCTTTTGCAAATAAGCAGAAGGAAACTTTATCTTCTTTATCCTGCACAGAAGATGCTGCAAACCAGGGAGCGTGAATACACACACACACACACACACACACACACACGGATGGGTACCTAGAACACGGTTCTCTGGATCAGATGAAGATAAAAATACAATCTGTGCTCTCTTAAATAATGGTATAAATTGCTAAATCCTCGGAATTCCCTGGTGGTCCAGTGGTTAGGACTCTGCGCTTTCATTGCCGAGGTCCCGGGTTCAATCCCTGGTCAGGGAACTAAGACCCCACAAGCCGCGAGGCACGGCCAAAAATGAATAAATAAATAAATTGCTGAATCCAGGCATTCCTGCCCTGTTATCCAGCGTCTGGAAGCACAGAGACGCCTTGAGGGACAGTGAACTTCTACAGGTCGCTGTGGATGGGAGGGGCCTGCAGGCTCCCTAAGTCCACAGAGTGGGGGGCTCAGAAGCTATGCCTGGCCCTGCATCTCCCACGAAGTAAGGTCTGCATCCTTGTCCCACCACCCTCATCCCCAGGGAAGCTGACTGTGTGAGCAGGGCCGTTTCTGGCTCCGGCTTTTAAAAAGGTCAAGTGTGGTTCTCAAGTGGCCGCCAGCTTCTCTGCTCTACCCCAGCGGCTCTCAGAGCAGGGTCCCTGGGCCAGCATCAGTGTCACTCAGCACTTGCTGGACACACCAAGGCTTGCCAGCCTCAGATCCCCAAAGAGGAGCCTCGGGGCAGGGCAGGGGGCCGGTCACCCTCCGGGCCGCTTTGGTGCTCACTTGGTTTGGGACCGCTGCTCACTGTGATGGACTCCCGCCACGTCAGCTTCTGGCCAAAGGGCCACCTCCTGGGCCGTCGCACCCTCACCAGCTCTGAGAGCAGCTGTGGATGTGTGACGTGTGAAACAGCCCCCCGAGAGGTCGGCCTTCTCACAGCAGCAAACTCACCCCTTACCTCTCGGCACTTCTCTCCATCCCCAGATTGACCATCCGGCTCTGGGTACCAGGCATCGCTGCCCTTAATTGCTCCAGCACCCTCCTCCCCTCTCATAGCACAGTTTTTGAAAAGCCACTAATCCCTAATGGGAACGCAGAAAGTCCAAATACAGTAGTAAGAATAGCATGTGCTTTGATAATTTTGCACAAAATAAAAGAAAACCCCACTGCCCTACGTTCCTTAGGGAGGTATCTGGCTCCACTGTACGGTCCATGGCAGGCACGTTTGTAAAAAAAGTGACCAGGGCTTCCCTGGTGGCGCAGTGGTTGAGAGTCCGCCTGCCGATGCAGGGGACACGGGTTCGTGCCCCGGTCCGGGAAGATCCCACGTGCTGCGGAGCGGCTGGGCCCGTGAGCCATGGCCGCTGAGCCTGTGCGTCCGGAGCCTGTGCTCCGCAACGGGAGAGGCCACAACAGTGAAGGTCCCACATACTGCAAAAAAAAAAAAAAAAAAAAAAAGTGACCAAAGCACCCTGGGGCCTTCTCCATACGACGGAATCATTTACCAAACAGTATAACATTACCAAACCCTATGGATTTTCAAACTCCCCCCAGAAACACAGCTCTGATGTGTCCCCCTTCAGTCTACAGCAAGCTCACGGACGTCGTGTGAACCAAGAAGGCCCAGTTTGCACAGGTTTTCATGAAACCTGGTGGCCCGGCCAGGTCGTCCGGCTCTCGCATTCCAAGTCCAGTCACTTCTGGACGTGGGCAGGGCTCTCAGAGCAAGTCCTTGAGCGTCAGAGTCACGAAACTCCCAGAGATCCACGTGCTCCTTCCTGGCCATTACAGGCCTCCGGGCCCCCGATTCCCGCTGGAAAGTCTGCCCACGTGGCCACCCCACCCCCGCGAGGCTGACCAAGTCCCAGAGCAGCGGATTCACCCCGCACTGCCCTGCGTGCGCGAGTGTGGTGTCCACTTGTCACGGCCGTCTGCTGTCCCCAAAGACGCAGAGCAGGCTTGATCTGGGCCGGATGTGAGCCCTGGTTGCAGGATCCCCACACCACAGCCTCCAAGCTCATCAGATTTCTCTCGGATGACACTACCTCGTTCTCGACGAAGACAACGCTGCAGGGCACATGCGTGAAAGAAGGAAATATTTTAACGTTTCAAGTTCATTAAAAATGCCTGTGGGCCTGGGAGGTCAAAGGATCTTTTGACAGGAAGCAGGACCGAGAGGGGGAGCCTGGGGTCCTAGTGGCCCTCGTAGGAAGGCTGAACGCGTCGCTCACGCTTCTCCAGCAGCGGTTCCCTCGTCAATGACAAGGCGGTGGGGACGCCGGCGAGGCTGGTCACGCCACTGCCATCCTCCTCTGTCCACTGGGGGGCCTCGCAGCCCAAGGCAGGTACACGGGGCTGGACCCTCCCTCTAACACAAGACTTACAGCCTCGTGAGCTCGGGAGGTCCTTCCCCTCCTCCCTCGCACCTAGGAAACGCTCAGCTAAGTCAACGTTCTCCGTAACTGTGCAGTAGCTTCACTCCTTTTATTTCTAAAGCCCCAACTAACTTTTAGAATGATAACATCCTGTTGACTCTAGGCTATTATTATTTTATTATATCCCATATAACACCATTCATAAGGACTGTAGCTACTGTTTATTAAATGCTACATGTTGGGCACAGAGCTTCACCTGTACCGAGATATTTGGTCCAATAAGATGGGTATTATGATTATTAATAACCCCTTTCTACAGGGAGGTTACGTGACTCAGCCAGCTGCCCAGCTGGTAAGTGGTAGAGCCGGGTTTTGAACCCTGACTCTTTTAGTCTGGAGGCCACGGTTCCAGCCCCACCCCCTTCTCTGCTGAGTGCATGTTGCTAAAAGGCGCTAGACGGGGAATCATTTTATTAAAATAAACAGAGAGAGAAAGAAGGAAAATTTTAACTAAGCCCCACATACAATTCAATTCCTCTTAACCTCCTTCTTGGTACACATTAATTCAGAATGACTGTAAAGGAAGGAAAATACATTTTCTAGAAAACTGCAGCCAGTGGGCTTTCACGTTCAATACCTGCAGTTCCAAGAACAGCCTTGTGCGCTGGCCACGCCGCTGCCACGCTGAGGCCTTGCTCACCACCGACACCCCCGCAGTTGCCAGTTGGAGCAGTGGGTACAACATACTTAATGTTCAATCGTCAAAGTCTAGCCACCAGGCTAAAACGCACGGCACCTGATAAAACCTCACATCCTCCTAAGGTAACCTACACAAACCTCACTCCTGAGGCCAAGCCCTAAAGTGTAAGGTTGAGGGTAGCTTCGTTCCAACGGTGGAAATTTCCATCCAGTAACGACAAGTGTAGATGCTTCCTTGTAAAAGTCTGGACCATGCAACCCTCCTCGGGTGGTAACCTAAAGCTCTTGGAAGACCTCTCGGATAGAATAAACTCTACCTAGCTGGTCCACGAAAGCACATGCATCTTACCAAGAGGCATTTGTTCACATCTCTGAAACGCTCGGTTGATTTAGTCCTAATTGTTGCCATGAGCAGGAAACCCAGGGGCACGGTAGAGAAGGAACAGTATAGAAATTCTCTCGGAGAGCAACCCTGGGGAAGCTTGTCAGCTGTCTCCCTCTGGGAGGGCAGGAAGCTGCAGGCATTTGGATGAGAGATCCTGGATGCCGTGCAAGAGACGGCACTTCTGTGCTGCTGGACAAGTGCGCAAGGGACTTAACTGCTCTGAACCACAGGGCAAGGGTAAGCAAACCTTCCCACGGGGTTGCTGGGAAGACGGGGTAAGTTACTGCGCATGAGCTGTATTATTATTATTATTTTATTATTATTATTACGCCAAATCTTTAATGAAGCCAAGAACCCAACCCTTCAGAGACCTTCGACCCACACACTAAAAAGCATTGAGCCCCACTGTGTGCACGTGGGTCACAGTCACTCCCCACTCCGACCCTCTGAGACCGGCACTCTTATCAGCCCCATTCTGCAGATGAGAAACCGAGGCCCCCAAACCACGTGGAGCCAGGCTTCAAGAGCAGGCTGCCTGATCCAGAATCCAGGCTCTCCCCACTGCCCGGCACCCCGCCTGCCCATCCACGATGCTGTAGCTGAGGCCAGCGGTTGAGCTGCCCCAAGGAAGCAGCACCTAGAAACCACTTCCTACATGGCTAGTCAGAGATGGCTCACGGGCTTGACACAGCAAGGGGAGATCAAAACAGTCCATCTCCTCAGGCTCTTGCTTTTCCTCCCCACTTCTCCTAAGACCTCTTCTGGGGTAAAAGCATATGCTCTTCTACTGTGATTCAGATTTTTGTTATTTCATACATTCATTTGGCAGACACCTAGAGGGTGCCGACTCTGAGTGAAGCCTGGGGTAGATGGCAGAGATGAGGGGTGACTGACACAGCCCCTGCTTGGAAGCTCAGAAGAAGAAACACATAAAATCATGCACTGAGTTCTATGATCGTAGGGCAGAGGGGTAGGGAGGTGCCCAGGAAGGACCCTGGCCCCGGAGGTAAGGATGGATGAGGGCAGGCTTTCCCCCAGCTTGGGGAGGCAGGGAGGGTTCCTGGCAGAGGTTGTGGCCCAGGCAGAGGACACACAGATACTGGGTAAGCAGCACTTCTGCACAGGCGGTCCACCTGGCTGGCACATGCAGAGTGGCTGCAGAGAAAAGAGACAAGGAGGAAAGGGCCCACAGAGAGACTTCCGGCCAGGCTAAGCACCTTCTAGAGACTTATCCAATCCTGAAACTAAGAACACTCTTAAGAAGAGACAAAGGGACAAGATGACGGTTGTCATCCTCCTCTCTAAGCCAGACAAAAATCAGAGATGAGAAAAGGGTGTGGGGTTTGGACCAGGGCATGCAGCACATTTGTGACAACTTACAGGGTAGACCAGAAGCCCATGATCAGACAGTACCCTCTCATACCATTTAGGACATAACCATTTTCTGGACAGGCTGACCTGCAGGTCTTAGAAACAGGAAACCCACAAGCTTCCTTTCCAAGTCTCAATGGGGACTCTCATAAAATGTGAAACTAAATGTAAGGGGTCCCCACTTTTCAACCAGCTTTTGGATATAGTCTGTGCTTGTGTTGGCAATGAGCACTGTTATTGTTTATAGCAATGGAACGTCTCGGCTATCATAAATGTGCACTCTTCCTTCTTTTTTCCAAAGGTTTTTCACCCACCTCACCAGCCGCATCTCAGGAAAACACAAGAGGGAATTTATGTGTAAAAGTTACCCACCACCGTCTCTGATTCCTGTATCCAACCTTCAGGTCAGTGAGTCTCAGAGATTTGAGAACCATACTTTCTAGGTAGGTTTATGTCAACTGTACAACCACAAAATCAAATAAGCAACCAAGTAAAACCCAAGACTGTTCTCATAAGAACAATCATTAGCTCCCGGTCTCCTTGTGTTTGGTCAGGAGCCATATGAATGATGGCACTGAACGTTTCATAACTCACCTAAATTCAGCCCATAGGAACCAGACCGGCCGGGTGTCTAGGGAAGACCCTGGTTCCCAGGGACAGGCAAAGCATGGCACCTCCAGTTCCATCAAGGCATCCCAGGCCTTTGAGGCGCTGGAACGGAGCCCAACTTGTAGAAATCATGTTTCTATTTATGATCGCATGTATGGATTCTCACACACACACACACACACACACACACACACACACGATGTGTACTGGATGCTACGGGAAGCACACCTAAAGTTCAGCTGCTATTTCTCTAAGCCTCGCTAACACACCCAGGACGGAAGTGAGTCAGCAGGGATCAGGGAAGCGGCAGCCTTGCAGCGTGACACTGGATTCCAGCCCACTTACTGGACCTGCCACTCAGATTCCTAAGGGAATTCCAGGATTCCAAAATCCACCCTGGTCATTTGTAAACGCTGACTGCTTCATCTGCTTGGCCCAAAGTGGGAGGCCCTGCCTCTCATTACTTCACCCACAGGGAGAACCTAAAACAAAGCAAAACAACATTTCCTGAGGATTCAGGTTTCGGTTGTCTCACAGGAAACGCATGCACCTGACCTAATGGCCCCACTTGCCACTTTAAGTAGAAGTCTGGAAAATTCATGGAGCCTCCCCATTCTGATGAAAGCGATAAGGACTGAGACACTGCACAGGACGCCAGCCATTTTCCCGAGGACAGCCTTTCTAAATATCTATGTGCTACTTCTATTCCAGTGAAGGTTCCCAAGTATGCTTAGAGACATCAAAATAACAATCATTGGGTAAGAAATATCTCCATTCCTCAGATACATTTTAGTGATGCCTCCAGAGCAAAATTAGGCTACTGGAAAGGTTCTCCCACTTTCTGGGCCCAGGTGTTCGAGGGATTTGGGCTGGAGCAGTGGGGAGTGCATGCCCGGGGGTCCGCTGTGCACAGGGCGCCCCAGTCGGGGGTAGGCGCTCGGAGGGGCCGCAGCATCCGGACCGAGGAGCTCGGCGTCCTCTGCTCGCGCTTAGCAACAGCGCCCGGCGCGCAGCCAATCGCGCGGCGCCGCCGAGGTTACCCGCGAGCGTTGACCGGTAGTAACCCCGGCGCGGGCGGCGGCGGCGGTGGCGGCGGCCGGCGGCCATTGCGCACGCGCAGCGGGGCGCACCTGCCCGGCCCGCAGCTAGGCCGGCAGTGCTCTTATCTTTCAACTATTGAAAATTTAGGATTCCCGAGGAGCACGAAAACCTCCAGGGAGCCTCTGCCGAACCCTCAGCCAGATCTATACCTGAAAGCAGGCGTGTCCCTGCCGATTGGCTGGGACAGCGCAAACGTCGCCCTGGGCCCCATGCCTGCGGAGTCAGCGTCCGCCCCGGCCAAGAAAAGAGATGGGTTTTTACTCCATTTTTAAAGCCGGCGGAAGAGCCCTCTCGGCGGGCGGGGGGTGGGCCTGGCCAGAATGAATTCGCTCCTTCGAGACAAGCCGGTCCGGTCGCCCTTGGAAGGAACGTAGGGGTGGACGACAGGGGGGCTGATAACCCCGTCCTGGAGAGGCAGGGCGAGCAGAGGCTCCCTGCACAGACCCCAGCCAGCTGGACGGAGTTCTGATTCACGATGGAAGCCAGAACTGCTCCCAGCCCAGCTCATGAAGGAAATCTGGGGGTCCCCTTCCGCAGCAG